>NC_090298.1:82880227-83198409 GCF_039906515.1 Pseudorca crassidens
TATGTTGTAGATACTCTGCTGCCACGTGGGCAGCAGCCGCCACAGCTCCCAGTCACGTGGTCACTGAGGTAAACGATACAACCATTTTGTACTCATACAACCATTCTGTTTTCACTTTGTGGAATTCAGAATTCAATAAAATCAACACTTTATTATAAAATAGGCTTCGTGTACAGGATGTTGCCCAACTGTAGGCTAAGATGTGTTCTGAGTGCCTTTAAGATAGGCTAAGTCATGATGTTTGATAGATAGGTGTATTAAACATATTTTTGACTTACAATACTTTCAACTTACAGTGGGTTTATCAGGACATAACCCTGTTGTAAGTCAAGGGAGATCTTGACTTTTCATCTTCTGTATTCTTGTGCACTGAGGAAGGGGTGGAAGGAATAGAGGAAGAGAGGCGAAAACCTGACACCACCAGGACCTACATAATTTTCTCTTGACTAGCCCTGGCTGACCTCCATGCCCTCCATTATGGCAAGTCTATAAAAGCTGGTTTAACAATGGGGTGCAATTGTGGGTCAATACTGACATCTGAAATTATCAATTCCCAGGCAGGCTGACGCTCCCTTGAGTTGATTTCTTACAGACCTACCCACCTTACTTTCTTCCTATAGTAGGCCCTCATAGCAGGCAGCTCTTTTGGGCAGAGTCCCATCAGGGCTGCTCGAGAATGTCACATTTCATGGCATCTCATGATCTCATGGCACATGGGAAATTCTCATTTTCAGATGTTATGAGTGCATCTAACCCTCTGAGGCTTCCTCTCTTTGCATTGTGATCCCTCAGCTTAAGCCAGGAACCCAGTTCTGTGTTCCTGTCCTGCCTTAACATGTTGGGGTACATACTCCATTCTGACGGGAGGGACTGAACTCAGCAAACATCCAAGTAAGGAGGAGATACCAGCCTCCTTTCTTAGAAATACCCTCATCACTAGCGTGATTCTCTTAGGCTTTCTCATTTGACTTCGAAACACCCAGCAATAGTTGTTTTTTTAACATTGTTTCTAATATCATTTCTTCTTTGCAAATCAACTCTTTGGGGGCATAATTTACATATAGCAAAATGTACCATTTTAATGTGCATAGTTCAACAATTCAAAAATAAAACTACCATCATAGTAAATAGTTCTGCCACGCCCTTTTGCAGATGTGGTATTAACTGATTTCCTGGTTTAGGTCATTGTTCTATGGATATGTAAAATGTCAATATTAGGGGAAGCTGAGTAAAGCTTATAGGGGAATTGTATTATTTTTACAACTTTTTAAGAGTCTAAAATACTACAAAATAAAATTTTAAAAATAGACAAGTTAAATCTAAAAAGAAAAAACTAGAATGTCAATTCTTGATCATCTTTATAAGCTATATTCATTTTAGTTAAAATTCTAAATGTTTTGATCCAATTTACCAGATCTGTTTTTGATTTCTTAGTTATTTTTCATCACTCACATGTAACATATGTTAATGTTTATTGTTTGGGGTACATACAAAAAAGGCTAAAGGAACCTGAATGTGCTATAGTGAGGGGAAAAGAATATTACATCTCAAATTAATGTCCAATTTGATTTCTTTAAAGATATTGTACTGAGAATTTTGATAACCCAAGATGAATTAAATATAACCTTTCCAAGACACATTACTTTTGGTGTAAGATACTTCACAATAAACCATCTGTAACACATATCCTACTCATATAAATCCTATATATTCATCTGTCTTACATGGAAAATGTTATATGAAAGAATTTTAGACTATATTTCATAATGAATGGCTTATATTGAATTAAATACATCGATTGAGATAGGAGAAATCACTGGATTAATTAAATTACATTCACCGACTTCAAAAGTACACTGATTTTCCCTCTCCCAACCATCAAATGTATGTGTATACATAAACAGAGACAAATCATATTTCAAAATCTGTGACATTTAATAAGGTTAAACACTTAAAACAAACTAATACAAACATTTTGATATTTTAAAAATATATATATACATTTTACTAATTATTTATAATAAAGAAAATCTTGAAAAAAATAAGAGCCAAAATTTTGCTTGTATTTTCTGTCACTTTACATAGCTAAACAATTATATACTGTTATTTCCATGTATAAGAGCTTTACATTTGTATTTCCTACAATTAAGAAAATCCAAATGTTAAATTTTAAGACATATATCCAATTATGTACAAAAATCACCATAGTCAACTTACAGATTCAAACTTACTTAAAAATCATTATAAACTGTGAAAAATACATATTATGAAAAATTATGTTCTAAAAGTAGCATAATACCAACTCATATAATCTAGGTAAATCCAAAAGTATAAACAATGTTTATAAATTACAGTAGTGTCTATACTGCCCTATCATAAGAGGAGGTATTCTTTGTAAATATGTATGTTATAAATAAAAGTCTGACTTCTTTCAAGTGCCAAAATTATTTTCACTTTAATCATTTTCATTTAAAGCTTTGTAAAAATGTTTATCATCTTTAAAATTGAGTATGCTGAATACAGTGAAACCCTTGGTAACTGAAAATCATTATGAATGCCAATTATTTAGTGACTTATTCATCGAACTATATCTATGAGTGGGGTGATTTTTTTTCTCTTCTCTAAATTAAGTGGCTTTAGACTACTATGTTTTATAATTATTGTTTCCTCTCTTTCTGTTGTTTCACATCTCTAATAATGAGTTCCTGAGGATTTGCCATTATTTTACAGCTAGAAAATGTTTCAATTCCCTGCTTTCACGTATAGGATATAGAAAGCCTAAAATCTCCTTTTAGCCTTGGCTCGAAGAGGAATTTAAAATGTGTCCGTCTGGGTGGGAGGGAGACTGCTTCTGAATTGAGGTATCACGTGTTTGCTCCCCTGCCTACCTTGAACTGTCTCTTTGGTTGTTATGAATTTCCTGCTTCTCAAATACCTGGGTTTTTGACCACCCATCTGGCTTCAACCTCTGGTGTTTATATGTTCCTGGTTTAAGTAGGTCTGTCCCTCTGATTCCTGACCCACTGCTCCTGTAATTCTCTAATATTCAAGTGTGCTTGCTTGCCTAACTCTAATGCATTCCTTCTTGCATTTCAATTTATAAATGCTACTCATTTCTTGAATCATCACTGGCCACTAATTACCACCAAACATAATCTCCTAAACTCTGTGAAGTACTAATGCTTCTGATCCTGGTCTCCTATCAGGCCTTTACTCTGTTTGTTATTCTGATCACAGTGTATATAAAACACTACTTGTAAAAAGCTAACCTAGGAAAAAGCTGATAATGAATCTTATTAAATTAGTAGCCGTATTTTATGAAATTTCAAATGGGTATGAACTTCAGCACTTCTTTTAATCAGTAAAATTCTTGACCAGGTAGCAGTTATTTTTACTGATGTTCACTGATCTATCTCCTCCACATTCTGAGTAGACAAAGTTGGCCTAAGTCTGATCTGAAAAAATGGAATTATAATGTTATCATATATGTGAAATACTTAATCTTTAAATAAGTGGATCAGTTAAAGAGTAGAGTTCAATGTTTTAATCAAACAACAATAATACATGCCTACTATGAGCAAAGCACTACTGAAGTGCTATAAGGAATGTACTAGGTGATCAGTTTTTAAAATGAGAAAAGTTAAAGGTGATCAGTTTTGAAAATGAGAAAAGTTAAAGTACTGAGTATACAAACATTGATCAGTAGTTCATTAAGAAATCTTTTCAAAGAATATCAATAAAATGCATGTAAGCCATTTAAAAAAAAGCGATCTTTTCCTGTCTAATTGGCACTTTTCTTTACTGAAGCTGGCACATTCCTCTGGAAGACATGTAATTGAATAAAACTATCATAGAGTAATAAGAGGTAAGTGTTAAAAATCAGCAATATCAACAAATCACTTTCTGGAATTCTTGAGTTAAAGTGAAGATATGTGCATACAATGCTAATATTTCTGAATTCACTATGTACTGGGACACAAAGAAGGTAATTAACCAATATTCTAATAGTTCAGTAACTTTCTGTAATAAATCCAGGACAGATTAGTATATGTATATTTAAAATCAAATAATATTATTTAGATGGTTTTAAATTCATGGTCTTTCAATAACAGTTCTTGAAACTTCGAACATAAACTTGATGAATTTAAATTTTTACACCATAAATTTTCTAAAAAAGCCCAAACTATTGGCAATGATAATTAAGATAAGACAAGTTGTAAGAGGGATAGAAACATCACTTTGTTTTTAAAATGTAAACTTTTAACTAATCATTGGTTTTATGTTTCTAGTATAGTTTATTAGTTGGGGATTTCGTACCTAGATGTATCTCTGTGTGTATATGTGTGTGTGTGTGTGTGTGTGTTTTGAGGCTTCTGATGGGCCTTGAAGGCACAGGTCTGTTTCTTATATTAAAACAAAACCAAATTAAGAGTCCATACATATACAGAAAACACATTTAATTATAAAATATCAATTTTTAAAATATGATTATCCATATTGTATAGTTAATGCTGCAGTGACAATGTGTATTCTTACAGATGGAGGCCAATTTTCAATCTTCTTTTTTGCTGTTTTACCCATCATTCCCTGCTTTGCTGAGATCACATTCTAATGAAACCGTAGTCACACTGAATTCTGATTTTGATATGGCACATCCGTGCCTAATGGTGGCGGTTTATACAAAAAGACTGCAAGCCCATTGAAGAAAATGGTGATAATTTTACAAGTAACACCTAAATATAGAAACAAATATTAATCATGCATTTGGGCCTTTAATTATTACAAAAATTAATTCTCATTGAAAAATTCTTCATGAGTAGAAACTCACTACTGAAAGAGAAGTATATAAGCAATTAGTTTTATGTTTTAAATTTTTAAAACTTTAGTGAGAAGGTTGATATTCTTCAATAGAACATCTGTCCATAATTCAATGAACTAGTCCTTATTTTCTTTCTAAACAATGAAAATGTACAATAATTCTTCTATTTTTGGTTACAATAATACATTCTTAACCAAGGAAAAATAGCTTATGACATCCTTGAACCTGAATAATAAGTTGCAACATTTTCATGTCCATGATGAAAAGTAATTCTAAAAATAAAAAAGGCTTTGGAGTTCTTAAAAGAAAGCCTCTATGGGAATATATAACATTCAATACTCTTCACAGGCTTCAATTTGTCTTCAAAGAACTCTGATTTTAAGCTCAGTTATTTGAAGAAAAACTAGTTCTGGTCACAGTACAAGCATCAAAGTGCCAGCCAAATAAATTAAATGACCTCACAATATGGTTTTTGCAGTAGCTAATTTGTGTTAATCATTAATATTTTACTCAAACTGTGTATTTGAAAAACAGGCATACTCACTGCGCTAAGCATTTCTAGATTTATAAGAAGAACAATTACATAGGTACTACAGTTACAATGTTCTTGGAATATTTAAAGGTATGTATGTTTTGGGGAAAAAAATTCTCATATTCACTACAGAGTAGGTAAAGGAACAATTCATTATCTATATTTTTTGGTCAAAAAGTACAAACATAACCAATTAAATAAATTTTTAAGCATAAAAATACACTGAATAAAAAATGTTTTTTAACTGGTAAAAGTGATGGGAAGATTAATTTTGCCTATTCTAGTCAATATTTATCTTCTCATTATTTTGCTAGATTTATATATTTATTTCTTCAGTGGATAATTTATTATTCTGTCATTATAAATTCAGACAGCATACTATGGATTTAAACACATGTAGGAGAAACAAGCTATCTTGATACATGTGTGAAAATAATCACACCACAATCACACATTATTTTAAATACACACATACACACACACACACAGTTGACTCTTGAATAACTCAGGGGTTAGGGGCACCGGCAACCCATACAGTCAAAAATCCTCATATAACTTTACAGACTGCCCTTTATTTGCGGTTCCACATGGCGGATTCAACCAACTTGAAGACTGTGCAGAACTGTAGTACATATTTATTGAAAAAAATCTGCTTATAAATTGACCTGAGCAGTTCAAACCCATGTTGTTCAAGGGTCAACTCTGTATGTGTGTGTATTTATACCTAGAATTTCTCTATTTTTAAATACTCTAATTTCTTAGGTTGTTTTTTTAAATTTTAAATTTTATCATACTCTTTCAAACTAGATGCATTGATCTATTTCCTTATTCTTAATTTTCATTGATTGCTTAACCAAGACTATGGAAGACAGACTACCAAAGGCAAAAAGGGTTAAACGTCATGGCTAACCTTGTAAACCATAAAAAGGTTTCTTACAACGTGCCTTAGAGCCAGAAAATACTTCCCTACCGCAGCTCTGTGTGCTTTCCAAAGCCCAGGTGCCTAAATGACAATCGTTTCAGTTTCTTAGAATTCTCTTTTAGCTTTTTGTTATACTTTCCAAAAAAAGTTTGAAAGAAGTTGTTAAAAGAAAATTATATGATATGTGATATGATGAAAGCTAAATGTTACTCTCTTCTATTTTAGACTGAGCCTTGCAGACTCCAGTTAAGACCTTTTATAATATGCTATGATAAATGATCTTGGCTTCAGGACCATAGGATAATCCAAAAGCATGGACTGAATATTTCAAAACCTAAGTAAGTAACAATAAGATTTTTTTTCTCTTGACATAATCCATTTACTCTAAAGATATCAATAAGTCACCACTTACTTATGGCCACTAGCATATAGGCCATCTTGATGTTATTATAAATCCAGCAAGCTCCTTTAATTCCACATTCGTTGATATCCCAGAGAATACATGTGCTGTCTATTGTGATGCCAAATATAATAGGCCCAGGTATTGTGCCTAGAAGAATTACATGTGAAGATTATATATAAGTGATTATATATATATATATACACATAAGTGAATATTATAGTTTATAATTACAATTTTATATATGATTATGTATATATTTTATATAAATATAGGTATTAATCTGCCCATATGCAAATCAATCCGTTCATGTACAAGTAATAGGAATATAAAGAAACGCAGATAAAACATTCTAAAATAATTATACATATTATATATTTCTAATCAATTCAAGAAATTATTTTAATAAACGTCTCTGTCATGTATTGGGTTAATATTTAGTTAAGTAAATATTCTAATTCACTGCTTTTCTAATTTAATAAATGTCTTTGAAATTAGCTATTATACTTTAAAAAAATAAAAATAAATTATTGATGCACAGAATAAGTCTCCTAAACTACAGCATATATATTATGCGTGTGTGTGCGGGTGTGTGTGCATGTGCATGTAAACTAATGTGGGTGTGTATATATATTTATATATATATATACATACATTCGGTGACATAGATATGCATGGGAATGTACATATGTACATGCACACAAACGTTCACACTAACATGCCTAGTTCACCATTAATTGTGCAACTATGGGCAAATCCCTGAATCTCTCAGGTCCTTAATTTACTCATCTAAAAAACTGAAAACTTGGTCTAGGGGATCTCTTAATATTTCCTGCTTTTGATTTTTATTTTTATAAATAATCTTAATATTATTCATAATGTTATTCATTAATATTATTCATAATATTATTCATAAAATTATACACACATATAATTACGCGTAAGACATGTTTCTGCCTTATTATTCTTCCTACATCTGGAACCTTAAAAATTTTCTGGCATAAATTATTTCTTCCATCAATTCTTAACTAGATACAATATTCACAGCACAGTTTTTATTGAAACATATAAATTCATCATTTTTCAATGCTAATGTAACATAATTATGTCCTAAATGGAGTTAAATACAGAGAGGAAAAGGAATTACAATAGTTAAAATAAGATTTTATCATAATTTATGTTGGTGATGGGTTTTATATGAATAGAAAAAAAATTATGTCTTTTACTTGCTCTATTAGAAATGTGCTGATGATAATATGTTATATTTTAAATAAATATAATATACTCTTTAGGGTTATATTTGCTACAGAATTGGAAACAACAGTTAACCAATCAGGTAGGTGAAAAGTAAAGTCATTATTTTCCTATGTGATATATAAATAATACTACATCTTGAATAGTGAAAAACAGCTCTCTTCAATGACAATTGCAGAAACTAATTGCAGTTCCACTGCAGTTAAACTAATTGTTTTCTTGGCACATACTGTAAGTGAATAAATCAATAACAGTAATGAATAAAAATAACCAACAGTTACCAATGCATTAAGAAAAATGGCATACCTAATAATCGAAGCAACACACACTGTATTCCCAATGCTAGAGACCGCTGCTTTTGATCAACACACCTGGATATATTAAATGCATATAAGACAAAAAATGGTTGTATAGTGTATTTACTCTTTGAGCAAATTCATTTTTGTAACAGCTTAGCATTTCTAGATTAAAGCAAATACTACACACATGAAATAAACAAATTATTTATAACAGCTTATATACAGTTCAACCTTTCTGGAATTATAAGAGAAGAAAAATGTTATCTCAACTAAAATACTGCAAATAATACCAAAAAGGAGTCAAATGAGTTTTAACAAATGTATTGAATATGTATGAATTTTAGCAAATGTAAAGAAGAAAGGACATTCATTAACAAGACTTCTATTTGACTATCCCATAAGTTACAAGTCATATGGCTTAAGTTGCAAGCAAATAATTCTTATTCTCTTATTAACTTTGAGATAGAAATCATACCTGTGAGTTACGGTTACAAATTTGAGGTAGTATAAAACAATTTCTGATGCTCAATTTGATTCAACAATATTTCTTTAAGTAATAACTCTCAGAGATGAATGAGACATGATGTTGGCACACAAGAGAGTTAGATGGGAGATAGAAGAGAACAAGTAGTCTTTAAAAAAATATATATGTAGGTAAAAAGTGACATAGATGTAATAGGTGTTATGTTAACAGACTACTTAATGTTTTTAGACAAAATCTCTGAAGCTTCTGTTTGTCAAAAAGTATGTGAAAAAGCAGTGAGCATCAAGGAACAAAAATTGAAGACGGAAAAACCTAGTTTGTTAGGAAAGATATCGAAAGGCTGATGAGCTTACGGAAGGGCAAATAGGAAATATTTTTACAAAGTGGTGTGGAAGGAAGAAGAGCCAATGAAAGCACAAAACACTGAAGAGCCAGGGGACAGCCAGCATATTTTACTGTTTACAGGAAGGTTTAATATCACAGCACCTACTGTATAAGACAGAATGCACATCATTCTGATTCTGACACATGTGGAATGCACTGCCATTTCCATCATACTCAAATGCAAATGATTATAACTCCAGCTTACAACCGAAGCCTCATGAAAGAAGCAGAGAAACTAGCATCGAGTACACGCCAAGTAGGCAATGTTAAGACACTTTCACAACCATGATCTTGTTAAAGCCTCAAACATCTTGGGTTCAATGAGGTAGTATTCCCAATGCCACAGAACTAATGATCTTGTAAGGGCTGAATTAGTATTGGAACCAACAGTCAATATAAACCCCAAATAAATCCCTAAGTCCATTTTTTTTTCATTCAACATGTTGGCTTAGGGATGGCAAATTTCACAATATAACACATACCTTAGGATAGACACAGTTATAGGAGTACCAGCCATGAAGGTAAAAACAATTGCAGCAAAGAAAATGCCAAGGAATACAGGCAAGTTTTTACATTGACTCGAACACTTCCCAGCTTGAGCTTCAAAACTAAAACTTGATGGAGTAGGTGTTGCTTCTGTTTTTCTTTCAATACATGAACAGTTATAATATACCTGGAAATATTAGACATAAACATACTAAAAGTGCTTATCTTCAAAACATATTTTATCATTGCAAATTATATGACTTTTAGACATGGCAAACACACAGTCTTAATTCATACACATCAAATAGTGATAAGAAACAGTAATAACCCTTAAGAAATCAAGCAAGTGAAAACAAGGGGCCAAGGTTACAAAGCAGAATAATCTGTATTTGACTTTTGTGTCCATTATTTTAACTTGTAACCTGTTATTGATTCATGTCTTATAAAACAAATTGACAAGAATATAACAATTAGATGATCTCACACATTCTAGGCTGCTTTCAATAGATCACAATTGTTCAAATAGTTTTCCTAATTTTCTTCTTTTCCATTATTAGGACACAAAGAAAAGCATGCATAGTGACAATCTCACTATTTATGCTAGTTTGAAAGAACTAACACTCTAATTTTAACAATTGCCACAGTAAATTAACTAATACATTACAAGAGTTTGAGGAAAAAAAAACTACTTTCAACTAAACCTTTTTACTATAATTTTCTGAACTTTTTGAATTGTTTTACCAAAAGCAAACTGGATCCTTCTTAAGATGGCATATTTATGATAATCAAAAACTAGAAGTTATTATGTTATCCTGAAGGCTATTTTTATTAACATATTAACTATTTAATATATATACACACATATATATGCACATATATGTATACATATAAATAATATGAAATGTTGGAAAGTAACATGTTTAAAAATCACAAGTATTACTTTTGCAGGAAAAGAGTTCAGGTATTTGAAAAGTTAGGCATAATCATTTTTAAAGGCTTTTTACATCTCAAGCCCACCCTTACTACAAATCTTTTTATATGTTTAAGGCCTCAATAAAGTCAGAGCAGTGCTAGAGAAGTCAAAGTGAAGTGGTGCTTTTACTGTCCCAAAGGCCAGAGACCACTGGTACTGATCCAGGAAAATCAAATATGCAGGTGACATTCCTAAAATGAAATATTACATACTCAGCAATCCGATATGTCAAATAATGAAATAAAGTAGCCTTTAAAATTTTTAAGAAGGAAAACTGAAAACAGTATTTTGTATCTTAATGAAGCTTTACAACTCTCTTACATAAAAAAGTATATATTTGCCTATAATATAGCTAGCTGCTAGTCAACATCTGTTTTTGTAGTTCAGATCACTGGTAGGAAATATATTCTATTTCTGTGAACAAATGTGCATAGATATTTATTACATTATTATCAATGCATTTTGCCTATCTGATATATTTCATAAAAAGATCCTGTGAAAAAATGAGTTGTTACATGGACTAGTTGGACATAAAAAAGCCAGGTCAAAAAGAAAATTTGGAAGTCAAAATAACTTGCTTTTCTGAAACAATCCCTAGAAGACAATTTATTGTTTAAATTGGTGATGATAATATTTGGTGACAAATATAAATATCGAATTAACCATGTCAAAATAACCAATACCATTTCAAGTGTGCTCTGGGTATTAGATTTTTTATTTATTTACTTATTTATTCATTTATTTTGGTTTCCTTGTGCAGGACGGTATTTGTGTCTATACATTTTGCTATGTGAGTAAAACCCTTCCATTAATTTAATTCCTTGTCATAATCTTCTAATTAGAGTTAGTCAATAGCACTTATTGATTGATGATATTTTATATACAAGAAAATGCTACCTACTTATCTGCCTCTCAAAGGAATAGTTTACCTTCACCTATGATATGTATTATGCTCACTTGTGGAATCTGATTCCTTATAACTGACACAAACACCTAATTTTCTCAACCTGTTTTGAAACTAAAGCAACCCCAGATGTCCACTGGTTTGAAGGCATGGTAATCTTTCATTAAATTTTCACAGGAACTTTATGGTAGTTATTTAGTTAGTTTTACTCCAAGGATTAAAACTGCATGTCAACCAAGTCTATTAAGTCTGCTATGATTCACCACATTTTTTCTGGCATATTTTTCAATGTTCTTAGACAACTATTTTTAAGTCTATAAGCTAGGTAATATGAAAAAAAATGTATACTGTTTCTCACATTCTGGTTTACCCCTAGCAGAAAGATGAAATCCTACATCTCTGTTGAGATAAATGTTCGACGTATTTATTACACACAAAATCATTAAAGATATGTACACATATGTACAGACATATATTTATGTGCATATATATGAACATATAAATGTGTATAACCACACACACACATACAGACATCTGTGTTAGTTCTAAAATAAATCTGAAGTACTGTTACAGATTATTTCAATTAATGATTTCTATTTATTTATGTAAAAATCTTTTCTTGCAATCTTAAAGTTATCTTTATATAGGAAAAGGAATGCCATTTCACTAATACATATTTCAAATATCCAAGATTGTGCTGTTTTGTCATATAATTCTTACATACCTTATTCATTGTAGTCTCTTATATCATATTATATATTTCCCTCAGGTCTTTTTAAAGTTATCACATTATCTATTAATGCATAACATTACCTATTATATACTACTAGTAATGTGAATATTATTTCTTCCCAGGCTATTAAATTTAACGAAGATAAAATCTTTAGAGTGTAGATGTAATACAACAAAATTCTATTGGATTTTCTTAAACCATTTAATTGTATTAAAAAGAAATCATATTTAGGTAAACTGATATGCATTCTTTTTTTTAATTTTATTTATTTTTTGGCTGTGTTGGGTCTTCATTGCTGCACGCAGGCTTTCTCTAGTTGCAGCGAGCGGGGGCTACTCTTCATTGCGGTGCACATGCTTCTCATTGCGGTGGCTTCTCATATGTGGAGCACGGGCCCTAGAGTGCGCAGGCTTCAGTATTTGCAGTGCGTGGGCTCAGTAGTTGTGGCATGCGGGCTCTAGAGCACATGGGCTTCAGTAGTTGTGACACACAGGCTTAGTTGCTCCGCGGCATGTGGGATCTTCCCGGACCACGGATAGAACCCGTGTCCCCTGCATTGGCAGGCGGATTCTTAACCACTGCACCACTAGGGAAGTCCTGATATGCATTCTAATCCACAGCTAAAAGTAAACTTGCATTTGAGAACAGATTAGTGATCTGTATATATTTTTAATGTGTCCATGGTGTATCAATTAAAAGCAACAAATATTTATGTGTTTTTATTATATACACTGTACTCAGTAAGAATAAGAGAAGTTCCCTGACTTCCAGCGACATAAAGTATAGTTGAGAAAAAATAAAACAATGTAAAAAGGTAAATAATATTTCACTTCTATAACAGAAGTGATGTTATAAAGATGTAATGTGAAGAACTGCTAAATTGATTTTTCAACAGTAATTGAATGTGAGGTATAAAGGAAGAAGAATCTTTTTCATATGGAGTGGTCAGGGGCCTTTTTTTTTTTTTTAATTAAGGTAAGAACACAACAAATTTTAAGTGTACGATGCATTATTGTTCACACAGGTACAATGTTGTATAGCAGATCTCTCGAACTTACTCATTTTACTTGACTGAAACTTTATGCCTGGCTTCTGAATGGAGGAGGTGGGCCAGGAAGGAAAGACTAGGCACAGCATAACACCACTAGAGGGATAAGGAAGGGCATCAGAAATACACAAACATACTGCCTCATTGAGGTAAAAGAAGTAAGGTAAAGTAAGGTAAAGACACAAGTTACCTTTGGATGTCTTTTGGAAACAGAATTTGTACAACCTGCATAGCAGGGAGAAAAATATTGGATTCCATTTCCTCCACAGATAGGATAATAATATGATCGCAGGCAGTTACAATTGGCATTACAAGGAGCGATCAAGTTTCCCAGTTCTCCTGTCCTGTCAACAAGAAATAAAAGATGGGTAAATTATCTGTTATAACTTTTAATGAACAGTTCAGAAGCATTGTTATATCTTGCCATTCAATCATTTATTCACTTACTCAACACTTCATTTAATTACTGAACAAATAAAACAAACAGAATGTCTGCCTTTTCACATACAGCTTAATTAACTTCTTGTGGAAGAGACAGGCAGTAGAAACAATAGCTATATAATATAATGTCTGTCAATGATTTAAAAAACATAGGCAGAGTAAGCAAATAAAGCAGTTTCTCATTTGGTACCAGATAATTCTTTTTTTTTCTTTCTTTCTTTTTTTGGTGCGGGGTGAGGGAGGGCTGGTTCTGTGGGTTGTAGTACATTTAGCAGCATCCCTGGCCTCTACCCACTGGATGCCAGTAGCATCCCCTTAGTTGTGACAACCAAAATGTATCCACACACTGCCTAATTTCCCTGGGATGTGAGTGAAATTTTAAACCTGGAAGGATGAATACAATTGTAATCTTCAGCATACTCACTTTATCAATGGGAAAACTAAGTCCCAGAGAAATTAATTTACTTTTCTTTCTTTTCCAAATATAATACTCCTGGTTCCCAGGCTTGGTGTTGTTCCATGCTGCCTCTTAATAGGAGGAACATCTTTTAAAATATAAAGGGTTACCCTAGGCAAAGATACTTCTCCAATCCCTTATTTATTTGTTCATTAAACCAATATATATTGAGCAAGTGCTAGGCCCTATGCTAGGTATTGGGACTACAAAGCTGATAAGACAGTCACCATTCTCAAAGATTTCACAGTCTAGGAGTAGAGTGGACACAAATTTATACACTAATATGGTTATAGACTGTGGTTATAGATATCAACAGAGTGTATTTTATACATCTGCACTGAGGAATGACACTTAAAACAAGCCAAAGTTTAGATAAGTGGGTCTGAAGGAGCATGTGTCTGAGATCAGTCTTAGAGAATGAGTAAGAGTTAGCTGAGTAAATGGGGAAGGCGAAGGGTACTTCAGAGAAGCTGATAAAAGTCAAAAGGTGAGAAATAACATTCTATATGGAGAAATATGAATGATGTCTGAGGCAGAGAGTGATAGGAAATGTAGTTGAAAAAGAGTCATGGACCAGATTGTTGAAAGCCTCATGGGCCTTGTTAAAAAACAATGGGCTTTAACTTATTTTGAAAAAGTAATCAAGTATTTTAGACTGAAAAGTGGCAATGTGAAAAGTACATTTTAAAGAAATAACCCTATGTGGAGTTTGAATTTGGAGGAAGGGGACCAGTTACAATACCCTAGGCAATAAATTATGATAATGTGTAGGAGAACTAAAATAGAATTTTGATTAAAAAAAAAAACAGATTTGAGAAATATTTTGGATGTAGAATCAGTAAGATTTGGTGTTTGGTTGACTGAAGATAGGAACAGGATGGAAAAGTCAAGAGTGACTCCTAGTGTCTAACTTGGCATTTTGGTGGAGAAGAACTAGTTCTGGGGAAGAGGTGATGGGTATGGTTTTATACATATTGAGATTAAGAGTCTCAAATTTGGTGAAGAAATCTTGCCTGGAGCCAGGTATCTTAATATCCATTTGCATATAGATGTAGCTGAAACTCTGAGAATGATAAGATCAACCATATAAAGAGTTGAAGAGTACAGAGAGGTCTTGGGAGTTCATTTATTTCATGAATACGTAGTGAGCTCCAATCATGTGCTAGACTCAAAGTGGTGGAAATATATCTAAAATAAATAAAGAAGTAGAGACAAAGATAGAGGAAGGAAGGGAGGGAGGAAGGAGGGCAGGGAGGGAGGGAGGGAGAGACGGAGGCGGGGAGAGGGAAAGAAAGGAAGGGAGGAAGGGAAGAGGGAGGGAGGGAGGAATAAAATTCCCTGCAGCCATGAAGCCAAGTTTCTTGCACTGGGGATCAAAAACAGTAAATGAGTGATTTATCTAAGTATCAGAAGATAACTGCTATGTTGCAAAATGATGATACCTAAGGAGTAAGTGGAGAACAAGAAGCTCATGAAGGAAACAGATTAAAGAGAAGAATATAAAACAAATGGGGAACAAATCAGTAGGGAGTTTGAAGGAAAGGGTGATCAAAGAGTAAATTTTAAGTAATTCATCTCTCTGCTTAGAGTCTCTCTGTCTTCAAATCTATTCCACAGGCTGCTGCTAGATGTCTTTATCAAGCATGATTCCATTCATGAAAGCAATCAGGATAGTCTCTGCCCACATCTAGTTTACAATATAGATGTAGAAATAAGGTGACAGAAAAACTATCCCTGCAACTCTAGAAATAGCCTCTACACAATAATTTTTAAATTAAATTTTTCCAATATATAATCCCCATATTATTGATAAATGATTACTAAGAACATGAAAATTTAAGACAGTCTGAGGCAAACTACAGTAGAAACAAAGAAATATAGAATATATTCTTTATTATCAAGGGTTTAATCACCTTAGCCTACACATTTTCTAAAGGTTTATTTCATAAAGTAAAGGGGAAACTATTACCAGGAAAATAGCCAGTGCCTGTGAAGTTTATTAAATTTTCTTAATATATACATATTTTTAATATATAAAAATCTTAAATTTTTAAAAATTGAATATTAAAAATATTTAAAATATATCATTTTGATTATACACAAAAAATATATAATTTTAAAAATACACATAAATGTGTGTTTATGCATATATATATGTATATATGAGAAACATGTTTATTACGAATAGCTGAATTTAAACATTAATGTCTTATTTGAATCCAAATTATTATTCTATAATTATGTTTCTACAATAAGCAAAGATTTCCCTAAATCTACTGCAACTCCTTGATAGACATGCCTCTTTAAGGCGCTGTTTCAGATAAGCAATGAAATTCTAGCTATAGGCCAGATAGGGAAAAAATACTGTGTGTACTTACTACAAACCCTGCATCTTCACAACCTCTCTTTCTCCCACTTCACTAAGAAGGTATTTCTTGAGCTTCTTTTTTTTTTTTTTTAAATTAAGGGTACTTTAATTAATTTATGTATTTTTGGCTGTGTTGGGTCTTCGTTTCTGTGCAAGGGCTTTCTCTAGTTGTGGCAAGCGGGGGCCAGTCTTCATTGTGGTGCGCGGGCCTCTCACTGTCGTGGCCTCTCTTGTTGCGGAGCACAGGCTCCAGATGCGCAGGCTCAGTAGTTGTGGCTCACGGGCCTAGTTGCTCCGTGGCGTGTGGGATCTTCCCAGACCAGGGCTCGAACCCATGTCCCCCTGCATTAGCAGGCAGATTCTCAACCACTGCGCCACCAGGGAAGCCCTCTTGAGCTTCTTAGTCTGTTCTTTCATTGTACTTTTTCTTATACACGTGTTTCTTGCATAAGGTTATTATGACTAAGCTGTCCATGATGTAGATATTTTAATATGCAGGGCACACAGCTAAATTAAGAATCTGGGACCACAGAGAAAAATGATCTGACAGGGCTTCCCTGGTGGCGCAGTGGTTGAGAGTCCGCCTGCCAACGCAGGGCACACGGGTTCTTGCCCCGGTCTGGGAAGATCCCACATGCCGCGGAGCGGCTGGGCCCGTAAGCCATGGCCGCTGGGCCTGCGCGTCCGGAGCCTGTGCTCCGCAACAGGAGAGGCCTCAACAGTGAGAGGCCCACGTACCACTAAAAAAAAAAAAAAAAAAAAAAAAAAAAAAGAATGATCTGACAATTTCACACCTCCACTGTGACTTCAAGCCTTATCTCTTTATTAATAGAATCTACACACACACGCACACACATCCCGTGTGTGTGAATGTGCGTGTGTATACTCACTTTCAGTTTTTTTCACCACTGAGAATGTGTATGTAATTAAGCTCTGTCTCTATGTCCCAGACCTTGATACCTCTCGATGACCAGCCCCCACATGCACCTCAAACTGACACCACCTCACTTGCTTTCCCTTCTGATTAGGCTAAGGCCACTCATCTGGTAGTGACTCTTGCTTAAGGTAGAAAATATCAGATGGATTCACATCCACATCATCTCTGCATCAAGGTGATAGAGTAGTATTAAACTATCCAGAAGTTTCTGTACTTCTAAAAGGAACATACAAAAAAAGTGGTTTCTTGGGGTACATTTGGGTAAAGTTTATAGGTGTCAGTCAGTTTCTGTACAACTTACCTCTATCTATCTTTCGACCTTTCCAGGTATCTTTCTACTATTTCCAGACACATGACCTAAGCGCCTGGTACCTTCACTTTCTAGCATTTATGCTTTGGCTTAACATATTCCTTTGCCATTCCCTCTCTCCCAAATCTTTCTCTCTCAAGCTTTTTGTATACTTAGAGGATATTTTAGCTCTATTTCTCTATTATGCCATGAAGCCATTCCTAAATCTAATTAAAGAAACTGAAAAGCTCTTTTTAATTCCATAGCCTTTTATATCTCTCACCACCTAATTCATTGTTCATTCACTGTTTTGTTTCCCAATCTATCCTGCTACCCTGGAACCTCCTTTAGAGTAGGAATTTTGCCATAAAAGTCTGCCAGAGGAAGCAGTCGATGAATTGTTGAACAAATGTAATGGAGCTGGACTAAACATTGCTTTCGAACATTTTTCATTAATATAAAAGAATGACAGACATGAACAGTAGCTACAAATCACGATAATTGTTACTGGCAAACTTTTCAAACCAAACTTTTTCCTTTATTTAGGTTATCTGAATGCCATATTAATACAAAATTAGAGAGTCCTTGACCTGGAGCACCACCCCCTTCAACAGTCTCAAACACATATATTCAAACAATTAAAGCAGCACCGTGGGCCATAAAACACACTGCTGGGCAATGTCCTACAGCCTGATCCTCTGTTGTGGCTTAGGATTTCACAGCAAAACAAACAAGGCAAGGAAAGATAAAATGGTCAAACCAGGTATAGGTAGAAATATGTTTACAGGTCATAACAACAAGAAGTTATTTATTTCTCTATAATAAACATGAACTTCTAAAGTAAACACAACAGTGATTAGTATCACCTAGTTTTAGCTTCATTTTAATTTCTCTACTAGCCTATTTTCAATCCATCTAATAGGAGAATTTCACCATAGGGAGTTTTAAAATTTAAATCAATAGGAACATATAATATGAAATTCTCCCTAGGATGTTGAATCCGTTACGGACAAAGATTCTGTAATATTAATCTTTGTATCCCCGAGAATAGTACTCAGTACAGAATAGTTGTTTCTTAAATTCTTTCTGAAAAAATATCCAACTGTTAATATGATATCAATTATTGAAACTAAAAGTAAAAACTACATATTCTTACATAGGAAAAGCAGCCTTCCAATTTTTTTTAAAAAGCCAATTTCTTATCATTTTATTTAAGAAAGCATATACTTGGAAATACACACATAGTTTATTACTCTGATATTAATATCAAAAAGCAGTGAAATATATTTACCCATTATATGATTCAGATACACCTGCAAATGGCTCATTTTCACAGTTGGCATAAACAAATACGAAAGTCAGTGTAAGTGCAGTTATAGACATGAGCAAAGCAAACTTCATTATGTTTTTACACGTCATTTTGAATTTCGAAACAAGGATACCACCTAAAATCTGACCAAGAGCAGCTCCCGGAATTAAAACAGTCCCTAATGAGAAAGAAGACACAGTGAGAAAACATACACGTATACTCAGTAATTTATACCAACAATTGGAAAACATCAAAACAAGTAGTACTATGGTTTTAACATATGAAAGCACTCATGTGACTTAGAAACAACATGAGTAAATGAGTTAACAGTTCTATTAAGAGATTAATAAAATTAATGTTTTGAATATTAAGATTAATATATATTCGCTTTACCTCGGTATATAGCATTTGTATCTCTCAAATTCATACAATAGATTGTCTAATGTCAGAAAATTGGAAACGTTTATCAAAATCAGTGTAAAGTTTAAACTTCAAGGAGTGGGCTATCCAAAATTTTATGCTATTTTGATAAATATCTAATGTGGTAAAGTAAGATTATTAGATTAAGCTAGAACAAAGAAAATGTTTTACCTGCAAGGGTAGCTGCAGAGCTGGAAGACAATCCAAACTGATTTTCTATAAATTTAGGTAAAAATGTAGCAAATCCAGTAGTAACTAAGGCTTCTGAGCAAGTTGATAGAACTAAACACATAAAGACAGTATTCCTCATCAAATTCTAAAGAAAAAATACAGTTCACCAAATGAATAACTATGATTATACTGCAAAATGCAGCATTAGAATGGTAGGTACCATGATGAAATAGCACATTTTAAATACACACAATATAATTATTTGTAAAATTTCAGCATTTTCTTTAGCACAAAAGTATAAATACTGATCACTAATAGTTTTATACATACAATGTTGAGAAAATTTATACATGGAGCACCTAGAAAATTGACAGATGATTAATCAGCAGGGTGAATGTGCCTTGATCATATGCAAGGGACCAGGAAAGGAGGTAGAAGCTGGCTTGGAAAGTTCTCTTCCCCAGTCTTACTATATATCTCCATACAATAAATCTACCCCATATTCGATTTTTTTAAATTGTGTTCTGAATCCCTATGTCCAGTAAATGAAGAATTGACTGTGAGCAAAGATGAGAGTGGTCTCTAAGTATCAAACTTTTGGTATTGCTCCACAAGTATTGCTCTCAGTAGTTAAGAACCTTAGGTATAGAGTTAAGCAATTTTCAATAAGGGTCTATATTGCTGGAGTTCTCAGAACCTTATTAATCTACCAGAGGGGAGTGTAGAGATTCAGTTATTTCACAATATTTAACCATAAAGTGAAAAACCACCAAGTATAGTTCTAGAATATTCAATGCAAAAAAATTTAATAAAACTGAGCAACACACACACACAAAGGAGTCACAAAAAGGCAAGATAAGAGATTTAGAAGTCAGAGCCAGATGATCGAACATAAGAATAACAATAGTGACAAAAGGAAAAAAAGTACCTGAATGAAGAAATGCAATAATTTTTAAAAATAATGAGCAGAAAATATTTAAGTTTTCAGATTGAAAAAGATAATGGACTCCAAGCAAGGATTAATGAAAAATGATACATATTTAGGAATAAACTAGTGAATTTCCTGAAATCAAAGAGAAATGAAAATATTTACAAATTTGCAGATAGAAATAACTAAGAATCACATTAACTTGAAACTTCTCAACTGCAACATATTTAACTAGAAAAGAGCCAAACAACATCTACAGACTACTAGAATTAAAGGAGTATGATCTGAAAGTATCCATCCAGTCAGAAATATCATTCTGACATTCAAGGATACTTAGATGGCATCCTATCTGAGAAAAACCAGCAATAAAATGCTGTATCTATAGAGATCTGAATCAGAATCAAGATCTCAAAGCATGAGAACATAAGGATAAAAAAAGCATTGGTGAGTAATGACTCTTGATACATATAAGAATTTATAGAATAAATAGAAATATATGAAATAGAAGAGAACTACTATAAAAGAAAATAACAGTAATTAGAATTAAAAATTATAAACAATCTCAGCAAAACACAAGAATGTGCCTGTATGGAAGAGGAGGAAGGAGAGTTAAAAAGTAGGATGAATGGAGTAAAAACATGTTAAGGCTTTTATTTGAGAAGGGAAAAAAATAATAAAAAGTAAATAAGTTCAAATCTTGAAAAGGTAAAATTATAAATTCCCTTATGTACAAAACTTTTATGATGCTAAATAGAAAGAATACTTCTCTGCCGAGTTCAATGAAACAGACCATAACACTTTTGTTTCTTTAACCTCAAATTCAAAACAAGTAACCACTAACCGCCACTTCTTTCACAAGGGAAAAATATTGGTTTGGCATTCTCAAAAACATTTACAATTCAATGATAATTGATCCATCCATTATACAAGGGAAATGGCATGGGATAATGGACTACATGCTAACGCGGAACCACTGAATATTGATATTGCCAATAAGATAACTCATGTTCTTCCAACCGATCTACTCTGGAATAGTTTTCATTTACTCAAAGCACAATACAATTAAATCTGAAGAGGTTTTTATAAGAGCTAGAACTATAGTAAATAAGCCAGCAAGAGTGCATTATGATAATATTTGTGTGTATGGATATACTGTTTACATATATTTGTAATATATACATATATCTACATATGTATGTGTGTATAGTTGTGTGTGTGTGTGTGTGTGTGTGTGTGTGTGTGTGTGTGTACAGTGTTATTTTACCTTTAGAGCAGCTGGAAAATCTTTAAAACTTTGTCCAAAATTCCCATCTGTATGTTGTAAAGAATTACTCTGATGAATCTGGGAAGTTTTTCCATCTTGAATTTCTGCTGTACCTAAAAATATAGTAAATTTACCCACTCTATCTTCTTGCTTTCTAATGATTCTTTCTCATCCTTTATGCATTAAACAAAGAATGTTTAAAGCGCTTCTCTTCTACTCTAATTCTAACATGTTTTTTAGATGAAATAATATTTATTACCTATTAGCATGTCTAATTTTTAATAATAGTACCGTGAATAAATCTGAGAAAACAGTCAATACATAGACTCATAAGTTGGATGGCCCAAGGTAGAAAGAAATCAATGAGTCCATCTACTTCTACTCTGCCTACTTTTCTTCTACCCATTTCCAGAAGTTAATCATCTATCCTGTTACATCTATTCTGTTACATATAACAGAAACAACTAAATGCCTTCAGCCTGGAGAAAAATACTTCTATAGATATGTATATGAACCACATGATTATAAAGAAACAAAATCTCACAGACAAAGGAATAGATATTCTTTTCTATTAATCTTTTCTTTTAGGACAGATTTTTAGTATTGAAATTTGGTGAAAATAAGTATACAAGGGCTTCCCTGGTGGCGCAGTGGTTAAGAGTCTGCCTGCCGATGCA
This sequence comes from Pseudorca crassidens, assembly GCF_039906515.1. Classification (NCBI taxonomy): domain Eukaryota; kingdom Metazoa; phylum Chordata; class Mammalia; order Artiodactyla; family Delphinidae; genus Pseudorca; species Pseudorca crassidens. Next base: position 82,902,727 of record NC_090298.1, read on the forward strand.
GAGGACACGGGTTCGTGCCCCAGTCCGGGAAGATCCCACATGCCGCAGAGCGGCTGGGCCCGTGAGCCATGGCCACTGAGCCTGCACGTCTGGAGCCTGTGCTCCGCGACGGGAGAGGCCACAACAGTGAGAGGCCCACATACCGAAAAAAAAAAAAAAAAAAGTATACAAAAGCATGACTTTGGTGACAATTGAAACAAAAGTACTTGTACTATCATTAATAAATAATTAACATCAATAATTTAAAGCCGATTGGCTCTTGAAGTTACTAACTAAATACAAACTAATAGTTTAAAAGATATTATATCTCACATAAACATAAAGCAAGATTCCAGAAAACACATAAGATATAAATTTAATAAAGAGGTGAATATGTACAGTTTTATTGGGTATTAAATGAAAATAAAGAAAAACCATGAATATTAAGATTGTTACCCAATATTTCCTAAAATAAAGACAGATATTCAAAAGTTTGCATAGGCAGACAACTGAGATTCTATTAAAAAAAATAGTGAATTTTCTAGGGTTCTTAGTAATAATGTAGAAAGCAACAATTGGCCTAGAATTGGAATAAAACTCCCTGGTTTTAAAGAAAATATTTTTACCTGGTAAGTGCTTTGGAAAGCAAGAAAAAGGTATTATCAAAGACCAGGCAAAGAGCCAAGACATGAGAAATCCAATCCACCATGCCCCCAGCCATCGTGGATCATCCTCAGTGATATCAATGCTATATGACAGAAAAACAGGAGGTAAAAGTCAACTCTACCTTGTTAATTAAAACTCAGTCACGATAATTATATAATTTATCATTCAAATGCATATATAGAGAAATATTATTATATTATCCAAAATTTCTAGTGGAGCCATTTTGAAGAATCACAATGGATAGCAGGCATAAGTGAGAGCTCTAAGAATAATGATTTACAAAGTATTCCACATGGCAAATACAACACAGAAGTTTTAAATATTTAATAGTAAATATATGTATGTTGACTATTTGAAAGCATGCATGGAATTTCTGAACATTCTTTATCTAACTTTGGCTACATTTTTCTTCTCTGAATATTATAATATATAGTATATATATAGAATACTAAATACATCTCACAGCGAATCACTGATTTTTGTTAAACGCCCATACACTATGCCCCAATTGTGGCATTCATTTGAATGTGAAATTCTTCTTAAAGTGATAATATATTAACAGTTTGTTATAATGGTTGTCATATTTTTATATCAACAGGCTCTTCCTCAAAATACATCATTTCTACAACTCATTTCACTCCACTGAAATTAAAACCCAGCTTTCTGCTCAAGGGCTTCCTCTGTACACCTTTTTATACAGTCTGGAAAAGATTAACCTAGGGCTACAAACATCAGTATCTTTGTGTTGTACCACCTTCTGAAATTTTTTATTAACCTATAGTCTCTAAAAGATTAACCTAGGGCTTCCCCAGTGGCGCAGTGGTTCAGAGTCCACCTGCCGATGCAGGGGACACGGGTTCATGCCCCGGTCCAGGAAGATCCCACATGCCGCAGAGCGGCTGGGCCCCTGAGCCATGGCCGCTGGGCCTGCGCGGCCGGAGCCTGTGCTCCGCAGCGGGAGAGGCCACAACAGTGAGAGGCCCACGTACCGAAAAAAAAAAAAACAAAACAAAACAGATTAACCTAGTCTCTAAAAGATTAACCTGGGACTAACAAATCACATACTGTGACCACATTTTCTTATTCATTGCTCACAGTCATGCAAAGGACTGTGAAGTTACAGTAAAATGAGAAAATATGGCCTCAGCAAAGGCCACTAACTTCTCTATTCAGGAAAAGGAGATGGTAACTCAGTGGGTAAGAAGGGGATTTTGGAGTCAAAAAGATCTACTTCATTTCATGCCTTGGCCACTTACCAAGTTCTGTGTATCAACTACCTTATAAGATTATTAAGAGGATTAAATAAAATGGCATGTAAAATTACATTATACACAAAACCTATGTTGTCTAGAACACAGTATGGGATAAACAAACATTACCTATTATTATCCTCCAGTGTTACAGTTGTTAAAGCTGAACAATTGTGATCTCTATATTATCAGAGCTACTATAGCACTTAGTCTGAGAATCATAAACTCTCGAGACTCCTCAGGCTATCTACCTACAGCTAAATCTACTGAAAGCACAACTAACTTTAATTAAACTATTATTTTTGAACAATGCACAGGGAACTGGTTATGTATTTTGAAAATTTTCACCATCTAACTATTAAGCATCCTTATTTGTAAATAAATACTCTATACCAAGAGATGGTGTGGCATTAATTCGTGAAGCAATGCAGCCAAAATAGTACATAAAAATTGTGTGTATTCAGTTTTGTTTCCTGAAAAATCCCTCATGATATTCTGAAGAAATATTATAAAAATATTCCACCTATGGTACTAACGTGATTCAAATAATATAAATCTAAATAAAAGAAAAATAGATATTGCCTTGCCTTTGTCCCAAATCAGCATCAATGTACACGGTTAGCAACTGTCCTCCCAACACATAGCCAACAGCAGGGCCTAAAATTGACATGGAATAGCCAATTCCTAGAAAAAGAACAAAGACAATGAAAATGGTCATCTGTGGGACTTTGTTTTGAATGTCTGACAAGTGAAGAAAGAGAAATATTTTACTATAGAAAAACAAAATGATTAGAATTATATGAAAATTACACATATTTGTCAAGGAGCTTAAAATACATAATTCAATGTCAAATTTTTTAGACTACAATAGTGATGGCAACAAATCCAATAATTATAAATTTATGAAAGTTATATCACATTAACTCACAGCAGGGGTAGTTCATCTACTATTACCCTTTGTGAACAGTGATAGTAATTACTGGCTACAATTCTTACAGAAGAAAACAAAGTGAAATGAGAAGGCTTTTATATTCTATACACATTCCAAAAGCATTCTATGGCAGCTGATTTAAAACCTGGATCTGGTTCATTAGTCTGTTTCTTAAAAGTAAACCATTAAACTCCTTCTCTTAGTGAATCTCCCATTTTAACCTGCAACAGAATTAAACTGACCTTATTTCTCTGATATTTAAAACTTTGCCATATATAACTTTTTACTTTTTGTTAAAAAATTATGCATACATCAGTATCTTCATATACTACCACCTTCTGAATTTTTTCATTAATTACTGAGATTCTCGTTCTCATACACAAAAGAAAAGGAATATACCATACACAAAGTGAAGCATACATCAATGGTAAAAATGACTTATGTACTAGATCAAGGCTCCAAAGTAGAGGTCATTCAAGATGATCTGAAAACATATAAGAACTTTTATTTATCTATCAACTACCCTAATTTATATTATAACTATATATATATATATATATATATATATATTTTTTTTTTTTTTGTGGGACACGGGCCTCTCACTGTTGTGGCCTCTCCCGTTGCGGAGCACAGGCTCCGGATCCGCAGGCTCAGCAGCCATGGCTCACAGGCCCAGCCGCTCCGCGGCATGTGGATCCTCCCGGACTGGGGCACGAACCCGTGTCCCCTGCATTGGCAGGCGGACTCTCAACCACTGCGCCACCAGGGAAGCCCATAACTGTATTTTTGAATGTAAAAAATGTATTGGTAGAAAATTTTAAGTATATAATTTATAAATAAGTATATATATATATATATATATATATATATATATATATATATATATATGACTCATGCTCAAAAAATTTTATAGCTAAAAGTACATGATTAAAAATGCTGGAAATCTGGAAATCAATGATTCCCAAATTATCTTTGGTGATAGATCCTTTTATAAATTATTTCCAAAAGGGTTTAGACTGATACATTTGTAAGAATACCTTATAAGTTTTGTGGAAGTATAAAATTGCTATAGGGCTTCCCTGGTGGCACAGTGGTTAAGAATCTGCCTGCCAGTGCAGGGGACACGTGTTCAGGCCCTGGGCTGGGAAGATCCCACATGCTGTGGAGCAACTGGGCCCGTGCGCCACAACTGCTGAGCTTGCGCTCTAGAGCCTGCGGGCCACAACTACTGAAGCCCGTGTGCCTAGAGCCCATGCTCTGCAACAAGAGAGGCCACCACAATGAGAAGCCTGTGCACCACAATGAGGAGTGGCCCCCACTTGCCGCAACTAGAGAAAGCCCACGAGCAGCAACGAAGACCCAACACAGCCTAAATAAATAAATAGATCTATTTTAAAAAATTGCTATAAAAGTTTCTAAAAGTTTATTTTCATTTTTTGACTTTCTTCATGTTGGCATGGATCTATGTAATTCACACTGAATAGCACTATCTATATCACCTGCTTTCTCAGTCCTCAGCAATTACTCCTTGGTTAACAATAAAGAATGCTTTGCATATGTTCACAAATATGTTCATAAAAGAAATATATCAAGAAAGCAAAGAATTTAAAGTTTTCAATTGATGAAAGGTGAATTTGCTATGACCCCAAAATTAAAAATTCTGGTAATGGTGGATAACCTATGGTAGACTAGCATTTCCAACCAAATTGCCCACTAAGAAAAACTTTTAAAAACTGTAAAAATTATTTTTAAATATAAGGCAGATAAAAATAGTGAAGGACCACTGTGTTAAGATTCTTAAGAAGAGAGAGATTTAACAAAAATTGGGACTGATTTTTTTTCCTGGGTATGTTGGCTAATTCTATAAGAGGCACTGGGAGGGTAAACTGTCTTTTGCTAGTCTCTAGGAAGTAGGGAAACAAAAGTTGCAGTTTAGGGAGTAGAGCTTATAAACTTTCCCTGTCCTACATTTTAAGTTGGCACCTACGAGGCTATACTCTAAAAGCAAGGATGAGTTAGAAGTAGACTGGCTCACAGAGTAAGTGCAGTTTAGCACTTACTCAGTCCCTGAAATTAGATAAAGGGCATCCCAGACTGTAGTGTTCCCATGTACGACAGAGGTGGGAAAGTTATTAAAAGACACACAGAGTGATTCTGAAAAAAAATTCTAGAACTATAAAATGCATTTGTCACAATAAAAATGAAATGGATCCACAGCAGATTACTTAGAACTGAACTGAGTATTACTAAACTGGAAAATATATTATTAAATCAGTAAATATTTATCAACAAGCACAGAAAAAATACAGGATAGAAAATACAGAAAAGACAGTAAAGGAGAAAGAATACATTAAAAAAAAACAAAACCCACAAAGGCCTACCATACATGTAATTGGAGTAACTGGAGTCCCAGGAGAGGAGACAATAGGGCAGAAGTTATATTAATAATCATAGGAAATATTCCAAAACCAATGAAAAGTATCAAGCAATATATTCATTAAGTCATATAAGTTCAAAACAGATGAAATAAATGTAATCTTTCACCTATACACTCATAGTAAATAAAACAAATGAAAATCAAATACCAGAAAAGAATCTTAAAAATGGTAAACATACATAAGAAACAGTGGAAGTGAATACAGTAGAATAGCACTTTTAAAGTACTGAAAGAAAATTAATGGCCAACTAATTATCTATTCCCAGTGAAAACTAGATGAAAAACTAAGAGAATTCATCACATGCAGACTGTTGCAATAAATTAACTCAAGACTGTTCTTCATGTTAAAGGAAAATGATCCCAGACTGAAACTCAGAGTAGCAAAGTAAAGAAGAGCAATAAAAAAAGGTAAACATGTTTATAAAAGTGGATCAATATTTTTAAATAAAACAATAATACTTATTTCAGGAATTTAAATATAGAAGGGATTACAGTACACAGAAATAATTGAATAAATGTTGGGAAAGGAATAAATTTAAAGGGTTTTAAGACCTATGTGATGATTAGGAATGTGGTAAAAGTATCAATTAACATTAGAATTTCATAAAATCAAGTCTGCATATAAGGTAATTAGCAGATGAACAGTAAAAGAGCATATACCTAGGAAGTTAATGGAGGGGAGAAATGAAATAGTAAATATTAAATTATCAAAAAGAAAGAAAAAAAGGGCAAGAAATAAGAGTGTAGAGCAGATAGGAAGCACATATTTAGATGAAAAATTTAAACACAAAATAACATTAAATGAATTTAAAAGTTCAATTAAAGGACAAAAATTGTAAACCCCAAAAAAGCATTTAAAGAGGAAAAGGTGGTGAGGCTAGAGATGCTGTGTAACCACTTTTTTCCTTCATTCTAATAGGTAGCAAATTTTGACTGTTTTCATTTTGCCCATTTTTGCCTTGTTACATAAAATTGTTTCACATAGAGGAAGGCATGCTACCAGTAATATATACTATTTTAAAAGAAATAAAGAAGGGAGGAAGATTTTGGAAATGGGGAAATGTATACAAATATAAAAAGCATACGAAAGGATTTCAATCAACAAAACCTAATTACCCAATGAAAAGTATCAGTTAACTGAAATTGAAAAAAACTAAAATGAGTTTCCCAGTTTTGTTACTTTTTGTTTTTTTCCTTTACTCTCAAAAATTACCATTCAATGAATTCCTACAGTAGAAGAAAAAGGTAAGGTAGCAGGCCTTGTGGCTGCTATCTTTAGAAAGACCTGCTTGCAACTTTGGCTTTTGTCTGGCACCTGGGATCTTAAATGTCCAGAGGGATGCCACAGTTCCCTAACTAATAAAGGTGGCTCATTGTGCTCAAACTGTTCGTATAAACAATGCGGTTTTGTTGAACACTTGTATTCCTTCTGAGAGTCTAGAAATTTTCTATGTGCAAGGCAGAGGGTTCCTACATGATCAACTACCAATAAAATCCTTGGGCGTTGAATCTCTAATGAACTTAGCTGGTAGAAAACATTTCATACATGTTGTCACAACTCCTGGCTGGAGGAATTAATTTCAATCTGTAGGGGGCTCCATGAGGAGGGAGTGGACTCTTATAAGCTTGCAGCTGGTTGTCTCTACTTCACCTCATGTACCTTTTCCCTCTGCTGATTTTGCTTTGTATCTTTCTGCTGTGATAAATCATAGCCCTGAGAACTGTCAAGTCCTAGAGAACTTCAAATCTGGGATGGTCTCGTGGGCCTTCACCCCACCTTCGCATGCTTAAATAATCTTTGAATAACTTCGTATTTTGTGTGTTACTAAAATATAAAGATTGAAGTTGTTTTATGAGAAGTACTGATTAGAAGAGGACCTCAGAAAGAAAATCTGTGAACTGGAAGAGTGAAAAGCATCACTAGTAGCTAATTGAAATAAAAGCACTGTTAAATTAGTAAATGGAGAAGTTGTACAGATCAGCCAGAATGTGTAATGAGAGCATCAGATCTTGTGGAGAGACCAAAGCAAAGCAAGTAGAGAAAACAGTAGAAGTGTAGTGCTTTCCATATTAAAGATGAGCCTAAGAGATTAGTACCCTCTATCAGGGCTGCATTGAACACACTTGGCTTCCAGTGACTACAGCAATAGGTCTTTGTTATAGACTAAGAGTTTGTGTCACCCCAAAATTCATATGTTGAAACCTAATTCCCAATGCAATTGTATTTGGAGGTGGGGCCTTTGGGAAGTGATTAGGTCATAAGAGTGGAGCCCTCAAAAAGGGACTAGTGTGCCCTTAAAAGAAGGCCCCAGAGAGCTCCCTTGTCCCTTCTGCCATGGCTAAAAGTCAGCTGTCTATGAACCAAGAAATGGGCCCTTACCAGATACTAAATCTATGGGCACCCTGATCTTGTATTTCTCAGCCTCCAGGATTGTAACAAATAAATTTCTCTTGCTTGGAAGCCAAATAGTCTATGGTATTCTGTTATAGTAGTCCAAATGGACTAAGTCCCCTACATTAGAATAATAGACTGATAAAGTGAAAATTCATGTGCAAATAGATTACACATTAATTTGGATGTAGGGCCATGCATGGTCTAGTTAACTCTACCTTCCAGGAACTTCAGGGATGGAATTTAAGAGAAACTTGTACTGCTAAGTATTAGTTCACAAAGGAAAAAATTGAGTCATACATAAAAGGCATTAATCTGAAATAGAGAACTCCACAGGAGTTTCTGAGTACCATTGTGTGGTTTCTTTTGTTGACTCTAGTCAAGTCCACGTAGGATGAAGTAAGTCAGTAGAACAGCAGAGCTCTATCCCCACACCTGTGTAAATTAGCCTGGGGTACATTCCAGCAATCTAGACAGTCTACTGCTTGGATGGCACTTCCAGGAAGGCTGGCATGCCCCCCACAGGAAACAGAGCAGGATGTCAATAAAAATCATAACCGCATTCAACTAAAGGACATGATACATCAGCATATAAACAAAAAAAGTAATATTGCATTTACCAAATGTAAATACCTATGAAATCATAACTTCTTAATAAGTGTATGTTATGTTTTACTTATAAATTAAACAAGCAATAAGATAAAATGACACCGAGACATTAACATTACAGAGCAAACTTACCTATATAGAGAGAAGATTTGTGGGTGGGCACAGAATCATCAATAAAGGCTGTTCCTAGGGTATAAAGAGGAGTTCCTCCTGTTCCCAGCAATAGTTGTCCCAAAATAAAGACATACAAGTAGTAGAAAAGTGAAGAACTTGAAGCAGTACAGGTGGTTTTATTCTTTGCTGTTAAGCATGTATCTTTAGGGGAAAAAAATTGTGAATTTATCAAAATTTTAGCTAATAATTTAAACATCTTACAAATTATACTTGCCTAACATAACCTTCCTTATTTCTTCCAATCACTTCACTTTGATTATACTTAAAATATTTAAAAATACATACATTATTAAAAACAATTTATGAAACATTACATCAAAATTTAGAAAATACAGAACAAAACTGAGAAACATTACTTAAGAACCAAAATTAACAAATTGTGTAAACACAAGTGAATTAAGTGGTGCCAGGGAAGGACAGTTTTCAAATTGAAGGGAAAAAAAACACTACACTTGATATTTTTACAAGTCATAAATACAGTATGACCACCGTATTGATTTTTTCTTTAAAAAGATTTTTTTTTTGTTACCACTATATTGATTTTATCAATCAGCATCTTAAACACATTTGAAAAGTGTACTTAGACTATAGGATATTTTGGCCAAAACAGTAATTCTCAATATTCACTACATGAGACTCCCATGGTGGCACAGTGGTTAAGAATCTGCCTGCCAATGCAGGGGACACAGGTTCGAGCCCTGATCTAGGAAGATCCCACATGCCGCTGAGCAACAAAGCCCGTGCACCACAACTACCGAGCCTGCACTCTAGAGCCCGTGAGCCACAATTACTGAGCCCACGTGCCATAACTACTGAAGCCCGTGAGCCTAGAGCCCATGATCTGCAACAAGAGAAGCCACTGCAATGAGAAGCCTGTGCACCGCAACCAAGAATAGCCAACGCTCGCTGCAACTAGAGAAAGCCCGCGCACAGCAACAAAGACCCAACGCAGACAAAAATTAATTAATTTTTTAAAATATTCACTACAAAGCAGTAATATTTAGAAGTTATGTCCTTCTTTTTTACAGGTCAAACTATTTTATTACATTTATATTTTGAAGCAATCTTTGGGTCCATAGGATGTTTTTTTGAATATTTTAAAAGGAAAAATTGTTATCTATTTTTTTCTTTTTTTCCTTTTATTGAAGTAGATTTACAATGTTGTGTTAGTTTCTGGTGTTTAGCAAAGTGACTCAGTTATACACATATATATATATATATATATATTCTTTTTCATATTCTTTTCCATTATGGTTTATTACAGGATATTGAATGTATTTAGCTCCCTGTGCTATACAGTAGGACCTTTTTGTTTATCTATTTTTATATAGATTGTATCTGCTAATCCCAAACTCTTAATTTATCTCTCCCCCACCCGCTTTCCCTAAGGGGGGTAACCCTAGGTTTGTTTTCTATGTCTGTGAGTCTGTTTTATAAATAAGTTCATTTGTATTGCATTTTAGATTCCACATATAAATGATATCATACGGTACTCATCTTTCTCTCTCTGGCTTACTGCACTTACTATGGTAATCTCTAGGTCCATCCATGTTACTGCAAATGGCAGTATTTCATTATTTTTTATGGCTGAGTAGTATTCCATTTTATGTATTGAGTCTTCTTTATCCATTCATCCATCAATGTACATTTATGTTGCTTCCACGTCTTGGCTATTGTAAATGGTGCTGCTATTAACACTGGGGTACATGTATCTTTTCAAATTAGAGTTTTCTCTGAATATATGCCCATGAATGGGACTGCTAGATCATGTGGCAACTCTGTTTTTAGTTTTTTAAGGAAACTTCTTACTGTTTCCACAGTGGCTGCACCAATTTACATTCCCACCAACAGTGTAAGAGGGTTCCCTTTTCACCACACCCTCTCCAGCACTTGATATTTGTAGATTTTTTAATGATGGCCATTTTAACCAGTGTGAGGTGATACCTCATTGTAGTTTTGATTTGCATTTCTCTAATAATTAGTGATATTGAGCATCTTTTCATAAACCTATTGGCCATGTGTATGTCTTCTTTGGAGAAATGTGTATTTAGGTCTTCTGCCCATTTTCTGATTGGGTTGTTTTTTTTGTTATTGAGTTGTATGAGCTGTTCATATATTTTGGAAATTAAGCCCTTGTTGGTCACATCATTTGCAAATATTTTCTCCCAGTCTGTAGGTTGTCTTTTCGTCTTGTTTACGGTTTCCTTTGCTGTGCAAAAGCTTATACGTTTGATTAGGTCCCATTTGTTTATTTCTGCTTTTATTTCTGTTGCCTTGGGAGACTGACCTAAGAAAACATTGCAACAATTTATGTTAGGGAATGTTTTGTCTATGTTCTCTTCTAGGAGTTTTATGGTGTCATGTTTCGTATTTAAGTCTTTAAGCCATTCTGAGTTTATTTTTGTGTATGGTGTGAGGGAGTGTTCTACCTTCATTTATTTATATGTGGCTGTCCAGCTTTCCCAACACCACTTGCCAAAGAGACTGTCTTTTTCCCATTGTATATTCTTGCCTCCTTTGTCAAAGATTAATTGACTTTAGGTGTGTGGGTTTTTTCCTGGGGTCTCCTTTCTGTTCCACTGATCCATGTCTGTTTTTGTGCCAATACAACACTGTTTTCATTACTGTCGCTTTGTAGTATTGTCTGAAGTCTGCGAGGGTTATGCCTCCAGCTTTGTTCTTTTTCCTCAGAATTGCTTTGACAATTCTGGGTCTTTCATGGTTCTGTATAAATTTTAGTATTATTTGTTCTAGCTCTGTGAAAAATGTCATGGGTAATTTGATAGGGATTGCATTAAATCTATAGACTGCTTTGTGTAATATGGCCACTTTAACAATATTAATTCTTCCAGTCCAAGAGCATGGGATATCTTTCCATTTCTTTAAATTATCTTCAGTTTTCTTTATCAGTGTTTCATAGTTCTCAGCATATAAGTCTTTCACCTCCTTTGTTAGGTTTATTCCTAAGTATTATATATTTTTAATGCAATTTTAAAAGGGATTGTCTTTTTACTTTCCCTTTCTGATATTTTATTGTTAGTGTAAAGAAATGCAACAGATTTCTGTATGTTAAACTTGTATCCTGCTACCTTGCTGAATTCTTTTACCAGTTCTAGTGGTTTTTGTGTGGAGTCTTTAGGGTTTTCTATATATCATATCATGTCATCTGCATATAATGATAATTTTACCTCTTCCTTTCCAATTTAGATACCTGAGAAATAGTTATCTTTAGGATTTGATTAAAATCTTTTTAAAAAATCACATTCAGTGGCTTCCCTGGTGGCGCAGTGGTTGAGAGTCCACCTGCCAATGCAGGGGACACAGGTTTGTGCCCCGGTCCGCGAAGATCCCACATGCCGCGGAGCGGCTAGGCCTGTGAGCCATGGCTGCTGAGCCTGCGCGTCCGGAGCCTGTGCTCCACAACAGGAGAGGGCACAACAGTGAGAGGCCCGTGTACCGCAAAAAAAAAAAAAATCACATTCAAAGCCTGGGTATTAAAGTAAATCCATATTTCCTAAACTCATCATATAATATTAATGAACTAAGAGATTTGTTAAAAATATATTTCCAACCCTTTCCCTTTGAATCTGGTGTAGTATCCAGGAATTTTCATTTTAACAATGGCCTCAGCTAATTCTATTTTCATTTCCTTGATATCAGATCAAGATTTATTATTTCCTGATTGATGAGACATAGGCCCCTAAAGCACCAATCCTGAATATTCTTTAACTGGTTCACTGTCATCAAATTTTCAGATGCAAATTCTATGCATAAAAATATATATTTTAAATTTTGTATTTAAAATATACTCTATAATACTGTATATATTCATGTTATAAGAGGTTGATGGATATTTTGGCAGATAATTTATTTATATTTATAACTGGGCTAGGTCTGCATTATCTGTGATATTTCCCTGGTCATGTCAAACATTTGAATTATAATTCTTGGTTTCAATATTCACTTTCCTGGAGGTAGTAGATTAGACTAACAATCTCTTATTATTTGCTTTGTTATTTGCAAATTGTTCATTTTGCAAAACTGAACATACGTACATGCATTATTGGTTTACTATTTTCTCCTATTTCCTTTTTATAATAGGTAAATTGCCTTTAGGAAAATATCTTTCTGTAGTAATCTGGTAGACTTTTTGATTATAAGAGTATTCTGTGGGGTTTTGGTGTTTTTTTGTTTCTCCCAGAGGAAGTAATCAATGGGTTTCAACCTACTTGTTTAAATAAATTTTAAATAAAACAGAAGAATACCAAGAAAAAATCCAAGCTCTCCCTTACCTCTGCCTGCCTCTATTTATGCTCTCCCATGTCACTTAGATGAAGGCAATAACCCCTGTTAACAGTTCCTTCGATCATTTTTCAGACATTTTCTCACACATTCACATGTTTTATATCCATTTACATTTTTACATATGTATGATCATACGAAACATACTATCCTTATTTTCAACAACTTCCAGTTTTCACTTCTTATGTCCTAGAAATCCTTGATGTTGGAACTTAAAGCTGTATTTAAATTTCTTTGTTGGCACTGTTATAATATTCCACAGCATAAATGTGATTTATTTACCAAGTCCACAACTTCTATTTTTTTTTTTAAGTTTGCTTGTATGCTTTCTTTTTAACATCTTTATTGGAGTATAATTGTTTTACAGTGTTGTGTTAGTTTCTGCTGTATAACAAAGTGAATCAGCTATATGCATACATATATCCCCATATCCCCTCCCTCTTGCATCTCCCTCCCAACTTCTATTTAATAATAATATAACATATATTATTAATATTATATTATACATACATTCAGGTCAAAACAATGTTGTGATGAATATTTTTAAAATTTATCTTGGCATATTTGTGCAAGCCTATCGTACGACAGGTTCCAAAAAGTGGAACTGCCGGGTCAACGTGTATAAATATTTATATTTGATTTGCCAAGTTGCCATAACAAAGAGTTATAAATATATGCATTCCCATTAGCAATGCAGCAACACTTTTGAAAAAATCTTCAGTGAACTTAAGCATTTTTCTGTATATTTATTGGCCACCTGCATGTTTTTCTGTGAACTAACTTCTCAAATTTACTTCAGAGCTTCTGAGTTTGATATCTGACTTATAAAAGTCTTCCCTTTCTCCATGATTACATATAAAGTTATTTATGTTGGGTTTTATCCTAGCATTTTTACTACTTTATTTTTTAATTCATATGTAATATATTTTAGTGTGAAAAGACAGGGATTATAGCATTGTGTTGGATTAACCAAAGAGTACATATTTTGTTACATTTCCTATGTATGGGTTTATTTCTGGATAATCAGTTTCATGTCACTGATCTTTGCAGTCCCTCTCCACAGATCTGTTTTAAGTACTTCAGCTGTCTAAGGTTTGTGGGTATCAATATTTTAGCCCGGCTATATCCCATTTTACAGTACTACATGAAAGGCTGTAACAGTTAACAGATCTAATTTTATCATTTTTCCCAAATAAACAAGGCCTAAGATCTACTTATTAAAACTACTGTATCCAATATATTACTCTCTCTGCATTACTTCTGAATAATTTCCTTCTTTTACTTTTCCTAGAATTGATAAAAATTGATAATGAGATGTCAAGCCACAGAAAGGCATGGATGTATCTTAAATGTTTATTGCTAAGTGAAAGAATCCAGTCCACAAAGGATACATACTTTATAATTCCAAATATATGACAATCTGGAAAAGTAAAACCATAGAAATAGTTGCCAAGGGAAGAGGGGAGGGAGGGTTGAACAGATGAACCACCACAGGATTTTTTTTAGGGTAGTGAAACTCTTCTATATGATGGTTTGATTGTGGATATACGACACTAGTCATATATTTGACTAGTATTTGCCAAAATACATTGAACTTTATAGTACAAAGAGTGAACTCTACACAAACTTTTAAAAATCATTTGAGGCCAAAAGTTTCCAGGAGGAAAGGCAGAATGTGACAAAAGGATCTAACTGTAATACAAATATATGAAACAACCTCACTAAGGAGAGTGGGGGTAAGGGTGCTGACCTAAGTAACTTTGGAATGAGTGGAGTCTGCAAGACTAAAGGCAAAAGTAACTATATATAATCACTGTATTCTAGATGATAAAGTTATTTCCCATTCCGTAATTAAAGAAACCAGGGCCCACTGGAGAAATAGCTGATTTTAGGACTGGAGCAGGAAATATATAGGATGAGCCTGCAGCACCTCAGAGTGCAAGAAAATAAGGAAAACAAACAAAAATATCTGCAATGATGGAGGTATGTCAAAGGTACACAGGAGCCAACCAAAAAAACTCCAGGTAGACAAAGCTGGAAGAATTTGAGCAACGAAATAAAGTTGCATTGGATTATAATCTAATGTAAAATATAAATCCATGCAGCCACACTGAAAAAAAATAATTGAATAAATAAATAAATGTGGGAGAAGAGACAAATGTCTAATGCAGAATAACTCCGAGTAATTTATGTAGATACTGCATCCTCAAAGAGATGGCACATAACACTCCATTTCTGAAATGTTGGGTGCACATAGTGACTTTCTTCCAAATCATATAGTATAGAAAGGAGGAAAAGAGTTACTTCACAATGGATTAACCTGAAAAATACTACCTGAGTCAGGTGATCAAGGTTTTCATCAAGAGTGATAAGTGATGTTGATAGCATGTACCTTCATATGATGTGATGAAAATGGCATTTTGCCTGTGTGGTCCTCCCCCTGAAAATCCTATAAAGCCAGTCTAATCACAGGAAAAACATCAGACAAATCCCAGCTGAGGGACATTTTACAAAATATCTGACCAGCACTCCTCAAAACTTCTATGGTCATCAAAAAAAAAGAGAAAACTCTGAGAAATTATCACAGCCACAAAGAGCCAAAGGGACATGACAACTAAATGTAATAAGGTATACTGGATCAGATCCTAAAATAGAAAAAGGAAACTAGGTAAAACTAAGTAGATCTACATAAAGTTTGGACTTCAGTTAACAAGTAGAAAATTTAATAAATGACGTACCAATATTAATTCATTAATCATAAGAAATGTAGCATACAAAGTAAGATGTTAATAATAGGGGAAAATGGTTGTGGTATATATGGAAACTATACTATCTTCACAATTTTTCTGTAAATCTAAAACTGTTCTAAAAAGGCAAGTTTATTAATATTTTTTAAAGTATAGAATAAAACAGCCAAGTACAGATAAAGGCTTAAACTTTCATAAAAATTAAAAATAAATAAATAAATAATATAAATACACAGCAGCAATTTTTATTAAGCAGATACTACCAGAAATGCAAAAATAGACATAAAAAGTTAAAACAGCAGACTAATTTTCATCTTTCCCAGTCCAAAACAGCAAATTGTTAAAAATAAGCAACAATAGAGCAGGCCTAAACAGTATAATTAGTACCACTGAATTTAGGGAAACATGTCAAATTCTACTCTCTTATAAAATTGTGTCTTCCATTTTTAGGTACCATGGACAATTCTAAAAAAACCTGACCAAATATTATGCAACAAAAATATCGGTATACAATCCAAAGAGTAAATAACAATAATACTCTATGACCAAAATGGAAAAAAAAAAAAGCTAGATACTTTTAAGACAACAGAAAATGAAAAGGCCCTTCTATATGGAATTCAAAAAAATTAAAAAACTCTATTAAACTATTCTTTGATCAAAAAATTATAATTACAAAATTTCTCAGAAATGATACTAGAAACAAACCACATCGAAATTTATATGCTATAACTAAAGTGGTTCTTATAAGAAAACCATCTCATTGAAACAAAAAAAGACCCCCCAAAAAAGAAGTCAAAATAAAAAACATATAAAAATAAATTGCACATTAATGAGTTGCCCCTAGCACTAACACCACTGGCACTAGATGAGTTTATCATAGAATAGCAATGGAGAAGATAACACGCAAAAGAATATCTAGGAAAAAGAAATACTGAAAAAAGCAAGCAATTAAGAGGCATCTCTAATAAAAAGCAATAAAGAATTAACAAAGGGGGGACTTCCCTGGTGGTGCAGTGGTTTAGAATCCGCCTGCCAATGCAGGAGACCCGGGTTTGAGCCCTGGTCCAGGAAGATCCCACATGCCACAGAGCAACTAAGCCCATGTGCCACAACTACTGAGCCTGCGCTCTAGAGCCCATGAGCCACAACTACTGAAGCCCACACGCCTAGAGCCCGTGCTCCACAACAAGAGAAGCCACCACAATGAGAATCCTGCGCATCGCAAGGGAAGAGTAGCCCCCGCTCGCCACAACTAGAGAAAGCCCGTGTGCAGCAACGAAGACCCAATGAAGCCAAAAATAAATAACAAAATTAATTTATTTAAAAAAAAGAAAGAATTAACAAAGGAATAGAAATCTGATTAATAAAATGTAATAATAAAATTCACACAAAAATAAATCCTTTGAAATAATCAGTAAAATAAACCACTAGCTAACATAAGGAGGAGGAATTACATATATACAAATAATACATGAAAAAAGGAAATAAACTAAGAAGAGAAGAAATTTTTTAAAAATCACAAGAGACTACTTAGAACAAATTACTAGCATATTAATTTGAAAATCTAAAATGGTTAATTACCAAGCCCAGATAGTTTCAGAGATGAATTTTACCAAAACTTTATATATTAAATAATAATCATGACAATAATAATAAATGATAAACTTAACACTACTTAATCTATTCCAGAACATAGAAACAAGATAAAAATTACCAAAATATTTTTACTGATTACAAATTGATAATAACATGTGAAAAAGATTAACAACACCGAAGAAAACCATAGACCAATCTCATACCTGAATATCAACGCAAAAAAATCATAAACAAAATATTAGCAACAAAATCCAACAACATATATGAAAAATACAGCATGTCTTTTTAAAGAAGCACATTAGGAAGTCTATTAAAATTTAACATATTAGATCTAATTAGAAAAATCAAATGATCAGTTTCATAGATTTCAAGTAGAAAACTGACAAACTGACAAATGTCAACATAAAATAGGAATAGACATTTCTTTAACATGATCAAACATATAAGTGTGTATACATACACATGTATGTATATGCACACATACAGACTGCTAAAATCAGGAGTAAGACAAGGATGTGCCCTAACTCTGCAACTTTTCATGTTGTATTGGAAGGAAAGAGAAAGGAACTAGAGGCCTATGAATTGGAAATCAAGAGGTGAAACAATTTCTATTTGCAGAAATTATAATTGTCTTTTTGGAACACTTAATTGGTTCCAGAACCAATGGAAAAACTACTAAAAACAATAAAGGAATTTAGTAAAGTAGTAAAACATAAAATTAATTTTGAAAGAGATAAAAAAAGAATATACAAAAAAATAAGTTAGCTTCACATGCATAAGTTAGATGACATGATGGTAGAAATACCAATGTATAGTAAGAAAGACCAACTAAATACACTTAGAAATAAATGTGAACATCCTATATGATGAATACTTGTCTACCTAGCATCATTGAGAAGCAAGCAAGGTGGGACAGAACAAGGAACAGTATGTCATAGACGCATGGTGCCAGAGAAAAATTCTAAATCTGAACAGCAATCTTTCTATGTGGGGAAGAAATAAAAGCTAAATAATTTATTCAGAAGGAACATCTGTCTCAACCAGAGAAAATCCCCACTTGTCCAGACAGAGTTCCAGTCCCTCTCCTGCATGCATACTATGTTATGCAGGACTCTAAAATGGTCCCCAAGATTTCCCATCCTAATTCCTGGGACTGTGAATATGACAACATCACACCTAATTCTGTTACAGTGGCAAAAGGGATTCTGCAGAGTAAGTTCACCTTACTAATTAACTAACTTAAGTTACTAATCGGTTGATTTTGAATTAGTCAGAAAGGAGATTATCTGGCTGTGCTCAACAATCTAATCACATGAGCACTTTAAAAGCAGAAAGATTTCTGTGGCTAGCAGAAGCAATGAGAGAAATTTAAAGCAAAGGGGCTCTGTGAACCTTTGCTGCCTTTGAAGATGGAATGTGGGGAGCTTCTAGGAGCTGACAGCAACCCCCACTGACAATCGTCAAGGAAATGAGGATCTCGGTTCAACAATTACAAGAAACTGATATTTCACAACAGTTTAATAAGCTTGGAAAAGAATTCTCTAGAGCCTCAAATGAGAATGCAGCCAGCTGACACCCTGAGTTTGAGACTCTAAGCAGAGAACCCAGAGCTGTGCCAGACTCTTGAACTATGGAGTGTGTAAGATAACATATTTGTGCTTTTTCAAGTTGGTAAGTTTGCGTAATATGCTATGCAGCAAAAGAAAGTTAATACAAACATCTTACAAAAAGCTGGCCAAGGAATAATTCACTTCATTCAAAGGTAAATAATAACCGAAGAAGAAAAGCAAATGCATAGCAGAACAATTACCATATTGCCATCCTTTAAAGTGATAGGAACAATTGCTTCTTAAAATCAAAAGGTGAAAACAGGGATTTAATAAACTCATGAATGTGGTGAGATAAGGGATTTTAAAAAAAGGAAAAAAAATGGGCTGAAAGAACTCTGGAAAAACATTCCCAAACAGAAATAAAAGTCACATTGCAATGGACAAGAGAGACTAGAGACTGTGAGAATTACAAGGACACACAGAAAAGGTTTGAGAAATACAAACAAAATTAAATGAACAAAACCTAAGACTTAAAAGATTAGAGAGAAAATTATAGAAATGATATTCAGACAAAGAAAATAAACATGCATAATCAATCAGAATAGAATATATATATATATATTCAAAGGTAAAACTTAATAAATGAAGACTGATCTATAATTTTAAAAGGCATAGAAAAACCCTGGAAATTTTGATGCAGAACTTTCAACACTAAAAGTCACTGAATTTTAAAGATGAAGAAAGACTTCTTTGAACAGTCAGGAAAAAAGATAGTCACTTAGGCAGAGGAAAAAAAAACAAAACGCTTAGCTGGCATCAGACTTTTTAAAAGCAACATTAATCCCATAAAGGCAGTAAAGGAATGGCAAAAAAAAATCAGTGAAAGATAATATGACTCAGAAATTTTACACTCAGCCACACTCTTATCCAAATATAAAGGCAAAAGACAAATATTTAACATATTTAAAATCTCATGGAATTAACTTTCCTTTAAAATCAAAAAACAAACCAAAAAAACACTTACTAGAGGGTACATTTCAGCTTACCACGAAATAGTCATTCAGAGATGCATCATGGGGACCTAAAGAAGACTATTCATCCTAAGTAATATTAAGTAATTTATTAAATTGTGTCTGCTACAATACAGCTTTACAAGATAGATAGATTTACCCCCTATGTGAATTCTGAGGTATTATTGCTTAAGGAAACTATCTGAACCTCGAATTTCAACTTCTAACGTGAAATCAAAAAATTTCTGACAAAATACTTAACGCTAAATTAAAGGCATGTGATTTGACAATACACCACAAGAGGGAGCTTCTATGTTGTTTATGAACACAGAGGAGTGTTGCCAATAAAATTAAGGCTTGGAATTTTACTTAATGAACAAACCAGTGTCTAGTCCTGCCCAGTAACATGTGCAGGAACTAAAGGCAAAAAGGCAAAATGGCAAAAGAAAATCCATATACCAGAATAGTTAGAAGTTAAATATCAAGCTCAGTGCAGCCCTCACCCTCACCTAGAGGTCCACAGCCTGCTCCCCGCCAAGCATTTACCTTCAACACCTATAAGTTTAAAGAGACCACCTTTTCCTCTGGCCCATCTTGCTGCCAGGGGCAGGGAAGGATGTTGCAGTCTTGAGATGGTATTCCACTCCCCTAGCCACACTTTTCTGACAGTATTTCCAGGAGGTGCCCGTGCCTCCTGAGAAGCACTGTTTTCTGGGGAACCCGGTCTGCCTAATTACCTGCATCAGGTACTTTGAGGTGGCTAACTTTAATGAAAAGCAACCTCTCTTTCTCTCTTCCCAGGAAGTGACTGTAATTTTCTCCCCCTGGCTCCACTTCCCATATTCAACCCCCAGCCCTGAAAAGGGAGAAGGAGCTGCTGCTTTTCTTTAAACTTGACCATCCCCAAGTCTACGTAGCAGCTTCTGGACTGGAGATGGTAGCTCATCCCTACCTCCCTCTCCTATAACCTCTGTTCACTTATCCTATGTACCAATCTTGCAAAAATCTTTCTCACAAAACTTTAAGAGAAGAACAAATTATCTTTGAGTTTCAGTGTCTGTGATATGGGTCCCTCTAAGCACAGGGCTCAGGGCAAGACCCTTCTTGTCCGGACCTAAGGGCAGGCAGCTGGTGGCAGCTTTGAGAAAGAGGGGGAAAAAATACTCTTCTTGAAGGTGGGGAGCAACACTCAGAAGTCCAGACTTCCCTTGCCTGAGACAACTGATACAGGAACAGGAGATAGGCCAGGTGGCAGCAGGGAATTCTTGGGCTGCTTTGGTTCATAAAAATAGATAGAGTGGGTGGGAAGAGGCAGCACAAGGAATCTCACAGACAATTTAGGACTCTATATTTATGGGTACTAAAAAGTTGAGAGAGCCTTTGCCTGTGCAGCTAACCCACCTGGGATGCTGACCTGATCACTCACCTCCCATGGGAACCTAACTCAACCAATAAAGTGATTTTTCAAAAAAAAAAACCTATCATGGCATCCATACAAAGATGTTGTAAGAAAAAAGACCAACATACTTTCATTAAAATTAAGATTAGGACACAGACCACAGAAATATTTTCATGGAGCAGGTGAAAAATGTGAACACATCATAATGGCAAAGCAGAAATGAAATAACTTAGAAAAGAAGTGGTGAGAGGAAGAGGATATGAAGCTTGCACTGGTAGAACTCAGAGAAAAAAGTAAAAGGGAAAAACTAAAATCTCATAGAAACGAAGATAAAATTGAAAGGGGTACAAGGGTGAACAAATTGAGAAAACACAGTAACAGGCACGTAATACAGAAATTAGAAAAGTGAGTAAAATGAATGATAAAGAAAAAAAGCAGAGGAAATGCTAAGGATATAAGGTGGCCAAAGATCATACATACACATAACTGAAGTATCTGAGGAAAAAAAAAAAACTAACATCGTGGAACAAAATACTCAGATATGTAGTTTAAGAAAATGTCCCTAAAATGTTAATATGCATGTAAATCTATATACTTCAATCTGCATAACTGGGTGCCAGGGAAACATGACATCAACAGTCATCACCAAGATAGACCTTAAACTGGACTTTGAGGAGACTCCAAATTTCATAGACATATGGACTCTTGAGAATATTCTTGGTAGAAAATATGAGCAGTATATTATATATCCAGTGTGACAAGCACTTCTAAATGATTTCAGAATACACAGGTGAAAAAGGCTGCTGAGAACTTAAATGATATAAGAATGGATAAGAAATTCCCTAAAAGGCAATGATCAAATTACGAATGTAAAAAAGAGAAACAGTGAAGTCACAAAAATGAATAACACCTTGTGCCAAATAACATATTAATCTTTAACTACAATTAAATCTATCCTATTTTACTCACATTGTATTGTTCCAGAGGAAAAAAACTATAAGCTTTCACATACACTTCCTAGCCTAATCTTTACAACTTTCTGCAATCATTTTACCAGTGAAGAAACTGAAGCCCCAAATCACATGCTATGCATAGTCAGATTTTGCAACACAGCCTAATAATCTGATTCCTATTCTTCTGATCCTCCAATATATACTCCATGATCTTTGAGCTATAATTTAATGAGCTGAACCATTATCTAAAGAGGTACAAAGGAAGATTTCCCCAAGTATAATTTATAGAACCCTAGGCTTCTGAGAATTTCCATAAACAAAAGGATGCTTTGGTCAAATTAGTTTGGGAAACACTCTATTATAGCACTTCTCCTCTTAGATTAATAAGCATGCATTTATATGTAATATGATAAAGTTTTATACATTATTTATTGTATATTCAAGTTGCTTTTTTTCTCCATTGATGTCTAACAGCTCACAGAACTAGTGTTCCATAAAACACACTTTGAAAAATACTGGTTTGAAGTATGACAAAGGTGTCAAGTAAAACAAAACATTCCTAGATTATTAAAAAATTTAAATGTAACCCCTGTATAGACAGACATAAATCTTAACGGGTTAGTGTTATCAATGATTGCTTAATGATTCATAGTGCCAAGATTCTGCTTCCCACCTTTTCTATTACTACCCATCTCCTTTGGAGTGAACATATACTGTCACAGATGTAGAAACTGTGAGGATGGCTCCAAATCTCAATTTTGAACGTCCAATGTCTTATGTTCTAGCGTTATATTTCTAATGCCAAATTTCTACCTCAAAATCTAAAACAAAATTCACAATCTTCACCATAAAACCAATTTCTCTACCTGATTTTCCCATATGTGTTCATAACATCCATTTTCTAGTCATCAAGTTTAAAACACAAAAAGCATTCAATAATATATTCCTTGTCTATAATGACCATATCATATGCTTTTCCTACTGATATCATACCCATTGTTCAAGTCTAGCTAAAACTCCACTTCCTATTAAAAGCTCTCACCTGAGTTGTCCAAAGGAAACCCTTTCTTCATTTACTAGTATCTTTTTTCATTCAGTGACAATAAGCCTGTATGACTCACTAGGTTCTTGATTACCATACCTTATTTTTACCTTATCCTCATTTATGTTAATAGCAATCATAATAGTAGTAATACTTATGGGGTGCTTATCTTATACAAGGTCCTTCACTGGCATACATTATCTTCTCTAATCCCCAGAAAAACTCCTATGAAAGAGATACTATTATTTTCCTCATTAACGATGAGTAAAGTCAGGATTGGATTAACTTCAAAATCTCTAACATTTAAGAGCCTATGTATTTTAAGAGATTCATCTCATGGTTAACGGTGACAAAGTAAAATTAATCCGTTACTTAAATAATTTGGGATGTAAATTCAAAATATTTCTGTAAGAGCTTCTGACTATCAAGATAGACAAAAACTTTTGATATAAGATCTAACAGTCAACCTCCTTATGGTCTCTAAAATACAAACTCCTGACCTACCAGGCTATTAACCCATTAAAAGATATTAAAACCAGAATCCAACATCATGAATATAATAGGAATGACCACAAATGCATAAAAAAATTTTAACATTAGAAAATTCTATGTATAAGCATATACCAAGAAATTTGAAAATCTCTTAAAATAAAAATATTGACTATAAATGATATAAAATTTGAATGAAGATATGATTCTGGAATAAATTGAAATGGGAATCAAAAGTGTACCTCAAAATCAACATATCCAAAATGGTTTTTCTGGAGAACTTATATCAAAGCTCCATCAAAAAAATCAATCCTTGTGTGTTATTTAAATTGTTCCAATATAGAGAAGAAAATAAAAAGTTTCCCAATTTGTTATGAAGTATTAGCACAATTTCACTTCAAAACAGCAGTCATGGGCTTCCCTGGTGGCGCAGTGGTTGAGACTCCGCCTGCCGATGCAGAGGACACAGATTCGTGCCCCAGTCCGGGAAGATCCCACATGCCGCGGAGCGGCTGGGCCCGCGAGCCATGGCCGCTGAGCCTGCGCGTCCGGAGCCTGTGCTCCGCAACGGAAGAGACAGCAACAGTGAGAGGCCCGCGTACCGCAAAAAAAATAAAAATAGTAAAAATAAAAACAAACAAAAACAGCAGTCATTTGTAAGGAAGAACTTACTTAAATCAAAATATTTGTTAAAATACTCAAGTTAGAATATGTGTATGGATATTTTTACGTATTAGTTAAGGTTGCAGTAGGACACAGACAAAAGAGATAACTGAAGCAAATTTAAAAGTTTTGTATGGATGTGGATTGTTTTATGGGTGGATTTTTTACAAAGGCAGAGTTAAGGGAACAAACAGTGGGTGCTACTTAGGCAGTTACCGAAACCCTGCAGCAACGTGGCCTTAGGTTGAGACACACAGCAACTCCCACACTAGGTCTTGTGGGGAGCACACCAGGGAAATAAGCACAAGAACCTCCTTCTTCCCCACATGCAAACTCCCACTGGCTGAACCCAGCTAGAAGCCGGAAGGCAAAAGTGCACGGCAATATAGTCCGTGAGGCTTATTCTAATAAAGCAGTAAGACAACTGACAAGCTTGATAATGCTCCTGTCTGTAATCACTTCTTTTTCTATCATCCAGATCATGTTTCCTTTACCTCCTGCCTATCCCTTAGCTGGTGAGGGATTTTACAAAGTTCTTACAAGTCTTCAGCTGTTCTGTCTCTATTGGATTGCCACAGTTTTCCTTTCAACAAGTACTATTGGGTTGGGGATATTAAGAGGCACAGGAGTGAATTCCCTCAGTCCAAAATACGCTCCTCCTTGCCTCTGTTAGAAACAACCCAATTTCCCCTTCGTAACGAGGATCCATCACTTCTGTCAGTTCAGTGACCATCTTCTCTTCCTGTTGATTATTGTATGAAGACCAAGGCAGGAAACAAAAATTCTGTAGGTGGATTTTTAGGTACAGTAGCAAGAGGCTCCAATCCATTGCCACGCCCTAGTTCACTACCCTGTGTATGCTGGCTATGGAGGACCCAGCAACACAGAATGGTTTCTGCCTTATTTAATGCATATACCATATTCTGTAGAGAAGGAAATCTTATTCTGCAAGTTATAACACAACAGACACTATTCTACCGAGTCAGCGGCTTCTGGGTGTTGAGGTACATAGTAATAAGACACACAAGTGAATTTCATGAGCAGAAGTTTCTTACCATAATTCTGCTGCAAATGAATTTCTTCATCAGAAGTGATGCTGTATAGGTTATAATAATGAATAAGGCATTTTGTAAGTCAAACAACATTGAGTGTTGGTAGAAGTATTGCAGGCAGTGAAAATAAATTCATATTCAGAATATTTACTTGTCTTGGGAGGACAAATTGCAACCAGGATATATATTTTTTCATTGTCCTGGGGTATAGTGGTTGCCCTAGGGAATGTTACCAAATCACTGCTCTCAGGACTAACCCCTGCAATTGGTAAACTGAGCAACCAATCTGCAGTACAGGTAGTTAGACCAGCCATTATGAGGGAAAGGGCATTTTTGGAACCCATGTTTAGCTTCCTTTTATGCTATATGGCCATTTTTTTATATGGGACAATTCCACAAGCACCACAGTGGCTGGGGAAAAACACCGATTGACACTCACTGTACAGACCATCTTTTCTTCCTGATTGAGAGCCTCTTCTACAAAGGATGCCCTCAAGTGAGTATTAACATGTGGGAAAAATAGCTTTACATTCTAGGCCCATGCCCAGAAGCATACTACAGATCTCTTGGCTGGAACTCCTCGTACCTTGTAAACAACTTTCATTTTTGTTTTCTTCCAAGCTTCTGACTGGCCAGCTTATCTATTAGTGTTGTGCATCAATCAATATAAATCTGTACCTCAGGCCTTCCCTTCTGTCAAGAGAATTTCCACTGACCATTGCCTTTTAGGGACATGCCTGACTGGGGTTTTTCTTCAAAATGTTCATCTTTGGTGGGTGCCAGCAAAAACCCACTGTGAGCCAGGCTACA
Source organism: Pseudorca crassidens (assembly GCF_039906515.1). Lineage (NCBI taxonomy): Eukaryota > Metazoa > Chordata > Mammalia > Artiodactyla > Delphinidae > Pseudorca > Pseudorca crassidens. The sequence continues at coordinate 82,928,778 of NC_090298.1, forward strand.
CCTCTTCCTCCTCTAACTCTGTGAGATCCTTTTAATAAGGACATCTCGGTTTTTGTAGTAAGACCATGCTAACTTCTGCCTATAATAACCTTTCTCTATTGAAAAAGAAGGAAGTGAAAGTCAATAAAAACAAGCAGGATAGTAGTATGAGATACCTGCCTATATAGTTATTTGTGCCTTCCAAATCTGCCTGCATCTACCAACAATGAGATGTCTAATTTTCACATGTCTAATTTTATGATTTGTTACAGTAGATAACATACACTTCATGATGGGGAGTCCAGGTTGAACGGTGTTCATAATCCTGTTTACCAGCATTAAGGAGCAAACCAATAGCTGCTTTTCAAAAGGAGAACAGTTAGGCAGAAAAGCTTGGTCTTACTACAGAAACCCAGGGGTCCTCACTGGGATTTCCCTATTGGAGACTTGCCCGAGGCCTCCTACATCTTCCCTGTCTGCCATAAACACTGTCATAAACACTGTCCATACCTGCTGTAAGAACTTTATCTTGTTCCAGAACTCAGAAAGCCTTTGAGCAGCAAAGGTTAATTAAAACAGCCTGTGGAGTAGATAAAACCAAGGCTATGGCCCCACTCCCTGTTAATGCCATTGAATGGATTAAGGTGGCCCCAAGCAAATACTTTTAATTGGAAAATATGGCTCAAGGAAAAGTACCTAAGGGTATGACTCTCCCATTAGTCTGATAAGCTTAATTAAGTTCAGAGAGACAGGAGATTAAGACAAGATATAATGCAAAACTAAGTGTGTGGTTATTGGCACATATATCTGAATCAATTAGTTTTTGAAACATCTGCACTATCAGATGAACCATTAGCCTCTTCTAGGAGAGATTATGACAGAATGAGTGTTAAAATGTCCCTTAGTTCCCAAATTTCTACAGGCAAGAAACAGGCTGATACAGTTTCTAAGCATCTAAGTAATATATTCTCCATTTGCCCTCTTTAAATATAGCCAAGGATAATTTAAAGAAAAGACCAACAGAGAACAATGAACTATGAAGCCCCTCCCAAGAAGCAGAAGGAGAGTTTACTCAAGGAACAAGCATGACAGCTTCCCAGTGGGATTTCAGGATTTCTCTGAATCAGTGACTCCTGTGTATTTTCCCCTTTCCAACCGGTAATGATTATTGTGACAAATACATTAGTTATACATTTCTGTTTTTAAAAGGAGTAAACAGAGAATGTTATTTGGAAATATAAAGAGAGTCAAATCAACTCAAAATGTATCACAGGTTTAAATGGAAAATGATAAACTTCTTGAAGAAAAGAAATAGAAACTCTTTGGGATCTAGGACTAGGTAAAGAATTCTTAGACTCGACAACAAAAGGAAAAAAGTGATAAACTGAACCTCACTCAAATTAAAATCATTTGCTCTGTGAAAAACCCTGTTACGAGGTTGAAAAGGACCAGCTACAGACGAGATGAAAATATCTTCAAACCATCTATCTGACAAAGATCTAGTACTTAGAATACATAAGTAACTTTCAAAACTCAACAGTAAAAGGTAAACAATATAGTTAGAACATGGGCAAAAAACATGAAAAGATATTACATGAAGGACAAACAGATGGCAAATGAGCACAAGCAAAGATTCTCAACACCATTAGCCATTAGGGAAATGCAGATTAAAAGCATAATAAGATTTTACTACAACCTATCAAAATGGCTAAAACAAAAAATAATGACAGCACCAAATGCTGGCAAGGGTGCAGATAAACTGGATCATTCATACATTGCTGACGGGAATATAAATTGGCACACTCTGGAAAACAGTAGTTTCTCAATAAACTAAGTAGAGAACTATCATATGACCCATTGGTTCTACTCCTAGGCATCCATCCCAGAGAACTAAAAAGTATGTTCGCACAAAAATCTGTACACAAATGTTCATAACTTTATTTGTAATAACCAAAAAACTGGGATCAACCCAAATGTCCTTTAGCAGGTGAATGGTTGAACAAACTATGGTAAACCCATACCATGGAATACTTACTAGTTAGCAATAAAAAGGAATGAGCAACTGATAAATTCAACCCTGATGAGTCTTCACAGAATTATTCTGAATGAAAAAGCCAACTCCAAAATGTTAAATACTGTATAACTCCCAAAATATAGTAAAATCTTGAAACAGAAAAATGTTATCATGAGATGACTTATAATGGAAAACTTTTAAAATGTAAATATTTATGAGAATCATTAAAATATAAAATGGAATGCTATGCAAGAATAAGAATGCTCACATGCTGCAAACTATGAAAAATATTATACTAACTCTACAAGAAATAGGCACAATAAAAATATTAAGACAATCTCAAAGTTGTTCTCCTTGAGAAAAGAATAATAATGAATTGGGTTTTTTTCTCTTTGTACTTCTTAGCATTACCCAAATTGTCTGCAATGACCAGTAGAACTTTTCTAATCAGAAAAATAAAATGTATTAATAAAAATCACAACAAAGGAGGGTTGATTAAACATATTATCTATAAAATGAAATAAAATAAAAACAAATATTCTGCAGTTTTGTCTTTTTTAATATTTACAATATCCAATATATACTCTAAGTTAAAAAAAAGTAGATATCCATAAGTTCAAAATCTTGTTTCTTTAAAAATGTGCATTTGAACGTATATGTGAAAATGTGATGTAAAGATGTATGAATATGTATAAAGGTTAGTAAGAGGGTGTGAGAATGTGTGTGCATGAGTGTGTGTTAATGACTATGTAATGTAAAAGTGTAATTATGCATAACTATTTGTGAATACATGTGTGAATGTGTGTATATATTAAAAAGGCTGAACAATACTGACAGTGTTATCTAGGCTCTGTTATAAACAAATTTTATTTCCTTACTTTTTTATTCCATATATTCCATTTTTTTCCCTTCTATTCCATTTTTGTTTGTATTTTTCTATCTTCTGATTGGCTTGCAAAGGGACATATCATGTTTAAAATTAGGAAAAAAAATTAAAAATATTTAGAAAGAGTCAACTTGGCTATCTAAAAGGCAATATTTAATATGTCATATTAAATGACATATTAGCTCCATATTAATCTGAGCTACAGCAAATAAATTTATTTTCTTATCTCATAAAAAGAATACAATCTTGGAAACATAGCTAATTAAAACCTTTTCTAATATATTACTTTGAAAGTGTTTAGCCAGACTTTTGGGATATGTCAATATCAAGTGGCACCTAAAAAAAAGTATGTATCATATTGAAAGATTTTTAGTTGTTCATATTATCTTGTAACTATCATTGACAATAAGTAAACAAACCAAGAAAGGCAGTTTTTTTACATTAATATAGCTGTTACTTAATTATCATGAACATCATTTTTATTCATTGCTACTATTTAATGAGCACTTACTCACACCAGGCACCGCCTTATCACTATTTGTGTATAATTTCCTATGAAGTAGCAGTTACTATCCCCATCATGATTTACAGTTGAAGAAACTTGTCCAGGGTCACAAAGCTCTATCATACAGTGCTTGAGCAAAAATTTTAACTGTTTTGTCTGATCTTAATATCCCTGCTATATTGCTGCATACTTTCACTCAATGTGATGTGCTAACAGCATTAAAATAAAAGAGAAAAAATACATTAAAACACACGTTGGTTATTTGTGCATTTTTAAGAACAGTGACTAAGAAAAAAGAATTTCCTCATTTCTTTCTTACCACAAACCACATTTTTACCAACCTTTCTGATGTAAGCAAAAAGCATTACTTAATCATTACCTCCCATACATTATACCTGGTTAGACACAACTTTGCCTATGGTCCGCTTGAATGTCCTACCAGAGCATTTCTTTTTATTTCATACGTGAAGACAAATAAGGGTAATCACTACTAACAGTCTATGAAAAAATAACTCTGACATTTTATCACCACTTTAGAAGTACAGTAGATACATAGTGAAATCAATATTTTATCAAGTAATTAAGAGGAAAACCAAAAATAGAATATCACTGCATTTTGCTTCTATTTCTGAATATGCTTCTCATTTTAGCTTCCTTTTTCATACTGCAAATTTTTCAGATCCAAAATCTTACCCGTAAAGATCACCTATGGCAAATAATTTTTGCCTCTGATAACTTACAATTCTTCCCAAGTCAGTGGCCAAAAGAAAATTCTTTATGGAATATGTTTATTCCATAAAGCCAAGTTTATGGAAAATGTGAACAGAGAATCCCAGATCGCCTTTATCTGCCATTACCTACTCTTACTGCCTTCTACAGAAGGACAATTCATCAGACTCCTAATATGCCTCCGTTGAAGGGATCCAATCGTTCATTTATATATTTGACAACTCAACAAACATTTCTCAGGTACCTACTATCTATCACACGCTGTTCTAGGTGCTGGCCATAAGGAAGTTTCTAAATTCAACAAGGGCTTCCAAATCACATACTTAGACATAAGACAGCATAGAGCAGATTTTTCCAAAGCCTGTTCACTGAAACACTAATCTGGAGGAGAAAATGTAAAGTGAGTAGCTGAAGCAGGGTAAAAGGGACAAGCATATCAATGGAGTTCCTGGTCAATAAGTTCAGAACGATACATTTCATATTCCCTAACTAAAGAGGCACACAATGCATTCACTTTTACAGTGATGCAATGGAGACGCCTCTTTAACTTTCACCTTTTCCCAAACTCATTGAACTACGGAACCCGTGTTTAACATACTCTTTTTTTTTTATTAGTAATTTATATTGGAGTATAGTTGCTTTACAATGTTGTGTTAGCCTCCACTGCACAACAAAATGAATCAGCCGTACACATACAGATATCCCCTCCCTTTTGTACTTCCCTTCCATTTAGGTCACCACAGTGCATTAGGTAGAGTTTCCTGTACTATACAGTATGTTCCCATCATTTGTCTACTTTATACATAGCATCAATAATGTATATGTGTCAATCCCAGTCTCCCAATTCCTCCCTCCCCACTCCTTTCCCCCTTGGTATCCAGACATTTGTTCTGTATGTCTATGTCTCTATTTCTGCTTTGCAAATAAGATGATCTATACCATTTTTTCTAGATTCCACACATATGCATTATCATACGATATTTGCTTTTCTCTTTCTGACTTACTTCACTCTGTATGACACTCTCTAGGTCCACCCATGTCTCTACAAATGACCCAAGTTCATTCCTTTCTATGGCTGAGTAATATTCCATTGTATATCTTAATACCTTCAGAAACTCTGCTCGGCAAATCATATTTTGAGAAATGTTGGGATGTTACTTTCTCTTGTTCAAAGCCACTCATTTTAAAATTTATACCTATCTGCAAATTATAACTGCGGGCAGAACAGAGTTTGTGCTAACATCTCATTGACACATGCTTTCGTACTTATTTTTCTCAGTGAGTTTCCTCTATTTCAAAAGTTAGGTCATTTGAATTTCAACAAAACTGGCTACATTAAGGTATGTAGTATTTCATGATGGTTGTGAAACTCCTATTTTAAAGGAAAATATAAAGCAATAATCCTGAAATGTAAAGAAACCTTTTTCTCTATGCCCACAATTGACTTTACAAAATAAGTAAACACTAAACTGGACACATATTTCCCAGATGCCAAGCAAAATTAAAGCATCCTGTGTTGAACTGGTGGTTGAAAAACTCTAAGATTCTTGGCCCTATGTATTCTCCAATCTAGGCAAGCATTCCATATTAAAAAAAAAAACAAACAAAAAAACCTTAAGAATACAAGACAAAGACAAAACAGTAACTAAAAATTAAGTCTGACTTTGAGTCCCACTCTAATCATTTTCCTAGTTCAACATTTTTAGGTAGTCAGCCTGTGTAACCATAGTCTTTTAATGCAGAATTCTCCTTGAAATACCATTTCTAAAATATTAGAAATTTAGTGATGAAGCAAAAGGGAAGTGTTGAGAGTTACATTCTTTTGAGAGAAAGGGATGGAAAAGAGAAACAAGAAAATAATATAACTTAGGAAAATTTATCCAATATTGGTCAATAAAAAAAAAGAGCTTTACTGGATTTAGTAATTACTTCTCTACAATTCCTAAGTATTGCTATTTACTAATGGCCCCTGTCACAAAGTTTCAAAGAGAAAAAAATATTATTTTGTTTACCAACATTAAATTAACTCATCCAAAGGAAATTAAAAAGTGCTTGAATGAAAACAAAATGTTATGTGGTAAAGATTTATTTATTTATTACATTTTTAAAAATATTTAAAAGTTATATTAAAATATGATGTGTTATGTTAATGGTCTATTAAAATATATCAAAAGTGAGTGGCAAATATGATTTACTTGAAAATGTTTTATGACATTATTCTATCTTCAGGTTAACACATACCAAAATTAGCCCTTAGAAGCATTTTTCTCCGTTAAATTTAATTCTTCCTTTTTCGTGTTTGTCCGATAACAAGCAAAACTTCTCTTTGATAAATGTTATCTCCATTCAAAGATAGATAATCACCTCTAAACCTTATGTGTCCATTAAAACTTCCCTTAAGAAAATACTTTCCCAAACCTACTTAAATTTATTTTTTATAGAACAATAGAAAATTCAAGCTGATTCCAAACACATTTTTCTACCTTTTTGCTAACTCTTAACCTCCTTCTGTGTAATTCTCACACCTGTGGAAATTATACAAGCTTATCATATTTCATATTTTGTTTTCTTCTACTTACAAACTATATTACATTACTTTAATATCCTCTTACAGAGATTATTTCATCCAAACTGAGCCTGAGTTCGGTTTACCTCAAGTTCAAAAAAACAACAGCAACGAAAAAAGCACACAAGGGAATATGTTAATTCTCTCAATGTCAGTTTCAAATTAAATTACATGTATAATTTCAATTAATAGTATTATTTCTTAATGTTATACTCTTTAGGTTATTTATGTAATGTTACCTAAGAAGATTATACATTTCCTTGCTTCTAATTTATTTACACAAAGCTTTCAACTAATTTGTTTTCCTTTTCTCACTTAAATCTCCAGTTTTCCTCTATATTCTCCTCAGAGTTGGATAAATAACTCAGATTTTTGGTTACAGAATCCCATATTTGCAAAAGTGGGTTAATTCACGTGAGCAGACAAGTATATAAAATAATGTAAAAATTTCAAAATAGCAACCAGGCATTTTCATATATTGACTGTGGGAGAGTAACTGGTATATCCCTTCCTAAAAGTCAGTGTGACATTATCTATCAAAAATTAGAATGAGGAAGCCCTTCAAACCAGTATTTTCATTTCAAGGAATGAAGACTAAAGAAAAACTTGCACATTTACATAAACATACATGTCCAAAAATACACATCGCAACATTGGATATATAGTATGCAGTTCATACTTAAGTCCAAACCTGAATTCTTGATTTCCACTCCCAATTCTGTTCTAACCCAGTCTTCCACATTAGAGTAAATGGCTCCAGTTGGTCAAACCAAATATGAAGGAGTCACCCCTTCTTCACAATCAATCCACTAGAAAGACCCATCTCTTTTTCCTTTAAAATACATTGAAACCCAAAGTGGACAGAAGGAAAGAAATCATAAAGATCAGGGCAGAAATAAATGAAATAGAAACAAAGAAAACAATAGCAAAGATCAGTAAAACGAAAAGCTGGTTCTTTGAGAAGATAAACAAAATTGATAAACCATTAGCCAGACTCATGAAGAAAAAGAGGGCGAGAACTCAAATCAATAAAATTAGAAATGAAAAAGGAGAAGTTACAACAGACACCGCAGAAATACAAAGCATCCTAAGAGACTACTACAAGCAACTCTATGCCAAGAAAATGGACAACCTGGAAGAAATGGACAAATTCTTAGAAAGGTATAACCTTCCAAGACTGAACCAGGAAGAAATAGAAAATATGAACACACCCATCAAAAGTAATGAAATTGAAACTGTGATTAAAAATCTTCCAACAAACAAAAGTCCAGGACCAGATGGTTTCACAGGCGAATTCTATCGAACATTTAGAGGAGAGCTAACACCCATCTTTCTCAAACTCTTCCAAAAACTTGCAGAGGAAGGAAAACTCACAAACTCATGCTATGAGGCCACCATCACCCTGATACCAAAACCAGAAAAAGATACTACAAAAAAAGAAAATTACAGACCAATATCACTGATGAATATAGACGCAAAAATCCTCAACAAAATACTAGCAAACAGAATACAACAACACATTAAAAGGATTATACACCATGATCAAGTGGGATTTATCCCAGGGACGAAAGGATTCTTCAATATACGCAAATCAATCAATGTGATACACCATATTAACAAATTGAAGAATAAAAACCATATGATCATCTCAATAGATGCAGAAAAAGCTTCTGAAAAAATTCAACACCCATTTATGATAAAAACTCTCCAGAAAGTGGGCATAGAGGGAACCCACTTCAACATAATAATGGCCATATACGACAAACCCACAGCCAACATCATTCTCAATGGTGAAAAAGAGAAAGCATTTCCTCTAAGATCAGGAACAAGACAAGGATGTCCACTCTCACCCCTATTATTCAACATAGATTAAGAAAACACTCCCATTTACCACTGCAACAAAAAGAATAAATACCTAGGAATAAACCTACCTTGGGAGACAAAAGACCTGTATGCAGAAAACTATAAGACACTGATGAAAGAAATTAAAGATGATACCAACAGATGGAGAGATATACCATGTTCTTGGATTGGAAGAATCAATATTGTGAAAAAGACTATAATACCCAAAGCAATCTACAGATTCAGTGCAATCCCTATCAAATTACCAATGGCATTTTTTACAGAACTAGAACAAACAATCTTAAAATTTGTATGGAGACACAAAAGATGCCAAATAGCCAAAGCAGTCTTGAGGGAAAAAAATGGAGCTGGAGGCATCAGGCTCCCTGACTTCAGACTATACTACAAAGCTATAGTAATCAAGAGAGTATGGTACTGGCACAAAAACAGACATAGAGATCAATGGAACAGGATAGAAAGTCCAGAGATAAAGCCACGCACCTATGGTCAACTAATCTATGACAAAGGAGGCAAGGATATATAATGGAGAAAAGACAGCCTCTTCAATAAGTGGTGCTGGGAAAACTGGACAGCTACATGTAAAAGTATGAGATTAGAACACTCCCTAACACCATACACAAAAATAAGCTTAAAATGGATTAGAGACCTAAATGTAAGACCAGACACTATAAAACTCTTACAGGAAAACATAGGAAGAACACTCTTTGACATAAATCACAGCAAGGTATTTTTTGATCCACCTCCTAGAGTAATGGAAATAAAAACAAAAATAAACAAATGGGACCTAATGAAATTTCAAAGCTTTTGCACAGTAAAGGAAACCATTAACAAGACGAAAAGACAACCCTCAGAATGGGAGAAAATATTTGCAAACGAATCATCGGACAAAGGATTAATCTCCAAAATATATAAACAGCTCATGCAGTTCAATATTAAAAAAGCAAACAACCCAATCGAAGAATGGACAGAAGACCTAAATAGACATTTCTCCAAAGAAGACATACAGATGACCAAGAAGCACATGAAAAGCTGCTCAACAACACTAATTATTAGCAAAATGAAAATCAAAACTACAATGAGGTGTCACCTCACACCAGTTAGAATGGGCATGATCAGAAAATCTACAAACAACAAATGCTGGAGAGGGTGTGGAGAAAAGGGAACCCTCTTGCACTGTTGGTGGGAATGTAAACTGAGACAGCCCCTATGGAGAACAGTATGGAGGTTCCTTAAAGAACTACAGATAGAACTACCATACAACCCAGCAATCCCACTACTGGGCATATACCTAGAGAAAACCATAATTCAAGAAGACACAGGCACTCCAATGTTCATTGCAGTACTATTTACAATAGCCAGGTCATGGAAGCAACCTAAATGCCCATCGATAGATGAATGGATAAAGAAGATGTGGTACATATATACAATGGAATATTACTCAGCCATAAAAAGGAACGAAATTGGGTCATTTGTAGAGACGTAGATGGATCTAGAGACTGTTGTACAGAGTGAAGTAGTCAGAAGGAGAAAATCAAATATCGTATATTAACGCATATATGTGGAAGCTAGAAAATGGTACAGATGAACCGGTTTGCAGGGCAGAAATTGAGACACAGATATAGAGAACAAACGTATGGCCACCGAGGGGGGTGGTGGTGTGGTGGTGTGCTGAATTGGGAGATTGGGATTGATATGTATACACTGATGTGTATTGTATAAAATGGATGACTAATAAGAAAAACAATAAATAAATAAACATTAAAAAATAAAAAATAAAATACACTGAAAATCAATCACTCCTCTAGATCTCTACTGCTACCAACCCCATCCCAACCACCCTTATTGCTCACCTGAACTAAAATAAAAACCTCCTGGGTGATTTCCTCCCATCTACTCTTGTCCCTCAGAACAACAGAAGCCAAATGATCAATTAAAAACATAAATAAGATCATGTACCTCCCTGTGTAAAACTCTCTCATGAATTCCCATTGCACTTGAAGGAAAATCCAAATGCCTCACACTGGGGTCTACCTGACTCTCAAATTCATCTCATGCCACATTCTCCCTCGCTTTGATCATGCTGGCCAAAACTGACAATTCCTAAAACCAGCCAAGCTGTTTCCTGCTCCAAAGTCCGTGATCATTTTTTCTCCTGCCTGGATATCATCTTCCTTGGCTGGGTCCTCATTAACCAGTTTCAATCACAATAGACTTTCCTTGCCCACAAATTTTCCCTTTTGTACACTATTACTTCACACTATTTGTTCTGTTATACACTCACCTCAATCTTCAGTTATCTTGTTTGTTTATTTTGTATTTCCTCCCACTAGTATATAAAATCCTGAGGGCATGAAACAGTTTCACTGCTATTATTTCAGCATCATGTATAGTCCATATCAATAAATATTCCTCATAGGAATGGCAGAATAATGTAAGGGCAACCTGAGTTTTTGCTTTTATTTGCCACAGATAAACTATTATTTAAATTATGAGTCTTAGAGTAAAACTTTTACAGATCAGCCAATTCCTCTACCTAATCTACCTCAACTAAAATAATGAAAAATATCAATATGAATTTGGTGAAAACTTGCACAATATACAATAATGTACTAAAAGTTTATAACCTGGCTTCAGCAACCTTCTTGGCTTCATCTCTGGCCACAAACACACCTTAATTTGTGGCCATTTCTCTTTAGTAAATATAAATTATTCAGACTGGCTGCAACTCAACACATGTATGGCAAGAGAAGAAGCTAAGAAGACGGCTGAGGACAAATCAGGCTTTTGTACTGGACTAGGTGTTTATGTTTTAGTTTAGAGAGTCAAAGAGTTTTTTAACAAAGTCTGTATACTTTAAGAACAAACAGGGCATCTGATCAACTGGAAAAATGAGGGATTAGGGCTTCCCTGGTGGCGCAGTGGTTGAGAGTCCGCCTGCCAATGCAGGGGACACGGGTTCGTGCCCCGGTCCGGGAAGATCCCACATGCCGCGGAGCGGCTGCGCCCATGAGCCATGGCCACAGAGCCTGCAGGCTCCGCAACGGGAGAGGCCACAACAGTGAGAGGCCCGCGTACCGCAAAAAAAAAAAAAAAAAATGAGGTATTAGATTCAGTACAAAGAAAGATCAACACCTAAATACTATAGACACAATAATATTTTTGCTATCATAGAATCAGTTTCATATTTCTTATGTGACAGACTAAAATTAGCTTTTTCCTTTCCTCTTTGAAATTAGGATTTCAAAGGTATTATACTAAAGTCTACATGTGTTTTTCCCAAATCTACCCCCAGAGAAAGTATGTAAAGTTGGCCTGATAAAATCCTGTGGAATCTTAGTTAGTATACTAGAATCTAGTAACTGTTCTTTCTACTGATAACACATTCACCTTATCCAATTCATTCCAAACTCTATCACATTTTAAAAACATCCTCTCTTGGTCCATATGCTTGCATATTCTATTTTTATTTCCAAAATGAAGTCTGCTTTCTAAATAAGTGCACCCCTAAAACGCTGCAAGATATATACTTTGTTATTGAAAATATTTTCCCATTTGTTGTCATTCTATAATTGGGAAATAGATTTTGGGAAATGTTAACACTTAATATGAATTTTCAAAATTAATACAAATATAACAATCTTAACTTTTTAAAAATAATGCCTATTGTGCAGGAGGCCCCAGTTCTCCCTTCTTCTTACTATAAGCCTTTTCTTCACTTACCTAACCTATCAAAACTTCAGATTTTGTAGCCTTCTGATTTTATTTCAATACTTGCTATTAAAAGTCTCAGGAAGGACAAAAAACGTTAAGGTCTACTTTCATTAGCACATTTCTTGGGCTCTACCATAATTGTTTTTCCATTAAAAAGGATTATTTGGAGGAAAAAAAGGGAAGAAATATAAATAATCAAACTTCCTTTCTGAGCCTTTAAATAATGTACTGACCAGAGCAACACTTTAGGTAACTCATGAAGTTCTGTGTCTCTAAACTAGAGTCAAAAGTAAAGCTAGTTTCAGTTCTCAGGAAAAGCCCCACTCCTACAAGTTTTACCTCTTTCTCAAATCAGGAGTCAACATGTCCAGGGTGCAGAGCTATAGGCACAGCAAATAAAACCATAAAGGGAAAAACTAGATCTTAGAACCCCAGTGAAGTCACACCACCTGCAAACCAAAACAAGTCATGTCTTTTCTGAGGAAGATTGTGTATAATATGGGGAATGAGTATTAGAGGATTAAAAACTTGGAGAACCACTGAAGGGATGAATAATGCGCAATCTGTCTCAGGAATCTCCTAACACAATTCACATCATAACAAAGCAGTAAGCAGTGGAAGAGACTAGCCCTTACCCTATTTACCCATACAAGTGAGCTGCAATATAGAGTTGCAGTATAACATAGTTTCATACTACTTCTTAAAATAAGCAAAACACAACAGAAACTTACCTTCAAAAAGGGACCCAAATTGGTATTTTCCACTAAAAAATTTTGGCAATGAATATACAAGTGCTCCCAATCCTATCATAAAGGATGCAAATGCAAGCCATCTTGGTTTGTGTCCTCTTTCACCAATGAATGATACAAATAAAGACAACAAACAGAATGCGATATCATAGCTTGATGATATCAAGCCTGTCAGGGAACTCTTCAATTCATAGCGCTTCTCAATAGTGGAAATGCTAATATTTACTAGGCCATTTACCACCATACCTAAAAGAGAGAAGAGGAAATTTAAGTGCATTATTACAACTTTACCATATAGATTATGATTATTAATGACATACTAAAATTTGATTGTTTGTTTCTTTTGATATTTTTAAATGTACCAATTTTAAAAATCTCAAAGTTTCAAAGCTAAGCAAGCCAAACATATTTCCTTTACAAACCAGCTCGCTTTTAAATTATACACTTGTGAATTTTCAGATGTTAAATAAAATTGATGCTTATCACATACTGAATTATAACTAACTTCATTTTTCTTTAAATGACATAAAGACCGGTAAAGTCTCATGAGGCTGGTTTGCTAGAGAGTTCCAGGTGTAGCATAGTCCCATGGACCTCGCTTGGAAGAGTACAAAATGTAGAGGTGATTGAGAGTTCAAATACTAAAACTGCTCAAATTACTCAATCTTTAAACATATTTATAACATGAGATCCTTGACTTAGTCTTAAGAAAGGTGAAATTGAGTTCTCAAACCTCTATTTTCTTCTAGCACTCTTTAAAGTTATCATTTAAAAGTTCCTGGAGCAAAAATAACAAACTGAAAGTCTTATTTTCACCACTGGCATTCTAAATAAAAGGCAAAGTAACAGAAAAAAGCAAAATAAAAAAACATTATACTTCATCTGCTCATTATAACCATGATGAAGGAGTACAAGATAAACAAGGAAAAGCTGAAAATCCAATTTGACTGACAACGAAAATGTCCTGTTTGGATATAGATTAAATATACAGAAGTTTAAATATTACTATAAAGTGAAAATAAAAAGCATCTGATCAAATTACAAAGTTTTTAACTGATTATTCCTTTTACTTAAGAGGCTGCCATGAATTGTTTTCATTAATTAATTAACAGAAAGAGTATATCCAAGTCATGACCTCTATAATCTCTTCAAATTTTGCTTTATCAAGACTGTAACTAGGAATGTATTTCAAGAAAATTTATATAAGCTTTAAAAGTCCTAACATGATTTTTACTTTTATGCCAGTTTAATAAATCTATAAGCCAATTTATAATTCTTAATGTTTTAAGAAAAAATTTCTAAGGTACCTAGGAATGACACATTTATAAGGAGATAAGGTTGTCTGAGAATTTGAAAATTTCCCATCTAAAATCAACTTTCCGACACCCTTGCCATACTGATTAAAAGTCAGTCATTAGAACTCACTGTTTTTATGGTAAAAAATTTTCTAAGAAAGCAAATTTGCAAACTCTTGTGGAAATATAGCACTTTAAGCCTATGATCCCAATGTGAATTCTATGCTACACAAGTTCCAAGAATTTTGCTTTTAAAAAAAAGAAATTTCATGAAACATTGCATACTATGTCTATTGTAAATGCATGAAGCAATGAGGTACATTAGGAAATTAAGTGCTAAGAGAAATCCTGTTTATCTTTGAGAAGTGCTGGGTTAAGTAAACTCACTTGACAAGTTTTGGGTCTTTTTACCAATTAATCATCTATTACTATATCATGGAAATGGTCTTCCCAAGGACCTTGTTTGAAAAACAGAATAATAATCTTTTCACTCATTCAGACTTAAACCCAAATAAGAACTTACTGGGTCACTTTCATCACAGATTATGCTTCTGAAATTGGAGATTTCTAGGTAGAGTAGCTCCAGGCTAAACTTGACACATTTCTCTAAGAATTTCAATTATATTCAATAATAATTTTAAACAATATTTTATATTAAATGTAAAATGATATATTCTGGAATAATATTGAAATTTCAAAATACGTTTAAGGTAATACACAAGACAAGGAATTTTTTACTTGTGCCCAATTTCTTTGAACTTTGCATTCCCTTGACACTAAGATGCTTCACAATCACTGATTTTGGACAACTGAGATCAAGATGTTGAGAGGCGGCCAACTTTGGTGGGGAGAAGAAAGGTGGAAAAGGAAGTAACTCTTTAGCACAAAACTGTCCCTAGTAGAAGAGCTTCAGACTCACAATCAACAAATATTTACTCAGCACCTAACCTGTGCAAGGGTCACTGAGTTGCTTTAAGACAGTGGAGCAGGAATAAGAACAGGAAGAATATATTTAGATATAGTCTTCTGTTAATCTTAAAAAAGAGCAATTTCAACCCACCTCCTCCCCCCATTTTTTTTTGGATTAGATTTCTTTCAGTCAGTCCTTGATTGCCTCTTTACAAAATATTTTTAAACTATGACTCAAGTGACCAAAAAATATCTACATACTATCAAATTCTAGCTAACCATCAGCATGTCCTTGAAGATGCTGCACTTTAATGCCCCCCTCCTTAATTTGTCGCCTTAGTGTAACTTCCCATTTCTTTCATTCCCTGTATGCTTTCTTTCAGGAGAGTCATAGTCCCTCTGCCCTTCTACACACTCCTCCAAATCAGGCTTAGATTGCAGACTCCTGAGGGTATAAACCTGGACTTTATCAGTAACTCCCAAGAGAATATAAAAGAGATCCTTGAACAAACAACCTTACCAGTTAACAACGCCTGAAGCCTTTGCGGATTTACTCACTGGGCTCCACGTGTGCATCCAATACACTCAAACTATACTCACAAAACACGAATGCCTAGATCTAACCGATACCATATATTTTCAGCAAGTTTCTCCTTCGAGAACCACCCTACCTCAACTGCAAAGTTATTAATTCTTCTCTTCCAGAAACAACGTAAAAAAAAAATCCTTTTAATAAGGGGATTTAGCAAAATGTATGTTTTTGTAACGTACAGTGGATCTCCCCCGCCCCACCCCCCAGCAAAAGGTTCCCGAAGAAAGGCTCCACTCATCTTCTTTGTAGGAATCGAATCTTCTAGACTGAGGTAGAACACTAAAGAGAAAAAGCTTGCATGGCCAGTTTTAAATGTTTCCATAAAAAAGAAGCTAAAATGTAGATGCCTGAACCTCATTGGTTGACGTCGGCGCGAGCGCTTCCAAGTCCCAAGCCTGGGGCCACCTAGCTCGGCGCGTCGACCCCTCGGGCTCGCGGCGCATCTGCCGTCTCCTCCCCGCCGGCCCTCCGCGCCACCCTCGCCCCGCGCAGGCCCACCGCCCTCTCGAGCCGGCTCTGGACCTTACCTTGCGTGAGGGCCAAAAGGCAGTAGTGAAACAGAAAGCCCTGGGGCGTGTTGCAGCACTGGAGACACTGGGGTTGGAAGTTGCCCCACCCGCAGGGCCCCTCCTCATACTCTGACAGTGACTCTGGCCCGCACCGCTCCTGGGAGCCAGGAGGAGTTACTGAAGAAAGAGGTGGCTCCGGGGACTTCTGGGGCTCCTGAGGCTCCTGCGGCTGCGAGCCCTCTCTCAGCGGATTGGTGGACAAGACAGAGACCTCGACGGAACAGGGCAATGGACACAAACGGCGCGGGCTGTCTGGACTGGAGGCGACGAAAGCCGGGTTCCTGATGCCTTTGCAGCCCTTCATGATCAGGGTGGGTTCTCCCGACTCCGGTGCGTCGGGAGCCGCAAAAAGCTAGGTCCCGCTCTGGCTCCTCCTCCGGGCAGGTGGCAGCGCCCCCGTGCGGGAAGAGTTCCCGCCTACCGGGCGTCCGTCAGCAAGGGCTCTCGCCGCCGCCGGGACACTCCTCCGCCAACTCGCGGCCGCCTGTGGCGCAGAACGCGGGCGTCTGGCCCCGCGGTTGTGCAGTTGGCGCTCCGCCGCTCCTCACCTGTCGCGTGGGCGTGCGGCCCCGCGGCCGCCACGGGAAGGGAAGAGGGCCCTCAGCCCACCTCGCTGCTTCCCAGAGCCCAGGGACTGAGAGCCAAATAAAGGCTGTGAGAGTCTCCTGGCCCTAAAGTTCCCCCTGGGTGCTGCCGGGAAGGCTGTAAACACAGTTGCATCAGGAGATCGTTCAAGAAAGTATCTGGCGGTTTTCTTCCCTTGCTGCTTACCAAACCAGGCTAGGTCTGGACTCCAAGAATGAAGCAGCCGCAGGTACAATACTTTGGATTCCATGAGCCACGTGGTAAGACTTTCACCTGTAACCCTCCCTAGAAACGAAATCCCCACCCGCCCTTCAACACCGCAGCCATTAGCATCACGACAGAACCCCTTGTTTTAGCTTTCACTTCCCCCAAACTGAAGGAATAGGAACTCAGAAACTTTAAAGCCGTATATATAATATTCTTTCTGCTGTACATTGCCTATCTTAAGATTAACAATAGTGATAGTCATGTAAATAATTTCTACCTGTGGAATAAATAAGAAAAACACTTTGAAGAACTGAAACCATTATGCTAATTGTAGTTACAATTCATTCATTCATCCTTTCATTCATTCATCAAAGCATATTTATTTCCTGAGTGCCGAACACTGTTCTAAGTTCTGGGGGTACAATAGTGCACAAAAACTGACAAACACTCCTACCCTTATGGTACTTTCATTCTAATGGGAGACAGAAAATAAGTAATAAATATGTAGTACATCTCTACAAATGCTATGGAGAAAAGTAAAGCAAGGACAGGCTGGAAAGTGTGCGTGTGTGTTAGGGGAAGGGGGAGAATTTGATGCAATATCTTAAAGAGGGTGGTCAGGGAAGGCCTCGCTGAGAAGGTGATATTTGAGCAAAGAACTGAAGAAAGTTAAGGGAGGGAGCCTGGTATATTGGGGAAGTAGTGTGACTGCGGTGGAATGAGATGGTTGGAGAGCAGTGGGAGTTGAAGGCAGGTAAAGGGGTGCAGGTGGGGTGAGGGAGAAGTGATTGGGGCCAGACCCTGTAGGCTATTATAAGGACTTTAGCTTTTATTGTGATTAAAATAGGAAGGTTTGGAGCTAAGGAGTGACATGATCATGGTATGATTAGATTTTCAAAGGACTCATTCTCTGTCCCCTTCTAAAGATACACTAATACATCCCAAAGTAATATATTTTAAACAGAGACATTTTAAAAACTATATATTACAGTCTTGGAACGTTTATCTTTCCCTAAATGAACTATTTATTCCAATAAGGAACATAATAAAAACCACAAATATTTTCTTTTTGCTATGTAATCAGGACTACATACACAAAGCTGTTATGCTTCATAAGACTGCAGATTGTTAAGGAACCTACTTCCTCAAATCTAATTGTTGGCTGTAAAACTTCTCAAAGAATATGTCTGAACTACCTTTAGCAAAGTTAATAGAGGTCTCAGATATTACTGGATACTATACTGGTATATGATATTTTCAGCACGTTAGTACTATTATTCATTTATAAGGGTCCTTTCATCGAAAGTTAGAGTACTTCACTAAATACTAATTAATCATGCTATCAAGTTCTAGAGATAGTTTTCTAGTCTTCCTATCTGCATTTAACACCTGGCTGGTTGCCTAGCCAAGAAGCTACTTCTAGATTCAGTGCTAATACCTCTCAAATAGCAATGATTTGGTAGCATATGATGGTCATATCCAAGTGTAGCCTTAAACCCAGAGAAGAGAGTATGGTGATGGAAAGTTTACCTCTCATCCTGAAACAAGATGTTTTTATTTATAACTGTAGACAGTAGGCTCACTTAAAGTGGCCTAGAGGAATGTTTTCCAAACACTACTACCTTTTAATGAAATAAAGTAGAATTCAGAAGAAAAAAAATACACAGTGCATGACATAGTACATTTTCACAAGTACTATTTTGTGAAAATTTTGTTTCACTTATATACACCTATTTTACTGAGTTGAGGATTAAGATATAAAACATTTATCTTATTTTGAACAGACATACATTCTGTTTTTTATTCCCTCACAGTCAAAAAAGGTCTAGACTGGCCTAGAACCTAAGGAAAGAGCAGAAGTAGGAGCTAACATTTTTTTAATGTCTGCTATATATCCCATTATTAATCCTTACAAGAGCAGTATCTATTAACATCTTCATTTTACATATTAAAGAAACTACATTCCAGAGAGGATTAGGAACTCTTCCAATGTCATATAGCTAATAAATAGCCAACCTTATTAAGGATTTGAACTTAGTTCTCTCAGTTAGGTATCTTCCCTGGACTTTGCATTTTCTCTCTTATAATTGTTACAGCCTGTCTTTGTGGTTAGGATTATTGCATAGCAATTCTGAGAGATCAAAACTCCTATTTATCTCGTATTGATGAGATTTAGAAGACTAAGGCTGCTCTGAATTCCCCAGGTTTGGCAGATATTCAAATTAGGCTTGGTATGTAATCCTCCTAGGCCTTCTACCGAAAAAAGTTTCGACAAAAATAAACTTACAGTGGTGTTTAAATGTGTAAATAGATATGATCACCATTTTATCTATGAAACATGAATTAATTTAACCAATCAGCAAAGTTTGCTTTGTTGAGATGTAAATACATTCATGGTTTAAGACTATTTTGCAGCTTTGAATGAACAAATTCAAACTATCAAAATCAAAGTAGCATAATCTTTATGCACTTAAATCCATAGTGTCTAAGGAGAAATCTCCACTGTTGCAGTGAGGAAGAGTAGAATTTTGTTGAAAGATTAGCAAAAGCGCTATTGCTTCGTGCTGAGTACTTCTTGGTCTTCATGAAATAGTTATCAACACTACTTTCCTGTTCCCTTAAGTTCAGGTTTACAACAAAGAAAACAAAACAACTTCATGGATTTTGTCTGTGATAATTCTGTGGAAAATTGTCATTTAAAAATTCTTTGTTCAACCTAACGTAAATCTAATGAGCATAGTCAAAATACCATCTTAAGTTTCAGGAAGTAATTAATAAATTGCTATTCTTTTAGCAAATTTCATTTGCTATATTTTTAAACTGTGGAGAATGGGAGAAAGAATAGTATCCAGATTTTAAAGTAGAATTCCACCAATGTACACAGAAGCAGATGTCCCTGCCTATGGGTTTCATTTTCTGGGATGTGCAGCAGGTCTTCCCTATCAGGAACTGGATGAACCTAGGTAAAGTGGCTTAATGACAGAAGCTTCCAAGACTATCCCACCAACTCCCCTTGCTCTGATTCCATGCTGAAAAGCATTCTAAGGATTATATTTTTGCCTTCCAAGTAGGTATGCCTATAGGGTGAAAATGTACTTATATGCCTATTTGAGTATTTTATCATATTCTTTTCTGTTTGCTTTTAATTCCTTATTAGTTCCCTTCCAGTTTCAGACTGCTGTGAAATCTTTAGCAGTATAACACTATGAGGCTCATAGAATATTAAAATTGGAGGGATCCTGAGGAAGGCTGAATGGAAAGATGGTCAAACGCAGATATTTTCAAGATAATTTAAAATTTCAGCATTCATATACACAATATTATATATAAAATGGATAACTAATAAGGACCTACTGTATAGTCCAGGAACCCTTCTCAATACTCTGTAATGACCTATATGGGAAAAGAGTATATATATATATATATATATATATATGTATAACTGTACAGCAGAACCTAACACAACATTATAAATCAACTATACTCCAATAAAAATTTTTTTAAAAGAAAAAAACAAAGCAAGACAAAACAGAAGGAAGCAACACCAGAAAAAAAAATTTTTTAAATCCCAACATTAGGAGAGGACTGGGGTTGGCGGCGTGAACACAGCCTGCAGGGGGTTAGTGCACTAAGGCTGGCCGGGAGGGAGTCCGGGGAAAAGTCTGGACCTGCCGAAGAGGCAAGAGACTTTTTCTTCCCTCTTTGTTTCCTGGTGCGCGAGGACCAAGAGGGGACTAAGACATTTAGAGAGGAGCTAACACCCATCCTTCTCAAACTCTTCCAAAATATAGCAGAGGGAGGAACACTCCCAAACTCATTCAATGAGGCCATCATCACCCTGATACCAAAACCAGACAAAGATGTCACAAAGAAAGAAAACTACAGGCCAATATCACTGATGAACATAGATGCAAAAATCCTCAACAAAATACTAGCAAACAGAATCCAACAACACATTAAAAGGATCATACACCATGATCAAGTGGGGTTTATCCCAGGAATGCAAGGATTCTTCAATATATGCAAATCAATCAACATGATACACCATATTAAGAAACTGAAGGAGAAAAACCATATGATCACCTCAGTAGATGCAGAGAAAGCTTTCAACAAAATTCAACACCCATTTATGATAAAAACCCTGCAGAAGGTAGGCATAGAGGGAACTTTCCTCAACATAATAAAGGCCATATATGACAGACACACAGCCAACATCATCCTCAATGGTGAAAAACTGAAAGCATTTCCTCTAAGATCAGGAACAAGACAAGGTTGCCCACTCTCACCACTCTTATTCAACATAGTTTTGGAAGTTTTAGCCACAGCAATCAGAGAAGAAAAGGAAATAAAAGGAATCCAAATCAGAAAAGAAGAAGTAAACCTGTCACTGTTTGCAGATGACATGATACTATACATAGAGAATCCTAAAGATGCTACCAGAAAACTACTAGAGCTAATCAATGAATTTGTTAAGTAGCAGGATACAAAATTAATGCACAGAAATCTCTGGCATTCCTATACACTAATGATGAAAAATCTGAAAGTGAAATCAAGAAAACTCTCCTATTTACCATTGCAACAAAAAGAACAAAATATCTAGGAATAAACCTACCTAAGGAGACAAAAGACCTGTATGCATAAAATTATAAGACACTGATGAAAGAAATTAAAGATGATACAAATAGATGGAGAGATATACCATGTTCTTGGATTGGAAGAATCAACATTGTGAAAATGACTATACTACCCAAGGCAATCTACAGATTCAATGCAATCCCTATCAGACTACCACTGGCATTTTTCACAGAACTAGAACAAAAAATTTCACAATTTGTATGGAAACACAAAAGACCCCGAATAGGCAAAGCAATCTTGAGAACGAAAAACGGAGCTGGAGGAGTCAGGCTCCCTGACTTCAGACTATACTACAAAGATACAATAATCAAGACAGTATGGTACTGGCATAAAAACAGAAATATAGATCAATGGAACAGGTCAGAAAGCCCAGAGATAAACCCACGCACATATGGTCACCTTATCTTTGATAAAGGGGGCAGGTATGTACAGTGGAGAAAGGACATCCTCTTCAATGAGTGGTGCTGGGAAAACTGGACAGGTACATGTAAAAGTATGAGATTAGAACACTCCCTAACACCATACACACAAATAATCTCAAGATAGATTAAGGACCTAAATGTAAAGCCAGAAACTATCAAACTCTTAGAGGAAAACATAGGCAGAACACTCTATGACATAAATCACAGCAAGATCGTTTTTGACCCACCTCCTAGAGAAATGGAAATAAAAACAAAAATAAACAAATGGGACCTAATGAAACTTCAAAGCTTTTGCACAGCAAAGGAAACCATAAAGAAGACCAAAAGAGAACCCTCAGAATGGGAGAAAATATTTGCAAATGAAGCAAGTGACAAGGGATTAATCTCCAATATTTACAAGCAGCTCATGCAGCTCTATAACAAAAAAACAAACAACCCAATCCAAAAATGGGCAGAAGACCTGAATAGACATTTCTCCAAAGAAGATATACAGATTGCCAACAAACACATGAAAGAATGCTCAACATCATTAATCATTAGAGAAATGCAAATCAAAACTACAATGAGATATCATCTCACACCGGTCAGAATGGCCATCATCAAAAAGTCTAGAAACAATAAATGCTGGAGAGGGTGTCCAGAAAAGGGAACACTCTTGAACTGCTGGTGGGAATGTGAATTGGTACAGCCACTATGGAGAACAGTATGGAGGTTCGTTAAAAAACTACAAATAGAACTACCATATGACCAACCAATCCCACTACTGGACATATACCCTGAGAAAACCATAATTCTAAAAGAGTTATGTACCAAAATGTTCATTTCAGCTCTATTTACAATAGCCTGGAGATGGAAACAACCTAAGTGTCCATCATCAGATGAATGGATAAAGAAGATGTGGCACATATATACAATGGAATATTACTCAGCCATAAAAAGAAACGAAATTGAGTTATTTGTAGTGAGGTGGATGGACCTAGAGTCTGTCATACAGAGTGCAGTAAGTCAGAAAGAGAAAGACAAATACCATATGCTAACACAAATATATGGAATCTATAAAAAAGAAAATGTCATGAAGAACCTAGGGGTAAGACAGGAATAAAGACACAGACCTACTAGAGAATGGACTTGAGGATATGGGGAGGGGGAAGGGTAAGCTGTGACAAAGCAAGAGAGAGGAATGGACATATATACACTAACAAACGTAAAATAGATAGCTAGTGGGAAGCAGTCACATAGCACAAGGAGATCAGCTCAGTGCTCTGTGATAACCTAGATGGGTGGGATAGAGAGGGTGGGAGGGAGGGAGATGCAAGAGGGAAGAGATATGGGAACATATGTATATGTATAACTATTCACTTTGTTATGAAGCAGAAACTAACACACCATTGTAAAGCAATTATACTCCAATAAAGATGTAAAAAAAAAAAAAAGGCACGGATGGTAGGTGCTACTAATGAGAACAAAGCAAGAACCGAGGCATTGAAAAACAAAAAATCCCAACATTAAACATTTATTAACACCACTAGATCTTATATTAACTAAATAAATGCGGAAAAGCAATGAAGCAATCTAAGTGATCTTCCTAGTATTCTTCACTTTAAATGCTCTAGAAAATGTATAATTAAAAATCACAAATTATAGGGACTTCCCCGGTGGCACAGTGGATAAGATTCTGCTCCCAGTGCAGGGGGCCCGGGTTTGATCCCTGGTCAGGGAACTAGATCCCACATGCATGCGTCAACTAAGAGTTCGCATGCCACAGCTACGGAGTCCGCCTGCTGCAACTAAGCAGCCCACGTGATGCAACTAAGGAGCTGGCAAGCCACAACTAAGGAGCTTCCCTGCAGCAACCAAGACCTGGCACAACCAAACAAAAATAAATAAATAAATACTTTAAAAAAACACAAATTATATCTTAAGAAAAAATTTAATGCTGACTAGATTTTTTTTTTTTTTTTCGCGGTACGCAGGCCTCTCACTGTTGTGGCCTCTCCCGTTGCAGACCACAGGCTCTGGATGCACAGGCTCAGCAGCCATGGCTCATGGGCCCAGTTGCTCCACGGCATGTGGGATCTTCCCGGATCGGGGCACGAACCCGTGTCCCCTGCATCGGCAGGCGGACTCTCAACCACTGCGCCACCAGGGAAGCCCCTAGATTTTTTTAATACTGCTTTGAATTGCAGTTTCACAGAAAAAATATATTTATATTTAGGAGAAATGCACCTACATTTTTCTTTTAGTAATACTAAGCATAAATCATTAAGAGATACATCCATAAACATGACTGATCATAATTTTTAAAAAGAAAATATGTAAACATTTAATACAATAATCCCATAAGAAAGCAAACTCAGTAGGAAGTGAAAAATGAATGACTAGTATAATATTTACTATATAGTACCAAGTTAAGCTTTTCACTAAGTGATTGTTATTATAATTCACTCAAAACACTATGAACTTTATAAAAGCATACTTATGATCAAATATCACAACAGTAGATATAGTGAAGAAAGCATAATTGGATTTATATATCAAGAAATGCTTTAAACTAGAAGAAATTAACCTACTGTAAATTAGTAATTAGGATATTATTTCTAAAACATATTTCTTTTCTACTTGAGGTCTGATTTTGATGCCTGGAAACAGTCTTCAACATGCTATGATTCTATAGGATATACACAATCACAATGTCATAATCATAACAAAATGCCACCTTCCTGAAAAGAGAAATAGCCATCCTGCCACTCTTGATAGTCCCATCACATCCACAATTTAACCACTATCCACTTCTTAACAAAGGAAAGGAGATAATGAAGGTTACTAAAATTTAGATTTATAAAACTATACAAGACCGATTTCATTTGTTCCAGCAGTCTGCTTCTAGCAAGATTAATGTCAAATACACCCAAAAACTCAATGCAGTCAGAAGCAGAAAATAGGCCAATAACAGATAAAGCGATAGCAGTGAGTGAGGAATTTTCATAAATTCTTTCACAATAATCTTTTCACAATTTCCTGGGAGTTGGGAGAAGTCTGGTGTGAGGCTGAGGGAGCTAGCAGGCTGCTATTAATTAGCAAAATAATTTACTTGTAAATAAGAGCTTTAATGAACAAAGCTCAAGTCTACTGACATAGGTAAAACAAAACAAAACGTTTACATTTCTACTTTACAACTTGTGAAAGCTCTCAGCGTATGCTCCTATAGGACAAAGACAAATGTTTTATACTCTACAAGAGAGATATGAAAATAGAGAATTGCTTAAGTGAGTATCAGAGAAAATTCACAGAATCAACTGTCTATTCTTTGATGAAGAGGTACAAGGATCTCCATACTCCAGCTTATCAGGGGAGATGAAAATTTGCTAGACTAGAAAAAGAAAATAATACTGAAGAACTATAAGAAGTAAAAACTTCTGAGGCAATGGTGAAATAAAGACAATTTTTTTTTAATATGAAAAATGGAATACAAAAAACTGGCATTAAAAGAACAGTCAGTGAAGGGACTTTCACTTCCAGGCAGGATGGAGTAACAGAGACTGGATTTAACCTCAACTTGAAACACCCAAGAGAAAAAGAAAAAAATATATGAAGGAAAAAAAAAAAAGGTTTTTAAGACACTGGATACCAGGTAATGAAGGACAATCATCTCAGAGAGATGGGAAACAAACTAGGTGAGCAGTTTATTGCCTTGAGAGAGTTTTCAACTGATGGTGTGGGTAGGGTGGGGCAGGATGTGAGATCCATAGAAAACCCATCAGACTCTCTTGGGTTGAGGAGACAAAGCTGAAGGTACAAGACAACTAGAATGTGCAGGACAGAGTACTGGAGAGGAGAAAGCTGGACAGAGTTGATATGCAGAGGGTTCCCTCTAGTATTCAGCAGAATACTGAGAGCACATGTATGGGAAGAAACTATCCTAGTCCAGGGAAAGAACCATCTGAAGGGATTAGAGGGACAGTGGCCAGTAAGACAACATGAAGGTGAAATAAAGAAGTTTTCAGACATTAAAAAAAAAAAAAGAAAGAATTCATCACCCAGAGCACCTGCACACATGTTATAGAAGTCCTTCAGGATAAAGGAAAATGATAACAAGTGAAAATAATGATTTATGCAAAACAATAAAGAACACCAGAAATGAGGAGATGGAGTTCAAGACCCACGGAGAAATATGTGTGATTTTTAAAAAATTATTTCAATCTCTTTAAAAGATAATTCACTGTTTAAACAAAAATAAAGAAGTATTGTGGAATTCATAAGTTGTGTAGAGGCAAAATGTATGCCAGCAATAATGCAAAGACCAGGTAAAGAGAAATGGAAGTATGCTATTGTAAATGTCTTATATGTGAAGTGATATCACGTCAGAGGTAGAATATGATAATGACTTACACCATGAGCCCTAGAGCAGCCTCCAAAATAGAAACAACAATAAAAAAGCCAAGAAAAAAAATAAAGTGGAATCATAGAAAATATTCAATTGATCTAAAAGAAGGCAGGAAAAGAGATCAAAGGGAACAAAAATAGATAAGAGAAAAAGAAAACAAGTAACAAGGTGATGATTTACAGCTAACTATATTAATAATCTCACTAAATATAAATAGGATAAACATTGCAATTAAAAGGAAAAGATGATCAGATCTGATACAAAAAGCAAAAACCAATTAAATACTGCCTACAAGAAACACACTTTAAATATAAACGCTAATAGGCTAAAAGAAGAAGATTGAAAATGATATATTATGCCCATACTAATCAAAGGATAGCTGGAATGGATACATGAATAACAGTGCAAATAGATTTCACAGTGAAGAATATTATCTGAGATAAAGAAGGTTATTTCTTAGTGATAATGGGGTAAATTCATCAACAGCACTTAAAAATCTCACATAATTAATCACAAATATAGAGTATCAAAATGCCTGAAACAAAAACTGATAGAACTGCAAGGAAAAATACACAAATCCACAGTTATGCTCAGAATAATTAATATGCTCTCAATTACGCCCTCAATAATTAATAGAACAAATAGAAAATCAAGAGTATTGCAGACTCAAACAACACTATAAACAAACTTGACCTAATTAAAATTTATAGAACCTCTTGCCAATAACAGTAGGCTACACATTCTTTCAAAGTTCACATGGAACATTTATCACGATAGACCAGATCCTGAGCCATGAAAAAAGTTTCAATAATTTTTAAAAGATTCAAGTCATACAAAATATGTTCTCTGGGGCTTCCCTTGTGGCGCAGTGGTTGAGAGTCCGCCTGCCGATGCAGGGGATGCGGGTTCGTGCCCCGGTCCGGGAAGATCACACATGCCGCGGAGCGGCTGGGCCTGTGAGCCATGGCCGCTGAGCCTGCGCGTCCGGAGCCTGTGCTCCGCAACGGGAGAGGCCGCAACAGTGAGAGGCCCGCGTACAGCAAAAAAAAAAAAAAAAAAAAAAAAAAAAAAAAATGTTCTCTGATCACAATGGAATTAAATCAGAAATCAATAACAAAGATATCTGGAAAATTTCCAAATGTGTGAAAACCAAATAACACAGCTCAAATAACCCATAGGTCAAAAACAAAATCAAAAGGAAAATAAGAAAGTATTTTGAACTGAATGAAAAACAAAACATCAGAATTTGTAGGATGCTACTAAAGCAGTGCTTATAACATGCCTGTATTAAAAAGAAGAAAGGTCTCGAATCAGTGACTTCAAGTTTTTTTTATTTTTATATAAAAAAAACTTTATTTTTCAGTTTCTTTCTTTCTACCATAAGAAACTGAAAAATAAAGAACAAGTTAGCTCGCGGCGCTGGGAGATGGCGGAGTTGGACATTGGGCGGCACTGCCGGGTGGAACAGTGCCGGCAGCGAGATTTTCTTCCATTTGTATGTGATGGTTGTTCAGGAATATTTTGCCTTGAACACAGGAGCAGGGAGTCACATAGCTATCCTGAGGTTACTGTAATTGAGAGACTGAAGTCAGATACACATACATCTTACCCATGCTCATTCAAGGACTGTGCTGAAAGAGAGCTTGTGCCAGTTATGTGTCCTTATTGTGAGAAGAATTTTTGCCTGAGACATCGTCATCAGTCAGATCATAAATGTGAAGAACTGGAAATCCCTAAGTCTCGTATGGCTGCCACTCAGAAACTTGTTAAAGACATTATTGATTCCAAGAGAGGAGAGACAGCAAGTAAACGACGGAAAGGTGCAAAAAATAGTGAAACAGCTGCAAAGTTAGCATTGATGAAATTAAAGATGCATGCTAATGGAGGTAAATCATTGCCACAGACGGAAAGAATTTACTTTCAGGTTTTCTTACCTAAGGGGAGCAAAGAGAAGAGTAAGCCAATGTTCTTTCGCCAGCAGTGGAGCATTGGAAGGGTCATAGACTTTGCAGCTTCTTTAGCCAGTCTTAAAAATGACAATAACAAATTAACACCTAAGAAATTGAGATTATGTCATAGTACTTCAGGAGAAGCCTTACCCTTGGATCATATTTTGGAAACCTGGATTGCTAAGGAGGATTGTCCTTTATACAACGGTGGAAGTATTATCTTGGAATATCTGAATGATGAAGAACAGTTTTTAAACAATGTTGATTCTTACTTGGAATAGTCATTCAGGGAGTCAAGCTAGAAATCACGAGGAAAATTCATTGTTAATCAAATTCTTTTACTACAAATACTATGTATTTTTTATTTTTAAAACTTGCTTTTTATTTCATATTATGTCATAATTTACATTATCAGTCTTCTATTAAATTGGATTTGAATTTTTGTGTTTTCAGGTTTAACTATGAACTGACATTTAGCAAATTCTCTTATCTAATTAACTTTTATTAGGTTATGCTATAATAACAACAACAAAGATATATTTCTCATTTGGTTAATGTCGGCTTTGATTGGCTGTGACTCTGCTCCATGTTGTCTTTACTCCAGAATCTAATGTGAAGGAATGACCCTTTTTGGGGACATTGCCATTCTTATGGCAGAAGAAAGAGATGGCTCTTAGAAGATAACATGTATCACTTTTGCTTTACGCAAGACACATGACCAAGCCTACCATCATGGAGCCTTAGTATCCACCTACATCATGATGTATAAATTGATGTGTATACATGAACCATAGAAACTTAGAGGTCATCTCACTCACTCTTCAAAGTTTGTGGATGAGGAGTCTCAGGCCTAGGAAGGGAAAATTATTTTCTTGTTGTCACCTAAGTGCTTTGGGGCATATCTCTGATTAAAAAACTCCCTCCAGTAGGATTCACCATTTTATCTGTATCATATAGTACAGATAAGAAGAAAGATGGGATAGCTAAACTACATTACAAGTCCTTTATATATATACCAAAGCAAAACACATGCCAAAAGTAACTACATTTTACCAACACATTAAAATTAATGCTCCTGACTGATGTATTCTATCTATACTCAGCAAAGTACTACTATAGAGAAGAAATAGAAGTTATTTCTGTTTGTTATTTGTCCCTTTCCTACTTTGCGATAGACAGGGATAGTGGCTTTAGGTTTAATTAAAGGAATAAACTCACAGTGTTTATTTCATCTCTAATTCTTTCTTCATATTATTTTCATGCAGTGAATGGAGATAACTTCTGACTTCTATCAGCTGCTTATACATTCATTTATTAACCTAGTATTCAAGTACCTACTAAATGTAAGGATTTGATTCTAACTGCAGTGGTGGATACAATGAAGAGATGTATACGTACTTAAAACTATAATACAAAGCAGCGTGGCAAGTGCCAAAGAATATATAGTAAGTATAGCTATGTTCTAATAGCTCTTTTATCAGAAACCATAAGACCAGAAGTAGAAATAATATTTAAATATATTCCCAGATACCAGACAGTTTTAATACAAATACCTTAGCATCTGCATAATTACTTGCACAGGGTAGATGACCAACACATGTCTCATGAATTGAACTGAAGCTACATATACCGGAAAAAATACCAATGTGGGTTGAAAAGAAGGGAAGTAAGGCGAACAGAGATTGAGCTACACTTGAGACTAAAGAAGAGGTCCTGTCAATGATTAGAAAAGAGACAAAGCAGCATGGAGGGAAGGACTTATGTCATCTGGTCCCAGATAGTGGAGCAAACTAGTCTGTAAGAGACACAGGTGCCAGCATTCTTGGAGGCTCTATGGACGGGAGATCCGGCCTGAGAAGTCTCCTAAAGAGAACAAGATTGTGGGCACGAGAGGAAGTACCCCCAGTGTCTCGTTTCCAAATTACTCTGAAATCAGATATCTTTCTCAGGCTTTCTTTTAGGGCTTTCAGTTGAGTCCGCTTAATATAATTCTAGGGTTGGCTGTCCCCACCCCTCCTTAGAATCTTTCTACCTGCTCACAGGCGACTAGAATTACAAGCAGAAAACCCACAAGTAGAAAAATGTTTTAAATTCAGATAAATATCTAACTACAGTATGATACAAATGAGCTTAAGCTTCATATAATCAGCCAGTAAATACACATGAATAATAAATTACTAGATTTTTCCCAGATTTGTCAGATTTTATTCCAGGCAGTTTTCAGATAAGAAGCCTTGGAGAACCTGAAGAAGGTAAAGGCTACAGATGGAAGGATCTGAGGAAAGTAAAATTTACATTCCTCACCTCTTTGACCTGGGCGACAAAAATTGTGAATTAAGATATTTGGTCACATAACTGTAAAGATAGCTTTGGTTTCATAAAGTTCTTGTCTTATGTTTATTTTTTGTCTTTTTAAACCAGGGAAGTTCTCTGGGAACTTAACTGAAATATCACAGAAGCATTAGTTCCAGTCCCTTTTTCAACATTGGTATAGTGTATTTTGTTTTTCTCAGTGTGGTACATGGAAATAAAATTGATGGACTATAAAGTCTATTGTATTTGAAAGATTAACCTACATAAGCCAAAATTTCAAAAACCTGTAAAAATATGCAATAAAAATTGCTTTGACAATTTTTGAGGAGCAAACATTTTATGATCTAAAATACTTAATGTGTAACTGTCATTGTTGCATCTGACACAGATTGTGTCATGATTACAGGAAGGATCTGCTGAAATGATTATATGATCAGAGACTACTAGATCTGTAGGCTCAGTAGTAGATAACTGTAGTGGGGTTTCTTTGTTGTTCTTTTTTTTTTTTTTTTTTTTTCTTTTTCTGCTTAGCATCAGAAGCCCCTCCTTTTGTTTGGGAAACAGAAAGCATTTGTGAATCTGTGGGTTGAAGTTCAAAAAGCCTGACTCTTTTCCTTATTCCTTCCTTATTCCAAGACAGGCATATGACCTAAGTTGGGTCAATTGAATATCCTTGCCATAGCTGTGAGTAAGGAGTCGTGTTACTAGGAAGGAATAAAAGATTAGAATTAGTCAGTGGGCTTCGATTGCCTCATTGTGTCAGGGTCCAAGTGTCCAGCAGCAGTGGTCCCTTAACCAGGCTGTACCTTTCGCCATGGATCTGGCTATGTGCTCTCCCTAGGTTGCCAAGCTATCTGGTAACCATCCAGGAATTTTTTTTTCTACCTAAGGACACCACAAACCGTTTCAGTTTTTGCCTAACTGATACCATCACTGTTTAGAGTCATGGGAAAACCCTAACTAGCCTAAGGATGCTGCAAGGCCAATGTATGGGCTCTGCAGTTTCCTAAGTAATGATGAAGAGCCACCAAGGCTAAGCTCCAGGAGGGACGAGTCACCTAGCTTGATTACTGTGGTATACTCAGCTCCTAGCTCAGGGCCCTAGAACACATATTCAGTAAATTTTTACTTGATTCTGACCTGAATGAATAAAATAGTAACACCCACCTCTAGGCCTCCTCAACATCTATTTAAAATTTTTGGATCCTGTCTGCTTTTAGTGTAGATTTTCCTTAGGAAGGAACAGAACTCAAAAAAAGATGACACTAAGGTTTTAAAATCAAATAAGTAGGAGGCTGTTTTTCCAGTGGCAGAAATGAAGTCAGGAGTAAAGATTAGGTTTCTGCTGTGATAAACTGAACCTGTTAAATGCTATGACTGACATTTCGTAACTGTAGGTTAAACCGTTATGTCACTCATTAGATAGCTCTGTATTTGTTTGAAAAGTACAAGAGTCCCTCCTACTGGACTTTGATCTAGCAGAAACAACTGTTACCTAACAACCTCAGCCCATCACTGGAACACCTGTATGAAGAACGTTCTTTAGTTTATTTA
Source organism: Pseudorca crassidens (assembly GCF_039906515.1). NCBI lineage: Eukaryota > Metazoa > Chordata > Mammalia > Artiodactyla > Delphinidae > Pseudorca > Pseudorca crassidens. The sequence goes on from NC_090298.1 coordinate 82,961,194, forward strand.
AATGGTTTTGCATATGTAATTTATTTAAGGCTTCAAAATGATTAGAAAACTTTTTATGGTCCTGCTTTTGTCGTCTGTGACTCTTGGGGAGGCAAGGAAATCGTTTCTCAGTTTTCTGAACACAGAAAAGACTGAAATACTATTTTTCACAAAGACTGAAGAAACTGTCGTTGTAAGGTCAAGTTACAGAGGTCAACAGCCAAACTCCAGCTACCTCTTTGTACAACTAGAAGATCCTAAAATGCTCCAAGTGGTGAATATGACTAAGACTTTATCAGATGTTACCAACTTTACCATAAACCTGGTGACAGATGAAGACGGGGAGACAAATCTGACCATTCAATTGTGGGATTCTGAAGGTAGGCAAGAAAGACTCATTGAAGAAATAAAGAATGTCAAAGTCAGAGTGCTCAAACAAAGACAAGACAGTATTTTCCAGACATCAAACCTTATTGATAGAAATATCCTTATGCTTTTTCCGCCAATGCTACTGTTAAATAAATGTGCATTTTGTTGTAAAAAAAAAAAAAAAAAGAACAAGTTAAATGCAAAGTCAATACAGGAACTAATAAAGACCAGAAAGGAAATCAATGAAATAGATAACAGGAAAACAATAGAGAAATTAATAAGACCAAAACTTATTTTTTTTTAGACGATAAAGAAAATTGATAAATCTCTAGCCAAACTGACCAGAAGGTACAAAGCACCAATATCTGGAACAAGAGAGGTGATATTACAGATTCTACAGATATTAAAAGGATACAGTTATAAAAAACCTTACGCCTAAAACTTTGACATTTGGATGAAATGAACAAAATACCTATAAGACAAATTACAAAAGAACTCTTAAGAGGTAATAAATAGATACTCTAAACAAGCCTAGGTCTATTAAAGAAATTGAATTTGTAGTTAAAAATCTTCCCACAAAGCAAACCTCAGGCCCATTGACTTCCATAGTGAATTCTCCTGAGCATTTAAGGGAGAACTAATACCAATTCTACATAAACCCTTTCAGAAAATCAAAGATAAGGGAATACATCCCAACTTATTCTATGATGTCAGCATCACTCATCATTTATCTAAATTTCACCATACCATCTACCAAAAATTATCTTATATTCATGTGGATATGATAAATATGGGGTAAATGACAGTACAGTTAGTACTCTTAGTATTGTTGAGGTAGTACAGTCCTTTTTTTTTTTTTTTTTTTTTTTTTTGTGGTACACGGGCCTCTCACTGCTGTGGCCTCTTCCATTAAGGAGCACAGGCTCCAGACGCTCAAGCCCAGCGGGCATGGCTCACGGGCCCAGCTGCTCCGCGGCACGTGGGATCTTCCTGGTCCAGGGCATGAACCCGTGCCCCCTGCATCGGCAGGTGGATTCTCAACCACTGCGCCACCAGGGAAGCCCTTAGTACAGTCCTTTTTGATTGACTGACTATGGCAAAACAGTGATTGAATAACAGACTAATGTCAACCACAGAGAATTTTAATAGAAGCTGAGAACATGTAGGCTATCAAACAATTCAATGAGCGTAGAGCAATAAATAACAGTTTCTTTCTGGCTCATGGAAGGTTCAGTGTGAATTTTCCTCTTCAGAAGGCTCTCCTGGAATGTCTCCTTCAAATGATGGACTCAGGGATCCACTTTTTGTTCTCTCTGAGGTCTTTTTTTGCAACAAGTCAATTGGAGAAAGAGTACACCTTTGCACTGCATGTTTCTAGCCAGCACTGAAACAGATCATAGGGCACTTCTGCCTATATCCCACTGATCAAAACTCAGTCCTATGCCTAGATGCAACAGGAGCTCAGTATGTAGTTGTGCTGTATGCCCAGGAGGAAAATAAAGCAATTTGGTGCATGTTGCATTATATCTGCCATAAATATTATGAATACTTTGTATAACAGCATCAGGATCCACAAACTAAAACCATGATCCATATCTAACAAGATGACATAGGTTTAAAAAATTCTATAAATCCACTTAAATCAAAATTGTAAAATAGGGCTTCCCTGGTGGCGCAGTGGTTGAGAGTCCGCCTGCCGATACGGGGGACGCGGGTTCGTGCCCCGGTCCGGGAGGATCCCGCATGCCGCGGAGCGGCTGGGCCCGTGAGCCACGGCCGCTGAGCCTGCAGGTCCGGAGCCTGTGCTCCGCAACAGGAGGGGCCACAGCAGTGAGAGGCCCTCATACAGCAAAAAAAAAAATTGCAAAATAAAGATTTGACTAAACATCAGCTAGTTAAAATATGGATCAAATATGTATTAATTTGAGACATTAATTGAAGTATGAAATCCAGGTTAAGATTTTCTCTCTGCACCATTCAGACTATCCTGAAATATTGTATTCAACCCTAATTGATGCACGAAGAGAACAACTGACTAATGGGAGTAGGCCCAAGGATAATATTGGGTTGGCCAAAAAGTTCATTTGGGGTTTTCCGGAAGATGTTTCAGAAAACCTAAATGAACTTTTTGGCCAACCCAATATAACTAAGGTGGAAAATTGAAAATTTTCACATGATAATTAGTTGAAAGAACTATGAAAGTTTATCCTGAAGGAAAGATACAGGGATAACAAATAGCTGTCATAAAATATTTGAGTGAGGGGATCATTTGAAACAGAGATCACACTTATTCTTTATGGTTCTTGAGATTAGTACAAGGACCTTTCAAGTAGAAGGATAATATGAACTCAAAATAAAGAAAATCCTGTGTAAATAATTGGAGCAATTGTTCTCAAAATGTGATCCGGAGCCCCAGCACAATCTGAGACCTTTTCAGAGGGTCTGCTAGTTCACAACTATATTTAAATAATACTAGGATGTTATTTGCCGTTTAGATCCCCATTTTCATGCAAGTGAACACTGAAGTTTTCCAGAGGCTACTTGACGTGTCATATCACAAAAAAGAAGCCATAAGAACCCCTTATTAAGCTAGACATTAAAGAGATTAAACCATTTCATTCTTCTCACTATAATTTTTTTTAATATAATTATTTTTTTCAATTTTATTGAGGTATGATTGACAAATAAAAATGGTATAGGGGCTTCCCTGGTGGCACAGTGGTTGAGAGTCCGCCTGCCGATGCAGGGGACACGGGTTCGTGCCCCGGTCCGGGAAGATCCCACATGCCGCAGAGCGGCTGGGCCCATGAGCCATGGCCACTGAGCCTGCACGTCCGGAGCCTGTGCTCTGCAACGGGAGAGGCCACAACAGTGAGAGGCCCGCGTACCGCAAAAAAAAAAAGAAAAAAGTATATATTTAAGGTGTACAACATACTTTATATATATATATATGTATATATATATATATATATATGCATTGTGAAATGATTACCACAATCAAGCTAACAAACCCATCATCTTATACAGTTAGTGTGTGTGTGTGTGTGTGTGTGTGTGTGTGTTGTGAGAACACTGTAGATCTATTCTCTTAGCAAATTTCAAGTATACAATGCATTATTATTAGCTGTAGTCACTATGGCTGTACATTAGGTCTCCAGAATTTATTCATCTTATAACTGAAAGTTTGTACTCTTTGGCCAGCATCTCCTCTTTTCCCCCACCTCTTCCAGTCCCTGGTCCCATACTACTCTCTGTCTCCATGAATTAAACTTTTTAAAAAATTCCAGGGGTTTCCCTGGTGACACAGTGGTTGGGAGTCCGCCTGCCGATGCAGGGGACACGGGTTTGTGCCCCGGTCTGGGAAGATCCCACATGCTGCGGAGCGGCTGGGCCCGTGAGCCATGGCCGCTGAGCCTGCGCGTGCTCCGTAACAGGAGAGGCCACAACAGTGAGAGGCCCACGTACCGCAAAAAAAAAAAAAAAAATTCCACATATAAGTGAGATCATGTAGTAGAAGTTTTTCTGTGCCTAGCTCAAAATTATTAAAATTTTAAAACATTTATGCTAATATCTAATGGGCTTATTGTTGCTATTTTAAATGAACTAATTATTTAAATGCCTCATTTTAATTCCTAATATCACTATCAATAGATATACCCCATATAAACAAAAAGCTCTTTGTGATGTTTAGTTAGTTCTAACAGTATAAATGGGTCCTGAGACAAAGAAGTTTAAGACCCATTGAATTAGAGCTATATAAAATGGGATAGATTGCCTCAGTAGGTACTGAATTCTCTTTCACTGAAGGAGCCAGCTGGTCAGTTATTAGGGGTATTGTGGGAGGCATTTATACTACAGATTTGGATTAGCCAACCACTGAACCCCTTTCCAAATCTGAAATTGAATGATGCTAAAACTCAGTAATCCAGTAATTTCATAAAATACTGATCAGAATATAAACTTAAGTAAAATTTGTTTCATCTAACATCTATTTAGTGTCAGAGCCATACTTAGAATTCTGTCGTCTTTCTACTAAACCACTTTTATTTCTTCCCCTTATCCTGTTCCCATACCTAGCAACCTTATGTTTACTTCCAGGCCTTGGCCAGGCAAATAAATGGATTGTGTTCTATTCTAACTAGAACCATTCATGAGCTCACCAGATAAGATGTTTGTTGGTTGTGACCACCTTCCTTTCTTAGCACTCCTTGACTGAATAGACAATAGATTTCTTGGACTTCTGGTGTGCTGTTTACCATGACTCTTGTTTTCTATTTGTGTCAAAGGCATTCAAAGTACATGTTAGCAAAGAAAGAAAGATTCAGTTGTGAGATGTGGGTGGGAAGAAAACAAGAAAGAAGCCAGATGAAATACTACATAGTTTTGAGGTCATCCATGGAGTGGGATGAGTCATAAAACAGTAAAGCACATATAATTGTACACCAACAAATACTTTACCAAATAATGAACCTGAATAGAAAAGGTATATTGAATGAATGCCATGCAACACTTTCTAAAGCAAGTGTAAAAAATCAGTAAGAATGGCATGCTATGAGCATGGAGACACTGTAGGCACAAGTGTTAATTAGGTACTACCATGTATGTGCCATAATATTCAAGCACCGTTGTTCGTGTCAAAGTTTTGGATCAGTTACACATTCCTTTAAAATGTCCATGGTTCAGAAACTTGTACCTATATTTCCTTGCCAAAACAAAACAAAAAAAATGTCAAGAGTAAAGGCAAAAATCCTAAGGTGAAATTCAAACAGTAAAATAAAATTGCCCACAGGATACTTGCAATAACACCAGACTGATCTGAAAAATAGTTTCCTACCAGTCAGTAGATACCATTTTATGACTGTCCCAAACTTAAACACTAGAGATAATTTCAATAGTCTCCAAACATTTTGTACTTATTATCTGAATATTTAAAGAGAAAATAACCTAATTATAATGATTCCTTGTCCTTATATAGTAGGTACAGAAATGTTGTCTTCTTTGAATACTAGAAAAGTAAAGGCCAGCATACCATTTTAGATGTTTTGAAGACAATAGATTCAATCAGAGAGAGCTGGCATTGTTATAATTTTCACCACACATATACAGAACTTCCTTACACTATTCTTGCAAGTTTTCTATAATTTGTAGAAATATAAATTTAGAATAAATTTAGAATAAAAGCTTAAAAATAAGATTTTATCATTACCTTTCATAAAACACTACAATCCTTTCCATCATACTTAGAATAAAATAACATCCTTCCCACAGCCTACAAGGTCCTATATAATTTAGCCCCTGTTTACCTCACCGACATTATAACACTTTACCCCTTGCTCAGTATACTTTAGTTATAAGGTTCTCCTATTTCCTTCACATGACAAACTCTTCTCTGCCTCACTGTCCTTGAACTTGCTAATCTCTCTGCCTACAATATTACTTTTCAGGATCTTGTAAAGCTGATATTTTCTGAACATTCAATCTCAGCATAAGTATCATATCAAGTAGGCTTTCTCTGTCTTGATTGAAACAATCATCACACACACACACACACACACACACACAATCACCTTGTCCTGATAGCTTTCCTTATATCATTCATCAAAATTCACAAGTATTGGGCTTCCCTGGTGGCGCAGTGGTTAAGAATCTGCCTGCCAATGCAGGGGACACAGGGTTGAGCCCTGGTCCGGGAAGATCCCACATGCCGTGGAGCAACTAAGCCCGTGCTCCACAAGTACTGAGGCTGCGCTGTAGAGCCTGCAAGCCACAACTACTGAGCCCTCGTGCCACAACTACTGAAGCCTGTGTGCCTAGAGCCCGTGCTCCGCATCAAGAGAAGCCACCGCAATGAGAAGCCTGCGCACCGCAATGAAGAGTAGCCCCCGCTCGCAGCACGCGTGCAGAAAGCCTGCATGCAGCAACAAAGACCCAACTCAGCCATAAATAAATAAATAAATAAATAAATTTATTTTTCAAAAATTCACAAATATTTTCTTTACCTGTTTATTATTATTTCTCCCCTAAACCAAATAGTTTTGTATTTCCATTTCTAACATTATAAGCATTCAATAAACATTTGTCAAATGAATCAATTTGAAAGAGAGCCACAAAATAATTATCATAATTATCATTATGATAGCTACCATTTATACAGTAACATGCTAAGTCCTTTATGTGCATTACTGTATCCTTACCTTACCTACTATATCCTTACCTTACTTACAACTGTATCCTTACCTTTTTTATTATTATTACTTTTTTAAAGTTTTATTTTATATTGGAGTATACTTGATAAACAATGATGTGTTAGTTACAGGTATACAGCAAAGTGATTCAGTTATACCCCTACAAGTATACATTCTTTTTCAAATTCTTTTCCCATTTAAGTTATTACAGAATATTGAGCCAAGTTCCTTGTGCTATACAGTAGGTCCTTGTTGGTTATCTATTTTGAATATAGTAGTGTGTACTTGTCAATTCCAAACTTCCAATTTATCCCTCCCCTCCCCATGCCCTTTCCCCCTGGTAACCATAAGTTTGTTCTTTAAGTCTGTGAGTGTTTCTGTTTTGTAAATAAGTTCATTTGTATCATTTTTTTTTAGATTTCACATATAAGCAATATCATATATTTGTCTTTCTCTGTCTGATTTACTTCACTTAATATGATAATCTCCAGGTCCATCCATGTTGCTGCAAATGGCATTATTTCATTCTTAATGGCTGAGTAATATTCCATTGTGTATATATATACACCACATCTTCTTTATACATTCATCTGTTGATGGACATTTACTTACCTTACCTTTCATAGTATGATGAGCAACTTCTGAAATGACTCCCAATGAACTTTTCCTCCTGATACTTATTCCATTATATCATCTCCTTCCTTGTGTGTACTGGCTGGACTTAGCGACTTGTCTCTAACAAATAGAATATGTCAAAAGTGGTGGTGGTTCCAGATTGATAAAAAAAAAATAGTAACTTCATTGAAGTGAAGCCTGATGCATACAACCTTGACCAATTTATCAAAGTTAATAACACTGCCAATATATACTGACATCATGTACCCATGATATGATACAATGGAAAGGGAAAATCACTTTTGTGTTATCCTTCTAATAATGTAAAACCTCAACAAAATCATGAGAAAATACCAACAAATCCAAATTGAGGGGCAGTCCTACAAAATAACAAAATAATTAGAAGTTCTTCCAAAAAAATGTCAAGATCATGAAACACAAGGAAATACTGAGGAATGATTACAGATCAAAGAGACTAAGGAGACATGACAACCCTGAATAGGATCCTGAGTGGAAAAATTGTTGAAATCTGAATAAAGTTGTAGATTAGGTTTTTTTTTTTTAAGTGATGAGCTGTCAATTCCGAGACTACGCTATAGACCACTGCAACTTCCATCTGGCTTGCACTTACTCTTGGGCTCTTCCTGCTTGCGGCTCTGATGAAGTGAGTTTCATGATATGAGCCACATGGAGAGGCCCACATGCCAAAAAACTTCTGTTCAAAAAGCTGGTGGAGTCACTGAGGCCCTTGGTCCAACATACCTTGAGAAGCTGAATCCTACCAACAACAGTATGATTATCATATGACTGAACTTGGAAGAAGGTTCTTCTCTATGTAAGACTTGAGATGACTGCAGCCACAGCTGACACATTGACCCAGCCCTGTGAAACCCTGAGCCACAGATCCCAGGTGAACTGCCCCCAGATTCCTGACCCACAGAAACTGGATGATAAATGTTTTAAGCCATTAAATTTTAGATTAACTTATTACACAGTAATAGATAACTAAAACCCATGGTTCTATACAATTATTATTCCTGTTTTTGCAAAAAGAAAAGTTGCTTAAAGAAGTTAGGTAACGCCCAAATTTACACAATTAAGCGACAAAACTGGAATTCAAACCCTGCTCTATCAGAGATGAAGACTATGATCTTAATCACTACATTATAATGTGCTCACAAGGTCCCTTACAGTAGCAGTTATATTTCTGTTAATGAAATTGGTCCAAAACAAAATAAAGTTTTAAAAATCATCTGAGCCTATTGCCAAATAAATTTAAGAAAAAAATAGGCTTTAACATCTAACAATGTCAAAGTAAAACAATGAGTTTTTGAGAGTGATTACTCACCATAATACAAATGGATAATATTAAGTAATCCGGGGCTTCCCTGGTGGCACAGTGGTTGAGAGTCCGCCTGCCGATGCAGGGGACACGGGTTTGTGTCCCGGTCCGGGAGGATCCCACATGCCGCAGAGCGGCTGCGTCCGTGGGCCACGGCCGCTGAGTCTGCGTCGTCCGGAGCTTGTGCTCCGCAATGGGAGAGGCCACAACGGTGAGAGGCCTGCGTAGTGCAAAAAAAAAAAAAGAAAATTAAGTAATCCCATTTAATTAGTGAATTCTCACAGCTACTTGGAGGTACTTTTGGCAATTAACATTTAGTGAGCCCAGCAATGATAGACAAAATCAGACATTCTGTAAGATTCTGCAGTGAGTTTGAGGGATTTCAGGGCTGAACAAGGGAAAAGATATGACCATGAAGTGGCTGTTGTACATATGAGCATTATTTCAGCAACACTTTGACAGGTTTGCATGTGGGGGAAGTCCCTCATGGCATGATAGTATTTGGAGCCTAAAGCACTATCTAGAAGGGGATGGAGGGACAAGTGAACTCCCAGGGGAGAGGGGGCTTACATGTTTAGGGGATGTCATTCAGGAGACCAGTAGGGAATCTGGTTCAGAGAGTTCCAAAGGGCAGCAGCAGCTCTGCTTTTGTAGCTATAGGGTTTATTTTATCCATGGCCAGCAGATGTTGGGCATAGCTTCACAAGATACACAAAGCAATCAGACTCAAAATGACTAAATTCTGTTTATTTGGGCTATGTTGAAAACAAAGTGTAAAAATTTTACTTTGGCACCAGTGACCTTTTGAGCTAACAGGACACAGTCTGCTGTGACGAAATAAACAGCCTAGGGGACATCTTTGGTTCATTTATAAAACAGATTTACACTAAAGTTCTTCTGTAATTAACTAGGTCAAATAGGAACAACTTGCCTTTAAAAATCTCTCAGCTAAAGTAAAACCATAACTTTTAGTTCTCAGGTAACTCTGCACTGCCACAGAAGTATTATTCAGGCATATGAGAGGCTCAAAATTCTTTGAGAAAAATCCTGGCTCCTCTCCAGGCATTACTGTAGACTCTTGTCCCAGGCACCTCCATGAGGAGGTGGGATTACGGATTACCTCTGAGCAAAAATAAAACAACTTCTTTAATTTGTATAACTGCATCTTATTCTGCTATTGACCATAATCCGTAAGGAACATATGACTCTTTTCAATAAGGTACACAGTCTTCATTCCAGTCACTGGCCAGAGAGCACAACTTAGAATTGGAAATCTTGTGTGCTAAAAGTATAGATGAGATGTTACAGTCTAAGGGCAATGTTAGCCATGAAGTCTTCTAAATTCTGCAAGTTCTGTCTTTAAGACAGAACTCTAGAAATTAGAGAAACTTAGTTCCTGACAGAAATATTTTTACTAAGTTATATTTAGTATCTGTATTTTTTTTTTAGGATAAACCATGTCAAACAGCAGTAACAAATTACCATTCCAACTGTGGTGGCTTAAAGTAATAAAAAAAAATTTATTTCTAGCTCCACTACATGTTCAAAGAGGATTTGAGAGTGTTTCCTGCGCTTTACATAGGCTTTCAGGGGCCCAGCTTGACTGAGGAGGTGCCATCTTGTAGTTGTACCATCTAAACCATATGGACATGGCAGTAGAAAAGAATCTGATCTGAAAGTGACCCATTTCACTTCTGCTTACATTTCACTGGCCAGAACAACTAACATCTAACTTTAAGGGGACTGGAAAATGTAAGTGAGGGTAGGGAATAGAATATTTGATGAATATTATCTCTGTGACAGTATCATTCCTATACATTTGTGAGGACAAGTATGATAGATACACTTGTTTGCTATAGGTGTTTTAACAAATTACCACAAACTAGTGACTTAAAACAATGAAAATGTATTACCTTAGTCTTTGAAGGTCAGAAATCCAAATGGGTCTCACTGGACTACAATCAAAGTGCTGGCATTCCTTGGCTCATGGTCCCCTTCCTTCTTCTATCTTCGAAGCAAGAAATGGACAGTTGTATTTTTCTCACATCACACCATTCTGACACTGACTCTTTTGCTTCCCTCTTCCACATTTCAGGGTTCTCATGATCACATTTAACCTGGATAATCCAGGATAATCTCTCTATTTTAAGGTCAGCTGATTAGAACTTTAATTCCATCTGCAACCTTCTCCTTTGCCACATACTCTAACATACTGACAGGCCCCAGAGACAAGACATGGACATTTTTGAGGGGCTGTCATTCTGCCTATCAAAGTAGGATATGAAAAACATATGTGCAGCTTTGGCATGCTGCTTATTATGTTAAGCAATGACTTTTATATAAAATTTACATTTAAGGCACTACCCTGGCAGTCCAGTGGTTAAGACTCCGAGCTTTCACTGCATGGGGCATGAGTTCTATCCCTGGTCGGGGAACTAGAATACTGCATGCCAGGTGGCGCGGCCAAAAAAAAAAACAATTTACATTTAAAAAACTGTAAAAACTCCCTTTCATCAATTCATAGGAACAAAGTAAAACAACATGTTTTCCTTTTAGTCTTAGAGACAAGAAGAAAAATGAATTCAGTAATATATTGCTATATGCATTTCAGTATCACTTTCTGAAGCAAGTGAATCCTGTTTTCCTAGGTAGTCTTATAATTTATTTCTCCTTAAAATAAGTGCTCCCTGTTGCTTCCAATGATTTTAGAACAAAAAGTTTTATGTACATTAATCAAAAATAGAATAATAATGTCAGTATTGCTGAATGAAAGAAAAATTATAGAATATTGGATGCAAAGTGAAAGGAAAAATACATTTTGAACATTTTCTACAGAATGAACTTGTTCTTATATTTTATTTTCAGCCATATAGAGAGCAAGGTATGCATGTACTCAGAAGAGAGAATATTCCAAAGAATGAAGAAAAATCCCTTCCCTCAAGGGGCATAACATTTATTTGGAGTGATAAAATCATACACCTAAAGGGATAACTAGTTACACCTAGCATGAAATAAGCAGAAAAGTGTCTTTAGTTAAATGCTATGAGAGTTATATTAGAAGGAAAAGAAGGAAAAATGGGTAATTATCTGGAAAAAAAGTCTGATGGGACAAGAGTAAGTTTTCTTTATCTTATAATAGACTTTATTTTTTACAGCTGTGTTTTAGGTTTATAGCAAAATACATAAATAAATAAATAACAGGATGTACAGAGATTTCCCATATAAACTCTGTCCTCTGTCCTCCACATGCAGAGGCTCCTCTGTTATCAACATTCCCCATCAGAGTTGTAGATTTGGGGTTTTGGGTTTGTTTTTGTAGGTCCTTTTCTTCTCTTGTGTTTCCCACTTAGAGAAGTTCCTTTAGCATTTGTTGTAGAGCTGGTTTGGTGGTGCTGAATTCTCTTAGCTTAGTCTATCCTAAGATAGATTACTTGCTAGGCTACAAAACAAGTCTCAACAAATTTAAGAGAACGGAAATATATCAAGCATTTTTTCCAACCACAATGGTATGAAACTAGAAATAAGTTACAGGAAGAAAAATGGAAACACAAACATGTGGAGGCTAAAGAGCATGCTACTATAAAGGAATAGGTCGATGAAGAAATCAAAGAGGAAATTAGAAAATACTTTGAGAAAAATAAAAATGGAAACACAGCTTTCCAAAATCTATGGTATACAGCAAAAGCAGTTCTAAGAGGGAAGTTTATAGCGATACAGTCCTACCTCAAGAAACAAGAAAAATTTCAAATAAATAACCTAACCTATCATCTAAAGGAATTATAAAAAGAAGAGCAAACAAAGCCCAAAGTCAGCAGAAAGAAGGACTTAATAAAGATCAGAAAGAAAATAAGTAAAATTGAGAATAAACAATAGAAAAGATCGGTGAAACCAAGAGCCAGTTTTTGAAAAGATAAACAAAATGGATAGCCTTTCAGCTAGGTTCATTAAGAAAAAAAGAAACTGGGTCCAAATAAACAAAATAAGAAATGAAGGAAGAGAATTAACAACCAATATCACAGAGATTCAAAAAATCACAAGAGAATACTACTAGAAGTTACATGCAAATACATTGGACAACCTAGAAGACATGGAAACATTTCTAGAAATATACAAACTTCCAAGACCAAATCATGAAGAAATAGACAACCTGAACTGACCAAACATAAGTAGTGAAATTGAATTTTTAATTAAAAAAACTCCCAGTAAGCAATAGTTCAGGACTGGATGGCTTTACAGGGACATTCTACCAGACATATAAAGAAGAGCTAATATCCATCCTTCTCAAACTATTCCAAAAAATTGAAGAGGAGGGAATACTCCCAAATTCATTCTACAAGGCCATCATTACCCTGATACCAAAACCAGACAAAGACACTGGAAAAAAAAAAGAAGAAGAAGAAAATTAAAGGCCAATATCTCTGATGAATACAGATGCAAAAATCCTCAACAAAATATTAGCAAATTGGATTCAACAATATATAAACAGGATAATACACCATGATCAAGTGTGATTCATTCCAGGGATGCTAGGATAGTTCAATATCTGCAAATCAAAATTAAATAAAGGATGAAATCACATGATCATATCAATAGACACAAGATAAGCATTTGACAAAATTCAACATCCATTCATGATATAAACTCTCATAAAAGTTGGTATAGAGGGAACATATCTCAACATTATAAAGGCCATTTATGACAAACCCACTACTAACATCAGACTTACTGGAGAAAAGCAGAAAAGCAGGAAGTTTTCCTCTAAAATCAGGAATAAGACAAGGAAGCTCATTCTCACCACCTCTATTTAACATCATACTGGAAATCCTAGTCACAGCAATCAGACAAGAAAAAGAAATAAAAGGCATCCAAATTGGAAGGGAAAAAGTAAAACTGTCACTACTTGCATATGACATGATGTTATATATAGAAAACCCTAAAGTCTGCATGAGGAAACTATTAGAACTAATAAATGTATTCAGTAAAGTTGCAGGATACAAGATTAATATACAGAAATCTGTTGCTTTACTATACACTAATTATGAACTATCAGAAAGAGAAAGCAAGAAAACAATCCCACTTAAAATGGCATCAAAAAGACTAAAATGCCTAGGAATAAACTTAACCAAAGAGGTGGAAGACCCATACTCTGAAAACTATAAAACACTGATAAGGTAAATTGAAGATAATACAAAGAAATAGAAAAATATCCTGTGTTTCTGGATTGGGAGAATTAATACTGTTAAAATGCCCATACTACCCAAAGGAATCTACAAATTTAATGCAATCCCTAACAAAATATTCATCACATCTTTCACAGAACTAGAACAAATTATCCTAAAATTTATGTGGAACCACGATAGATACAGAATAGCCAAAACAATTTTGAAAAAAAATAACAAAGCTGGAGGTATCATGCTCCCTGACTTCAGGTTAAACCACAGAGATACAGTAGCCAAAACCCCATGGTACTGGTACAAAACAGACACACAGAACAATGGAACAGAATACAGAGCCCAGAAATAAACCCAAACACTTATGATCAATTAATCTATTACAAAGGAGGCATGTATATACAATGGATAAAAGATAGTCTCTTCAATAGATGGTGCTGGGAAAACTTGACAGCTACACATAAAACAATGAAATTAGAACATTTTCTCACACCATATACAAAAGTAAATTCAAATGGGTTGAAGACCTAAAAGTAAGCCTTAAAATCTTAAAACTCCTAGAAGAAAACAGGCAGAACACTCTTTGACATAAATCGTAGCAATATTTTTTTGGATCTGTCTCCTGCGACAAAATAAACAAAAGTAAATAATAAGCTATTCGGTCTTCCCTGGTGGCGCTGTGGTTAAGAATCCACCTGCCAGTGCAGGGGACACGGGTTCTACCCCTGGTCCAGGAAGATCCCACATGCCGTGGAGCAACTAAGCCCGTGCGCCACAACTACTGAAGCCCACACGCTCTAGGGCCTTTGTGCAGCAACTACAGAAGCCTGCGTGCCTAGAGCCTATGTTCCGCAACAAGAGAAGCCACCACAATGAAAAGCCTGTGCACCACAACGAAGAGCAGCCCCCGCTCGCCACAACTAGAGAAAGCCCACGCAGCAAAGAAGACCCAATGTAGCCAAAATAAAAAATAAAAGAGATAAGCTATTCAGACCTAATTAAACATAAAAGGTTTTACACAGCAAAGAAAACCACTGACAACTTACTGAATGGGAAGAAATATTTGCAAATGATATGGCTAATAAGGGGTTAATATCCAAAATATATAATCAGTTCATACAACGCAATATCAAAAAACCAAACAACCTGATTAAAAATTGGGCAGAAGACCTGAATATACATTTTTTCTACAGAAGACATACAGATGGCCAACAGGCACATGAAAAGATGCTCAATATCACTAATCACCAGAGAAATGCAAATCAAAACCACAATGAACTATCACCTCACACCTGTCAGAATGGCTATCATCAAAAAGTCTACAAATAACAAGTATTGGTGAGGATGTGAATAAATGGGAAAACAGTATGGAGGTTTCTCAAAAAAAACTAAAAATAGAACTACCATATAATCCAGTAATTCCACTTCTTGGTATATATCCAAAGAAAACAAAAACATCTTAATAAATCTTAGCACAACTAAATCTCCATAGCATTTTCACCCAGCATCACAGTCACTCAGTCCTTTGTAGGTTTAAATGCTGTACACCTCCTTTGAGATGTAGTTCCTTGAGGGCATGAATTCTCAATAGAGAACAGTTTCATCAAAAATTTAAAATCTGATACTTAAAAGTGTCTTTGCAGATTCTTCATCTGCACTTGCAGCTTCACTAGATACATTAACGTAGAAAGTGTAATGATCCTTGTTAGCATTAAAACATTCAAAACTGACTCCAAAGGAAGGTATTTCAATAGGATTTTTAGCTGTTGTTTTTTTTTTTAAGACTTCTTCTTAAGGTCTTCTCATTAGTAGTGAGAAAGCTTCCTCTGATTGTTTCAAAAGCTGCTAAATTGGTGTTAACCAGTGACTTTGGGTTGTATTTTCTCTATTTATCAATCCTCTATGAACTATAATAGTTTGTGACATAGAAACACATGGTCTATTGTAGCAGAAAGTTATACGCAAATTTAAGTCTTAACACTACTCTCCAAATTATTATAATCTTTATTATACCTTTGCTGGTTTGTTTTCCAAAAAAAACCAAAAAGAAGTATGTAGATATTTACACATACACAGAAATATATTATAAGCACCTTCAAATTGGATCGGAATATTATTGTTTTATCTTATTTCCTAGTTGCATAAATTTTCAAATATTTTTAGATAATAGAATATTAAGGAAGAATATAAATAACCTAAAATTATTAATCTTTAATTCTAGATAAACCTGTATGGAACATTGATGTTTAAAATCCTACATACATTAAAAACATATGAGAAATGCTTTATAAGAATGTATTTTATTATGAAAATACAAATCACCACAGATACATTTCTACTACTTTGGTAAACGTCACATGTGATTCCCCTTTTCTGAAAGTAGGACACAGCAACAGATCTTGTAGAATCTTTTAAAGATTCTGTTTTCACACTCTGATCCTCAGATATTCTGCCATCCTGCTGGTTCAAACAGAGAAGAGTCAAACTGTCAAGTAGAGTTTCACATAAAGACTGGTTTATAGATTTTCATAAATGCATGTTAAAGTTAGGTAAGAAAAACATATAGTAAGATATGAATATTCCCTGCTTCTCACTTCCCTCTGCCAGCCAAGATGAATAGGGCAATGTCTGCCCTTACACATAGGGTCATTGACTAATGTGAATAACAAAGAAGAAATTTTGTCAGTTATGCATTCTCCCAAGAGAACAAAAGAAACACTGCAGAGAAGTTTTTGTTTCAGAACAATTTGATTTTAATTTCAATATTTGGAAGATTGCTATATAATTTGGATAGATGTAGAATCATGTATGAAATAATTATATCAAAATTGTTCTATAGAAACACATTTAAGCTTAAGAAAAATTCCACAAATGGTTGACACATTTTCTGCATTCGAATTTGAACATTTCTTTAAGTGAAATAATTACGATTAATCATGAAATTAAATACAAAAACACAAAAATGGATATCAACTTAGGTACCAGTAGTCTTTATCAATAAAATTCAAGTCAAGGTAAAAATAGAGAGGTATATGATCAAATTGAATTTTATGTCTACAAAAATTAAAGAAGCATGAAAATATGTATTGCAAACTGGCCAATTGACCAGAGAAATTTTCTGAGGAAACCTCTCCATTAACAGAGATAAATGTTAATTTTAAAATGTCTCCTTTTGGAGAATAAATATGACCTTCATATAAATTTTTATTATATGAACTAGACTGGCACATCTAATATTACTTTGAAAAATTATTGAGAAATAAATACCCACAGCCCAAATGAAAAGTAATAAGAATAAACTATATGAAACCTAAGTAAGCCTACATAACCAAAGACCAATAACTAATATATACGATATCATTGCAGTCAGAATTAACTTATGTGTATTTTCCCATTTCCACTTCATGCTTTTCTTTCAAAGTATTACCTTTCTATTGAAAGTATTAAATATGTATCTTATAATATCCTTTAAAAGTGCAAAACACAGAGACTATATTATTATATTTATACTCAAAATATAATAAAGCTTATAAGATCACACGAATCACATTCACTTATTAAACATATAGTTATATTAAATCATTTTAAATTTTATTAATAATATCCCATTGATAGATTGACAATGTGTAATTCTTACATAATGATGATCCAGTTCTTTCCTTTTTTTTAACTTTTAGATTCTTCACAACTGTAGGCCGGATGTCACTGTTTTCCTGTGGTAAATATTTATATAGGCCAAATGCAATAGCAGTGAAGAAGATAGTAACTACTTTGCAAATAAAACCTGAATTCGAAAAAAATACAGCCATCAGATGTGTCAATTTATTTAGAGCAAAAATGTTTGTGGAAAGAGCCATCTACCAAAGAAAAGGTAAGTATATTTCATCTATAAATGTACCAATTTTCAAATTGTAGAATGCAATTAATGTCATAAACTTACGTCAAATTACTTAAAGGAAATTTTAAAAATATGTTTACAAAATCTTTTAGCCGTCTTAAACAAATAGCCCAAGACAAATGCAAAGTGTGTTACTATTTCACAGAATGTATTAATTCTAAAACATAAAAATATATTTCTACTTTCAGAACTTAATTATCAGCAGAAACTGGAAACTTTTTAAACAACTTCATGCAGCTTTACTCCTTGAAATATTCATCATTTTCCAAAGGCCATCAGAAATATTTCAGAAAAATTAATTGACTATGTAAGTTTTTAAATTCATTTTCATTTTTCAAGTTTTGGAAAGTTAATATATTACAGGAATTATATAAAAGTACTTGAACTTTGGGTGCAAATAACCCTGGTCATTAAAGTAAAAAATATTTTACAGCAACAATATCAGTTATCTGACACTATCAATTACAGTGGTTTCAAAGATAAAATAGGAAACATTAATGAGCTATTTGTAATGATACAATACTTCAAACATTTATTTATAACAGCTGAACACTGCAAACAACCCAAATGTCCATTAATAAGAGCATGAATAAGCTATAGCATATTCATAAAGTGAAACAATACTCAGAAATTTTTTAAAAGCACAAACTACTGCTATAGAATAGCATGGATGAATCTCCCAAAAGCATAACATTAAGCAAGACAGGTGAAAAACCCCACCAGCATGTATTATATTCCATTTGCATAATTTGTAGAACAGGCAAAACCAACATATTTTAATAGAAACATGAAAGGGGTTTATCTGTGGGGGAGGGAAATTGACTAGCCAGGGGCATAGGAGAAATTTCTATAGCTTCTTTTGAGTGCTGGTTCCACAGGTGATTGATAGACTGATAAATTTTTTATTAACTTTTTTGAGTTGATAAAACTTTTGAGAATCTGGTGAATGTCACAGCCTTCCTTTATAGAAGACATACAATTGTACAAACAGAATTTTAGGATTCCAAAAATACACTAAAATTTAATGTGGGCTCCTAGGGCTCATGCATCCCTCTTGAATAAGCCTTGCTCTAGAGTAGTGGTATGCATAGAACTTTCTGTGACAATGGCAGTGTTCTACATCTGCACTGTCCCATAGAATAGTCAAATGTGACCATTAAGCAAGTGAAATTTGGCTGTTGATACTGAAGAACTGAATGTTTAATTGCATTAAATTAAATTTAAATAGATATGTGCAGGTAATGTCTACCATATTGGACACTGCAGCTCCAGGATCTCTCACATAGCTCTCTTCAAAGTTTACTGTGATAAAAATCACCTGAGGTGCTTTATTAAAAATATACATTCCTACCACTAATTCTTGGTATTCTAAATAAAGACCTCAGAACTTACATTTTAGCAAACACTCCAAGTGATTCTGATTCAAGTGACTCATGGAATAAAATTTAAATACTGGTTTACACTAAATTGCTGCAAATGTATATTCCTATTTCAGTTTCCTGTATTTGCCCTTTCTGACTGTAATTCCCTATGTTCTGTATTATCATTATCCCTTTTAGTAGCTCCCTAGTAGGATTTCTAATAGTTCATCTATTTTCTCAATTATATGCCACGTTTGAAAATAGCTAAGCACATTACAGTTATATCTAAAATGAAAACTAAAAGGTTCAGCAGACTTTCTTAAGAATAATGCCTAGTTTTGTTGAATTACCTCTGAGAAATTAATTTTGACTTCTTAAATGCCATTTTTGACTTTTTAAAATTTTTAAAAATTTATTTAGTGTTCAGTATTGACTAATAAGCTCACTGGACAATTGACTTCTGATTTAGAAGGCATTGCTGAATACTGTTTATCAAACAGATATTTGTTACTGTTAAATATTAGAGTCTATCATTATGTGGTTCTTTGAATTACTGAACCCACTCAGTAAAATCACAAAACATATAAACACTTTTAAATGTTTAGCACACCAGAAGTATCTATACAATAAAACCACTGAAAGTTAATGCTGATTAAGGCTTCAGAAATTATGTAGTTCAACATCTTCATTTCACAAGAAGATCTAGTGAATTTCCCGAAGTAATACAAGCATATCGAGGCTTTCCCCAACAATTTGACCATATCACTATAGCATCCCAATTTTCTATATCTCTTATTTATTCAACAATACTGAATGTTTGCTATATGTCGGCCCTGTTTTATCACTGAGCAAAAGAGACGATGTGAAATTTACATTGAAGTGGGATAAGAGTATTTTGATACTTTTCAGTGGTGTAAAATTTCTTTTTTAAATTATCCAATCTCTTTTACTGCAGAAATGGAAAGGGCCATAAGGTCAAGCAACTTAGTTGTATATGTATACAGGCAAAATTTTTTCCCAAATTGAAATTCTTCTAATCATCACCCTTTATTCAGGAATAACATAAAACAATTGTGTAGTTAATGCAATGTCTCAAATATTTACATCAGTTCTATAGTAATTAGTTTCTAAAATATTTTGTATATAATAATATATGCTTCTTTAATAATCAAAGTATCCATTTGTTCTTAGTTTATTATGACTATAACTTACTCTAAACCATACGTTTTTAAAAACAATTTGTACCTAGAGTCTGTCATACAGAGTGAAGTACGTCAGAAAGAGAAAAACAAACACCATATGCTAACACATATATATGGAATCTAAAATAAAAGGGTATGAAGAACCTAGGGGCAGGACTGGAATAAAGATGCAGACCTACCAGAGAATGGACTTGAGGACAGGGGAGGGGGAAGGGTAAGCTGGGACAAAGTGAGAGGGTGGCATGGACATAGATAGATACACTACCAAATGTAAAACTGATAGCTAGTGGGAAGCAGCCACACAGCACAGGGAGATCAGCTCCGTGCTTTGTGACCATCTAGAGGTGTGGGATAGGGAGGGTGGGAGGGAGGGAGACGCAAGAGGGAAGAGATATCGGGATATATGTATATGTATAGCTGATTCACTTTGTTATAAAGCAGAAACTAACACACCATTGTAAAGCAATTATACTCCAATAAAGATGTTAAAAAAATTTTAAATAAAAACAATTTTACTTCTCAATATTCTTCAATAGATATCACTTACATACTCCTGTCAACAGGTAGGCCATTTTTGTCTTGTTATAGATCCAACAACTTCCAATGCTTCCACAGCGCTCAGTATCCCGAAGGATGCAAGAAGTTTCTCCTACTATTTTAAAAATTACTGGTCCAGGTATAGTCCCTATGAAAAAAGCAATGATTGTAAATTCACCATGAAAACACTGTAGGTTGGGATCAGAATGATTTTAATCCTAAATGTAAACTTATATATTTAGTCATCATCACTGTAAACATATCATTTAAAGTTATCTAAGAAGTTGCTTATCAATAGGATTGTTAAAAACTGAAAACGTAATTGAGTGTTTTCAAAAATCCCTATCCCTGTAGATATAAAAAAAGCTAGCAGATTTTCATCTTCTTAGAATGATATGCATGTTGTTATTTAGTTGACATCTCAACATTTTGTTAATTTCTAAATGAAAAACTTAGGAGAAAGTATTTAAAACAGAGATACTAAATATTGATTTTGTGAACTCCATATATCTCCTAAGATTTCAAATTGTGAAATTTTCAATGACTGAAAATTTAGTTTTGAAATGCAGTGTATGCCTGTTATGTATCAAGATATTGCAAAAATAACTGAAAATGTAAATGCTTTGGCATGTTTGTAGCAGCCCTAGCTTCAGAAGACCTCATATGCAGAGGAATAGTTGTGTGCTGCCTGAGGGAAATCTCTATATACTCACAGAGACACTTCCTCAGCAACAGTATTGCTTTCAGGTAAAAGTGAATGCAGTCTTAAAAATAAAAATAAATAAATAAATAAATAAATGCCACTCCAAAGGCATTAGAACTGGGTTTTCAGAACTAACATATCTAACGATTGACCATCTTCCTTAAGAAATTATCGGAGTGCTCATGCCTCATGACTTTTTGATTCCTGTCAAAGACCACTGCCCATCACCAGATTTCCCAGTCTCAGTGAGTGCTGGTACTCTGTTTATAATTGTTCAAAGTGAAAAACCTAGGCCTACTACTCATCTTTTTCTATTTCCCACCATATTTTTTCTAATCCATGATAAACCAGTGTAACACTAACTCCAAATACACCTTGGATAAGTTGATTTCTCTTTTTCATTACAACCCCCAGAATCCAATTTAATATAACTCTGACTTAGACTTCAGCAAAAGCCTCCTTTTTCTTTTCCTCCACATTTATCTTTGATAAACATTTCTCACTCCAGCAGCAGAGTTATCTTTTAAATGTAAATCAGATAATATCTACCCTCTGCTTAAATTCTCTGATGGCAAAACCCTGAAAGATGTAGAGACAGTTGTATCTAAAATATCATCACCTTATTCCACCCTCTCCCATTCAAAACTGCCTCAGCCTCACTGGCTTCCTTTCTGAGGTAAGAAACTGTGCACTTGCTGTTTCTTATGCTCCCTCCTCCACTAAGAATCCATCCTTATCCACTGGATCACTTTTGACCGTAAAAATATGCTCTAATTTTTCTCAGTTAAAAAAGCTAATTTAAACCCTGCATATTGATCTAGCTATAGAACAATTTCTCTGATCCCCATTAGAGCCACACTTAAATTTTTCTACTTTCTTGACTCCATTTATCATATGGCTTTCAGTCTTCAATCCAGTCTAATCTTGTTTCCTTACCCCACCAATAATTTTAATCAACTTCTTGAATCAGAGCTCCTAATATAGTCATAATGTGGATTTGAAAGCTATTTTTTGCATAAGAAAGCCTGAAGTACACAGTGCATCACCCTCAGCAAAACCAATTTGTTCTTTGGATATAAATCTTTTAAAACATCAGATTTAGTGTCTTTGGTAATGAGAAATTTTTAAAGCACTAGTCTAGGTTAATGACTTCTCAAACATGCAAGCAATGGAAAATATAGTTTCTATGCTTATATGTGCTTTGTTTCAGCTTACCAAACCACTTGTGCAAGCTTGAAGAATATACTTCTGATCAAAAAGATTCTCTTCTAACTGAATATAATATTAATGCATATTTTATATGACAGGATAGGCTTTACAGTATTATCTTTTTTTTTTTTTTTTTTTTTTTTTTTTTTTTTTTGCGGTACGCGGGCCTCTCACTGTTTTGGCCTCGCCCGTTGCGGAGCACAGGCTCCGGACGCGCAGGCTCAGCGGCCATGGCTTACGGGCTTAGCCGCTCCGCGGCATGTGGGATGTTCCCAGACCGGGGCACGAACCCGTGTCCCCTGCATCGGCAGGTGGACTCTCAACCACTGTGCCACCAGGGAAGCCCCAAGTATTATCTTTTTTACACTAAGTATTGTCTCCTAAATTCTGTAAAGCAGCTCCCCCATTCACTTGTTTTGTGTCAGTTTATCATAATTATTCATTTGAAATTCTAAATATACATGTTGACACATGTATAAATCAAAAAAGAAACCATTCAATTCAATGTAATAATAGATTGCCAAAAGTCCATACCAAATATTCTCAAAATCACAAAGGTCACACCCATGGCCAGAGAACGTTGTTTGTCAGATACAATCCTGCAAGCAAATAGCAATGATATCATGAAAAATCATTATTATTAGCTGTAAAGAATGTTTGCTAGGCTCAGGGGTAATTTTTTTCCCTGTGCATCCATTAGACTAAGGATCTTTGGCCAGTTGACAGAGTTCAATCTGGGTGAATTAACTGCAACTCTTCCCATGTTTCCATATTCTGCCCACTGCCAACCAATTCTAAAGCTACTTGTGCTTCACTAGGAGGAAGCATTTATGGCCCAAACTCTCTGCCCCAGCCTTGGCTGAAAAAAATTTAGCACTACCTTTCATACTTCTCATTCTTCATTCTGTGGTGCACATCCATTGTTTCAGATTTCTTCCTTTTGTCCCTGTGAAACTTACTCTCTACCTTTCTCTACCTTGCTCTCCATTTAGGTAATGCACTACATCAATGGGGTTCTCTTGCCTCTTGCTACTGATTGGGTTATGCCAATAGGGTGCTCCAGAGTGAGAAAGGAAGGTGAAGTTCAGGTCTTCATTCCCAGGCTCCCTCTCTGCAGTTACCCAAGTTGACTGGGTCACTAGGCAAAGCAGTACCCTCTACAGGTCTCTCTTCTTCCTACCCTTGTTTCCCTTTGGGTGTTGGGTGGTAACAGACCTGAAGTACTGCACTATACTTTGGGATTCCTTATACCCTGCCCGCATTTTAAATAGCCACATCATTCAACCTTACTTGAAATGTCCTAATTTGAGGGTGCCATCTCTTTTCGGTTGGACCTCTGACTTTTACCCTCACTATTCAAAAGTTAAAATAAATAAGAAATAACTTTCTCAAATATGAAGAATGAAGATCTCTGTATTTTGTATTCGTCAAGTATTTGTTTTAAAAAGAAAAATAATGTATAAAAATCACATATTAGTATTTTGGAAAATAAACTAAAATACAACAAAAAATAATCAACCCTTGAACATTTTAAAAAGTAAAGAAATAAAAGCTACATTTTAAATGGATATTTTAAATAAATCCTGTGCTTACCCTTTATTTCCTTGTTCTGGAACTTGAATAATAAACAAGTATGACCAATATTGTCATCCAAAATGACTCAATTTATTAAAATGTAGCATATTCAGTACTTTATGACTATTTTGTAAAAAGTGAGATAATTCCACCTGTATCAACCTGGTAAAAATATATGTTCTTTCCTCAAATATTTACTACATATTTACCAATTCTTAAAAGATAGTGATGTTTCTAAATGAAACATAATTTAACTTTTATTATGAGCAGATTCATTAAAGACATATAAAGGAAGTAAAGTGTCACATTTTAGAACCACACTTTAGGATAAAGTTTTTGGTATAAAATAGAAATGTGGGTCATATGCCTAACTAAAATTTAGTATTCTGCTTCATTTAGCATAAGCAGTTTTTTTATATGTAGTATAATAATGGTGTTCTCTGAAGTATATAAAGAGCTAACAATAACTCATAATTATTAACAAATATTTATGTATCTTCAGTTTGATTATAACTTTATTTCTGATATACAAAAAAAGATGAAAAGATGAATGATTTCCCTAATTTTCCAAAATCAGTTAAATGAACAGCAAAACAAGAAATAATATTCATAAAACACAATTTTTTAGTGAAAAACATTACTATGTTTTAAGAATAAAGTGATTTTTTTTGGTATTTTGTCTAAGGAGTAAGGCTATGATGGTATGGTTTAAGAATTTCATGGAATAAACAAACTATTGGTTAGTACTCTTCCAAGATGTAAAAGACAGCTTCCAATTATCTCTTATGACTTCTAAATATATATTTTCAGTCCATATCTTTCTTGAGTTCTAGACTTAAGTTCCTGTCACACACAAAAGTTGCTCTTCCCCTGGTGCTTCCTGTCACAAGAAATGGAATCATCACCCATGCAGTTTTCAAGCCCAAAACCTGGAAAGAGGCATGCTTGAAGGAGTATTCTTTTCCTCATTCACCACAGACAATCAATAATAAAATACTGTGATTTTTATAAATAACTTTTTTTATATCTCTCTCTGATTTTCTTCATTTCTAATTCTACTGGCCTATTCCAAGCGTGTATTTTCTGCCTGAAGAAAATAAAACAATTTCCTAACTTATCTTCCAACAACCATTTTTATCCCTGCAGTCCACTCTCCACATAGAGCCACAAGTGATTTTTTTAAGGTAAAATTCTGATTATTTCACTAACCCACTAGGAACCTTCAATGGCTCATCAGTCTCATTGCATGCCACCTCACAACTTTTGCCTTTACCACCTTCTTTGTTTACGACATTCTGTCATACAACACTCTTATATAGCTATTTCTTGCACTCAGAGTCAGAGTCTTTGCATACATTGTTCCCACTGTGTGAAATTCTCATCCCCCATCTTTTAGGGCTTAGCTTAAATATGATTTCCTTAAGGACACCCTCTCTGAATCCCCAGAGAGGAGATTTAGTTTAGATTGTCCCATAATTCTCTCTTGGCATTCTTCTACATTTTTTTTGCAGTACGTTTTAATATTACAATTGAAAACTTATTAGTGAAACTACTTTTTTTTTTTTTTCTATTGTGCCACCCTCCAAAGTCCATCAGAGAAGCAGGAATCTGGTCACTTCTGTTCCTCTTTTATTTCACCTTTTTCCCTTAAAGTGCTCATCCACCTTCTTGTTTAAATCCATGGTAACTATCACAGGTGAGAATACATACACATATTAAAATAATGATGGATGGGGACTTCCCTGGTGGCGCAGTGGTTAAGAATCTGCCTGCCAATGCAGGGGGCACTGTTTGATCCCTGGTCCGGGAGAATCCCACATGCTGCAGAGCGGCTGGGCCTGTGCGCCACAACTACTGAGCCTGCACTCTAGAGCCCATGTGCCACAAGAAATAAAATAATAATAATAATAATAATTAATTAATTAAATAATGAGGGATGGAAGGGAAAGAAATGAAGAACTAATTTTTCTTAATGATCACCTTGATGGAGTGAGAACTGACAAATCATGATATTGATACTTTTCTGTTTAGACTTAAGCCTCACACAGCTTCGGATTTCATCATAATTCTCCAGAGGAAAAAGAATGGTGTCATTCCTGGCCCCATTTGGTCACCAGAAACTATGTCAGTTTGCTTGCCCCCTAGTGCGACACTCTACCTAGACCTAGTCCATGTTGTCAGCATCTACCCCTCATCAAGAATTGACAAGAATGTCAGGGACAGCTTTAGATCCCTATTTCATCTCTAAAAGCTTCTGCTCTCTCTGGAATTTTAATCCCTCTAGTCCTCTGCCACTTTGTGCCTTTAAATATATGATTGTTAATTTAACCCAGCTTTTCTAGTTATCCTTTGTAGGAGCATTGGCCTGCAATGCTATTCCATCCCACACCACTTCCATGACATTAGCACTTGATAATGATTTCACAATTGATGTATTTGGTTTTGATTTTTATTGTACTTTTTAAAAAATTAAACTCTGTTGAATTTGAAGTTTGATTATATTTTGGAAAGCTATACAAACAGCACATGCTGGAGAGACATGCTTACTTATACCCCTGCTCTCATCTACTCTCATTTCTATCCCATCCCTTTAGGTTATCATTTTCATCACTTTCTTGTTTATACCTTCACAGTATTTCTTTATGAAAATACAAATGATTATAAATGCATACCTCTATACTCTCATTTCTTCAGAGGAAGTAGCAAACTATTGGGTTGGCCAGAAAGTTTGTTCAGGTTTTCTGTAACATCTCATGGAAAAACCTGAATGAACTTTTTGGTGAACCCCATATATTGACTGTTCTGTACCTGATTTTTTCATGTTACAATATATTCTTAAGATCTCCTCCTATATGAACATAGAGCCCCTCCCTATTTGTTTTCACTTTCATTATATTACATTGTGCAAAAATGAAATCATCTACTCAACCTGTCTGTTGCTCTTTCACACTTAGTTTTTTTCCAGTGTTTGTTGTTTCATGTATATAGTACATACACAATATGTGGTTCTATGTAATATAGATAGCCTTATGGATGTAAATCTATTTTTTTGCTGGATATCTGCAAAAAGGATTTCAAGTACAAGTGCTAGTATAAAGGGTAAACATATCTGCAATTTTTTGAAGTATTAAAGATACTCTTTTCATCAGAGTTGCACCATTTTGTGCTCTTTCAAGCAATATATGAAAGTACTTTTTTCTATACAGCCACATAAACAGATCTATTATCAATGTTTTATTCCTGTCAACTAGGTACATAAGAAATACTATCACATAAAATTTTTAAATTCTATGACCTTTACTGTAGATATGGCTGAACATCCTTTCATATTTGTATTTGTATTTTGTTTTCTTTGATGCTTTTCCACTTTTCTATTGGGATGTTAATCTTAGGAGAGCTTTACTTATTAGAGGAATTAATCTTTTATAGAATATGAGTTGCATAAATTCATTGTTCCTTGGCTTTTGACTTTGCTTATTATTTTTAATTTTATGGACTAAAATTTATCAGTCTTTCCCTTATGACTTCCAGATTTTTAGTCATAGTAACAAATACCTTCACCTTTTAAAAATAATAATGAGGGCTTCCCTGGTGGTGCAGTAGTTGAGAATCTGCCTGCTAATGCAGGGGTCACGGGTTCGAGCCCTGGTCTGGGAGGATCCCACATGCCACGGAGCAACTAGGCCCATGAGCCACAACTACTGAGCCTGCACATCTGGAGCCTGTGTTCCGCAACAAGAGAGGCCGCAATAGTCAGAGGCCCGTGCACCACGATGAAGAGTGGCCCCTGCTTGCCACAACTAGAGAAAACCCTCGCACAGAAACGAAGACCCAACACAGCAAAAATAAATAAATAAATTACTAAACTCCTACCCCCAACATCTAAAATAATAATAATAATGAAATTAGCTGATTTTTTTTACCACTTGTATTATTTAATTTTTTTTACATTTAAATCTTTGTCCCATTTGAGTTTTTCTTGTTGTATCATATGGGCTCTGGATATAATTTTTTCCCCAAAGTCTATCCCCATTATACCCAAACCACTTTCTTAAAAGTCCATTTTTGATGCACTTATTTAGAATTTTACTTTCATTATATTAAATTCCTATATGAGTTGAGATCTATTTCTAGACTTAATGTCAGTCTATTCGTAAGTCAATATTATATTGCTTCAGTGTTGAGACTTTATGGTGCATTTTAGCTTATGAGGCTAAGCCTCTGTTACTGTGCTTCTTTGTTTCAGATTCCCAAGCTACTCTTGCTTATTTTTCCATAAAAACTTTAGAATCAGGTTTTATAGTTCAATAATTCCACTAGTATTTTCATTATCACATTAAAATTATGAATTAACTTAAGGAGAACTGATCCATTGGTGGTGTTAGGTCTTCCTATTCAATAATATGAGATATATCTTTTCAAATTGTTCAAGTCAGTTTTTGTGACATTCAAGTGTGTTTCATTTTATTTTGAAACTATTTTTATTTTGAAATTATTATTTATTTTGAAACTCACAGGTAGTTGTAGAAATAGTACAAAGCATCATCGGTACCCTCACCCAGCATCCCTAAATGGTGAAATCTTATAGAACTGTAATATAATATTAAAACAAGGAAACTGACATTGGCTTGCTGCTGTTAACTAGACTACAGACCTTATTTTGTTTTCATTTTTCAGTTAATATACGTTAAATTTTTTTAACTGAATTTGTTTGTGTGTGAGTGTGTGTGTGTATAGCTCAATATATCTGCTATTTTTTATATGCTGTTACCTTACCAAATAGTTAGCTAAATGTACTGGCTATTAGTTCTTTTTTTATAAATTTATTTATTTTTGGCTGCATTTGGTCTTCGTTGCTGTGTGTGGGCTTTCTCTAGCTGCAGAGAGTGGGGGCTACTCTTTGTTGCAGTGCACGGGCTTCTCATTGTGGTGGCTTCTCTTGTTGCGAAACACGGGTTCTAGGCATATGGGCTTCAGTAGTTGTGGCACGGGGCCTCAGTAGTTGTGGCTCATGGGCTTAGTTGCTCTGCGGCATGCGGGATCTTCCCAGATCAGGGCTCAAACCCGTGTCCCCTGCATTGGCAGGCGGATTCTTAACCACTCCACCACCAGGGAAGTCCTATTATTTCTAATGCAATGTAAAAAGAACTGATAATATTGCTCTAGGAAGTTTTACTGTGACTGGGTAGACAAATACTGGAGTTCAAATGTCACCAAAAGTGAAGGATCCTATGTTCAACATACCTTTCAATCAGGACCTCTTGAAAGATGATACTCTAGGATAAAGGACAATCTGAAAATTGATAAGGTCTTTAAAAAACTTAAACCTATCCTTAAATCAGCTAAATTCCTGCTTGGTTTACAGAGAACTGTTCCTATTCTACTTTCCTTAATAAAGCTATTGTAAAATATTTTTGGAGTTATTAATGTTCAGAGTCTCTATTATTTTTGGTACACAAAATCTCACATGATTAAAAATAATTATAGGAGTTATAAGAGACAGAGTCAAGAGAAAAAAATGAAATTTAACTGGTACTACAGAATATTCAGATACTAGATATCTGACAGACATTTTAAATTTAGAGGATTAATATGTCCAAGAAAACAGATGACAAGAAAGAGAATATTATCAGAGAACTAGAATCTATTAAAAAGAAATAAAATTCTATAACAGAAAAGTACACTAATTATAATGAACTCATAGGTGAATTTAACAACTAATTAGACACAGGGGATGGTAGAATTAGTAAACTAGAGTACAGGTAACTGGAAAAGCAGGTGGAAATATTATTAATACATTAGAGATCAGTGAAAAAACTTTAGTCTGAAGCACAGAGCATAAAAACAAATGAAAACAGAAAGTAAAAAAGAATAAAAGATACATGGATATAGTGAAAGGTTTACAATATGTGTAACTGATATCCAAAAGGTGAGTAGATAAGGAATAGAGCAGAAGCAATATTTGAAGAAAGAATAGTTAAATATTTTCCAAAACCAATGAAAGATACTGTGATAGATAATCACTCAACATGGCTATCATTGATTCCTCTTTTCCCCCAATACATGCTTGTTGCTCCTGACATCAAGAGATGGAATCTAATCACCCTCTTTTGAAACATGACTTTTTTGACAAATAGAATGCAGAAGAGTGACATTCTTGGACTTTCAGCCTAGGTCTAATGAAGCCTTGCAGTTTATGCCTTGTACCTTATGCCTGGGTCTCTTAGAACACTAAAACCTGGGATGTTCCCTTTTGGAATTCTTGCACTTTGTTAGCAGACGTTTAAGTTACACAAAGAAGCCTCTATGACCAATCAACAGCTCCACCTAAGCTCCTAGGAAAATTTAGCCTAAATTGTCAGCCATCTAGGAAATCTAACCCAGTCATGCTATCAGGTAACTCAAATGTTATGTGCCATCTGACCACAAGCTCAAGAGAAACCTTAAGCAAGAACTACCCTGTTGAGCCCAGTCAACTCGCAGAACCATGAAAGATAAGGATAAATTGTTGTTGTTAAGTGATTAAACCTGGGATGGTTTGTTACTGTTATGGACTGATTTCTGTTCCCTCCAAAATTAATATGCCAAAAATCCTAACTCCCAGTACTTTGGAATGCCATCATATTGGATACAGGGTTTTACAGAGGTAATTAAGTTAAAATGAGGTCAGTTGGGTAGGCCCTAATCCAATATAACTGGTGTCATTATAAGAAGAGAAAATATGGACATAGACATTCACAGAGTGAAGATAATGTGAAGACTCAGGAAAAGATAGCCATCTACAAGCCATGGATATCTGGAACAGACCCTGCCTTCATAGCCATCAGAAGGAACCAACCTTGCACCAACTGTACACTTCTAAATAACACATGGTTTAAATGAAAAATACATTGAAAGGCATATTTGAATTGAAAGTATGAGTAAAAATATATATCAAGACTTCTGGGATGCAGCTAAATTTATACTTGGATAGAAAAGGCATATATACCAATAGACAGAAGATATAGGTGAATAAAATAAAAATACTAAAAACATAGAAGTAAAATGATAGAAATTATAAAGATAAAAGCAGAAAGATTTGTTAGTCACACACACACACACACACACACACACACAGACATTCAATTTTTAATTTAAAACATTCTCACAAAGAAATTCTAGGCCAGGTACATGACAACTGAGTTCTTCCAAAGATTTAATTAAAAAATAATACCAGGGCTTCCCTGGTGGCACAGTGGCTGAGGGTCCGCCTGCCGATGCAGGGGACGTGGGTTCGTGCCCTGGTCCGGGAAGATCCCACATGCCGCGGAGCGGCTAGGCCCGTGAGCCATGGCCACTGAGCCTGTGCGTCTGGAGCCTGTACTCCGCAACGGGAGAGGCCACAACAGTGAGAGGCCCGCGTACTGCAAAAAAAAAAAAAAAAAAAAAAAGAGAACATATTGCTAAGAGAGCTCTTTAAAATGGAGCTGGAAGGCCATTAAGGAAGCAGGGCTTACGCACATCCTCACCAGCTGGAACCATGAACTTTTGAATTGGGCCAAACCACAAATATTCCAAGGACTCTACAAGAAAACCTGCAACCTGTCACAGTAATGAACTTTTCCCTCCCTCTAGTGGTAGCCTTTTGCTACCAATCACATAAAGATAAGAATAGCTTTGGCTTGCCAGTACCAATTATAATTCTTTTGAAACAACTTTTGCAACCTTGTTGGGTTTTTTGCCTTTATAAACCCCTGTCTTTTATCTCCTCCTTGGAACACATTTTCAACTCTTGCTCAGATCAGTGTCTCCTGAATTGGAATTCTCAGACGCCAAATAAAGCCTTTATTTCTTTGCAGCTTTGATGTGGTGAATTTTGTTCATTATTTTTTTTTTTTTAAACATCTTTATTGGAGTATAATTGCTTTACAATGGTATGTTAGTTTCTGCTTTATAACAAAGTGAATCAGCTATACATATACATATATCCCCATATCTCCTCCCTCTTACGTCTCCCTCCTACCCTCCCTATCCCACCCCTCTAGGTGGTCACAAAGCACCGAGCTGATCTCCCTGTGCTATGCGGCTGCTTCCCACTAGCTATCTAT
This sequence comes from Pseudorca crassidens, assembly GCF_039906515.1. NCBI lineage: Eukaryota > Metazoa > Chordata > Mammalia > Artiodactyla > Delphinidae > Pseudorca > Pseudorca crassidens. The sequence continues at coordinate 82,993,427 of NC_090298.1, forward strand.
TTTACATTTAGTAGTGTATATATGTCCATGCCACTCTCTCACTTTGTCCCAGCTTACCCTTCCCCCTCCCCATGCCCTCAAGTCCATTCTCTATGTCTGCATCTTTTTTTTTTTTTTAAATTTACGAATATTTCATTGTTGTAAAGTTAAAGCCATAAAAATAATCAAATGGCCTACTATCATACCGTTAGAAGAAAAAAAAAAAGGTGTTCATGAGAGTTCCATATTAGAATACAAGTTTTCCTTAGGCACCTGTTTATGTATGCTATTCTGCTCTTTACAATAAATAATTAAATTTAAAAGACTTAATTCCTCACTTTTAAGACCTTATTAGTTTACAAATTACATATTGACCTATGCTAAATTTTATACCGACCCATGCTAATGAATTCAGTACAGAAAACAAAAAACACTGCACTCAAGCAAACTACATATATATATATATATATATATATATATAACTTATATGAGAATTGCTACTCCAGCTTTCTTTTGGTTTCCATTTGCATGAAATACCTTTTTCCATCCCCTTACTTTCAGTCTGTATGTGTCTCTAGGTCTGAAGTGGGTCTCTTGTAGACAGCAAATATATGGGTCTTGTTTTTGTATCCATTCAGCCAATCTGTGTCTTTTGGTGGGAGCATTTAGTCCATTTACATTTAAGGTAATTATCGATATGTGTGTTCCCATTCCCATTTTCTTAATTGTTTTGGGTTTGTTATTGTAGGTCTTTTCCTTCTTTTGTGTTTCTTGCCTAGAGAAGTTCCTTTAGCAGTTGTTGTAGAGCTGGTTTGGTGGTGCTGAACTCTCTCAGCTTTTGCTTGTCTGTAAAGGTTTTAATTTCTCCATCAAATCTGAATGAGATCCTTGCTGGGTAGAGTAATCTTGGTTGCAGGTTTTTCTCCTTCAACACTTTAAATATGTCCTGCCACTCCCTTCTGGCTTGCAGAGTTTCTGCTGAAAGATCAGCTGTTAACCTTATGGGGATTCCCTTGTGTGTTATTTGTTGTTTTTCCCTTGCTGCTTTTAATATGTTTTCTTTGTATTTAATTTTTGACAGTTTGATTAATATGTGTCTTGGCGTATTTCTCCTTGGATTTATCCTGTATGGGACTCTCTGTGCTTCCTGGACCTGATTAACTATTTCCTTTCCCATATTAGGGAAGTTTTCAACTATAATCTCTTCAAATATTTTCTCAGTCCCTTTCTTTTTCTCTTCTTCTTCTGGAACCCCTATAATTCGAATGTTGGTGCGTTTAATGTTGTCCCAGAGGTCTCTGAGACTGTCCTCAGTTCTTTTCATTCTTTTTTCTTTATTCTGCTCTGCAGTAGTTATTTCCACTATTTTATCTTCCAGGTCACTTATCCGTTCTTCTGCCTCAGTTATTCTGCTATTGATCCCATCTAGAGTACTTTTAATTTCATTTATTGTGTTGTTCATCGTTGCTTGTTTCATCTTTAGTTCTTCTAGGTCCTTGTTAACTGATTCTTGCATTTTGTCCATTCTATTGTCCATTCTATCTCCAAGATTTCGGATCAACCTTACTATCATTATTCTGAATTCTTTTTCCGGTAGACTGCCTATTTCCTCTTCATTTGTTACGTCTGGTGGGTTTTTATCTTGCTCCTTCATCTGCTGTGTGTTTTTCTGTCTTTTCATTTTGCTTATCTTACTGTGTTTGTGGTCTCCTTTTTTGCAGGCTGAAGGTTCGTAGTTCCTGTTGTTTTTTGTGTCTGTCCCCAGTGGCTAAGGTTGGTTCAGTGGGTTGTGTCGGCTTCCTGGTGGAGGGTACTAGTGCCTGTGTTCTGGTGGATGAGGCTGGATCTTGTCTTTCTGGTGGGCAGGTCCACGTCTGGTGGTGTGTTTTGGGGTGTCTGTAGACTTATTATGATTTTGGGCAGCCTCTCTGCTAATGGGTGGGGTTGTGTTCCTGTCTTGCTAGTTGTTTGGCATAGGATGTCCAGCACTGTAGCTTGCTGGTCGTTGAGTGAAGCTGGGTGCTGGCGTTGAGATGGAGATCTCTCGGAGATTTTTGCTGTTTGATATTATGTGCAGCTGGGAGGCCTCTTGTGGACCAGTGTCCTGAAGTTGGCTCTCCCACCTCAGAGGCACAGCACTGACTCCTGGCTGCAGCACCAAGAGCCTTTCATCCACAGGGCTCCTTAATTTGGGATGATTCCTTGACTATTCAGGTATTCCACAGATGCAGGGTATATCAAGTTGATTGTGGAGCTTTAATCCGCTGCTTCTGAGGCTGCTGGGAGAGATTTCCCTTTCTCTTCTTTGTTCTCACAGCTCCCAGGGGCTCAGCTTTGGATTTGGCCCCGCCTGTGCGTGTAGGTCGCCGGAGGGCGTCTGTTCTTTGCTCAGACAGGACGGGGTTAAAGGAGCCGCTGATTCGGAGGCTCTGGCTCACTCAGGCCGGGGGGTAGGGAGGGTCACGGAGTGTGGGGCGGGCCTGCAGCGGCAGAGGCCGGGGTGACGTTGCAGCCTGAGGCGCGCCGTGCGTTCTCCCGGGGGAGTTGTCCCTGGATCCCGGGACCCTGGCAGTGGCGGGCTGCACAGGCTCCCCGGAAGGGCGTGTGGCTAGTGACCTGTGTTCGCACACAGGCCTCCTGGTGGCGGCAGCAGCGGCCTTAGCGTCTCATGTCTGTCTCTGGGCTCCGCACTTTTAGCCGCGGCTCGCGCCTGCCCCTGGAGCTCTCTCAAGCAGCGTTCTTAATCCCCTCTCCTCGTGCACCAGGAAACAAAGAGGGACGTAAAAGTCTCTTGCCTCTTCGGCAGGTCCAGACTTCTCCCCGGACTCTCTCCCGGCTAGCCGCGGTGCACTAACGCCCTGCAGGCCGTGTTCACGCCGCCAACCTCAGTCCTCTCCCGGCGCTCCGACAAAAGCCGGAGCCTCAGCTCCCAGTCCCGCCCGCCCCGGCGGGCGAGCAGACAAGCCTCTCGGCTGGTGAGTTCCGGTCGGCCCGATCCTCTGCGCTGGAATCTGTCCGCTTTGCCCTCCGCACCCCTGTTGCTGTGCTCTCCTCCGCGGCTCCCAAGCTCCCCCACTCCGCCTCCCGAAGTCTCCACCCGCGAAGGGGCTTCCTAGTGTGTGGACACTTTTCCTCCTTCACAGCTCTCTCCTGCTGGTGCAGGACCCGTCCCTATCCTTTTGTCTCTGTTTAGTTTTTTCTTTTGCCCTACCCAGGTACGTGGGGGGTTCCTTGCCTTTTGGGAGGTCTGAGGTCTTCTGCCAGCGTTCAGTAGGTGCTCTCTGTTCATTATTACATAGAAAATCTGAAGTAATCTACCAACTAACTATTAGAAATTAATATGAACACAGTCACAAAATACAAGGTCAAAGCAATAAGAATGAATTGCATTTCCTTCATACCAGTAATAAACAACTATTTTATACTATGCTATACTAAATATCAAAAACATCAGTTACCTAGGAATGAATCTAATGAAGGAGGTTTAAGACCTCAACTCTGAAAAAGAAAATTATGAAACGTTATTGGAGAAATAAATGAAGATTTAAATAACTGAAGGAATCATACTTCATTGATTGATCAAGAGACTCAGTGTGGTAAGTATAGCAATGCTCCCAAATTGATTCAAAGACATTCCAATCCAAATCTCAGCATGTTTTTTATGGACATTAACTAGGTGATTTTAATCACCTAGAAATACAAAGCGCCGAGAATTGCCAAGATAATCTCAAAGATGGACTTACAACAAAGACTGATGTAAATATTCACAAAAAATACACAGCAATTAAGACAGTGTAATGTTGGTACCAGGATGCTCAAATACACCAATGGAACAGAACAGAGTGCAGAAATAGAACCACATATATAGAGTCTGCTGGTGCATGTCTGTGGGGAAAAGACAGCCTTTGAATAAACGGTGGTGAGTCAATTAGTATCCATCCAAAAATGATGAACCTGGGTCCCAACTTTATACAAAAAATATCATTCCCAGTTGAATTACTGATTTTATAATCTCTTATTAAAATAACATAAGAAATGTCCACATGACTTTGATCAGGCAAAGATTTCTTAAACAGGACATTAAAATTAAAAATTTATTTCACTCAAAAGATGCCATTATCAGAGTGAAAAGGCAAGTCATAGAGTTGAAGATATTTGTCATGAATATATATGTCAAATGACTCCCACATTTGGAGTATATAAAGAAATTCTGCAAATCAATAATAAAAAAGACAGACAACCCAATGTAAAAATAGACAAAAGAACAGAAAAGACATTTGACAAAATTGCACATTCCTATGGCTAATGAATAAAGGAAAACATGCTCAATAATATTAATCCTCTGAATAGGGAAATTAAAATTACAATGAAATATCAACACTTATACACCTATCAAAATTGCTTGAGTTTAAGAACAATTAACAATAGACTGCTAGAAGAATGAACTAGTGCAAATACTTTAAAAATTTATTAAAAAGCTTAACATACATATGACTCAGCAATTCTGCTGTTTATATGTGTACTCAATAGAAATATATTCATATGTTTTCCAAAAAACAAGTAAAAGAATGTTCATAGAAACAGCATATTAGCCCTAAAGTGGAAACAACATTAACTACAGAATGAATATATTTTAGTATATTCACACAATGGACTACTATAAAACTATGTTGTACAATATGGTTAACTATTACCCATGTGTGCTTACTTAAATTTATGTCAATTAAAATTAAATAAAATTAAGAGTTCAGTGCCTCATTCCACTGACCACATTTCAAATGCACAATAGGCACATGTGGCTAGAGGCTATATTGGATATCAGAGATACAGAACATTTCCATCATTTTACAAAATCTGATTGGATAGTACTGCTATAGAGCAATGAAAATGAATTTCTGTTATATACAACCATATGAATGACTCTTAAAAGCACGTTGTTGAGTAACGAAATGCAGACACAAATGACTATGTGCTGTATTCTCCTGTGTATGCATAAAGTTCAAACACAGAACAAATTAGCCTATTCACTGCAGAAGTCAGGAGAGTGGTAATCTTTAGGCATTAAGGGTTTAGACAAGAAGGGAGGTGGAGGAGGGGCTTTGGGAATACTTGTATTATCCGTTTCTTGGGCTGGACTCTGGTTACATAGGTGTCTTTGCTGTGTTAAAATCCATCAATTTACATTTGCAATTTGTGCACTCTTCTGAAAACATATTATGCTTCAATAAAATGTCTATAAAAATAATATCCCTTGACTCTCCATTTATTATCTATTAGGCAGCCATCAAGCTTATCCTTCTTTTGATCTCTACCCTGTTTACTTCTCCCATTTTTCTTAGTTGTACAATTTCTACTTTATCAAAGCATATTACATTTCATTCTATTTTGCCACCCTTATGCTTAGCTTAGTATTTGCCTCAGTTCTAGCATAAATTAATTGCACTTAGTTAAATATATTAGCTAAATATAGGTAGTTAAATCTAAGTAGTTTAACATACTTGATGCTTGCCACCCGACCTTCTTTTTTGAAAATATTTAGTTATTTATTTATTTGGCTGCGTTGGGTCTTCGTTGCAGCACGCGGGGTCTTAGTTGCAGCACACGGGATCTTCGTTGAGGCACACAGGATCTTTTGTTGTGGCGTGTGGGCTCTTCGTTGCAGTGTGCAGGCTTCTCTCTATGTGGCGCACAGGCTCGGTAGTTGCGGCACGTGGGATTAGTTGCTCCATGGCATGTGGGATCTTAGTTCCCCAACCAGGGATCAAACCCACGTCCCCTGCATTGCAAGGCAGATTCTTAACCACTGTACCACCAGGGAAGTCCCTCACCAGACCTTTTATCAAAATTTCCCCAATCATATCTTGGTTGGTTACAACTTGCCTTGTTGTCAGTTCTTAAGGAGTATCTGATATCAGCATATCCCGGGTACTTCCATATCCAAACTGTTTATAACTGTAGGGCAGTTTGTTGATGACGAAATAATGAGCTCATGTTTTCCTTCCTTGAGGATCTTTTAAGTGTTTCTCCAGTCTTCTGGAGGTGAATGCTGCTGTTTAGAAACCTGATGCCAAACTTTTGTTTTTCCTTTTTTCTTTTAGATGACAAAAGGATTATTTCTGCATCTTTACATCCAATAATTTTACCACAGTACATCTCAGTGTTGATTGCTCTGGATCAATTTCCCTAGACACTTGATGTGCCATTACAATATGTAGGTTCAAATATTATTTTATTTAATTTTTCATTAATTATCATTATTTATTATTTCAGTAAACTTTAGCTACAGATTTAAATATTTATTTTTTTGGTTTTCTTCTTTGGGGACTGCAGTTATGTGCATTTTGGATCTCCTTTTCCTATCTTCTATATTTGCCTATTTTCTCTAATACTTTTTCTTACTTTTATTTTATATTCTCCATTCTCCCTCTTCTATGCCACATACATGCTTTCTATGTTGTCTTTTCTTCCTTGTGTGCTTTATAATTTAGTCTTCATCTATAAATTTTTTCCCATTTCTTTCTTTCCTGAGTTCTGTCAGTTTTCATTCCATAGCCTCCTCCATCTAGCTATTTTTCTCTTGTTTTGTGGCCAAGATTGTTTAATTTTTTTAACTTAAACTTACATATAGTTACATTTATACTTTTATCTGATTCATGGTAACATTGTTCTAGTGAGTTTTCACTGTCCTTTGTAAAGTAATGCTTAATAATTTTCATTTCTCTCACTATAATTATTTGGTATGTAGGCAGAAGCTTTTCCTTTTCTACTTAATCATTTTGAATGAGATGGGTTTTCTTAAACTAGAGGCAGAAAGTTATGGGAATGGAACATGCACCCAGCTTTCCAAGCTTCAAAACTGAAGAGTTATCTTCTCTGTTTACATAGAGGAGTTAAATATAGTCCCTATGTGTGGTTATACCTTCTCTGCTTCTGCAAACCTGGCCTGCTTCAAAAGAACTTGTACTGCCAGATCTGGGCTTTCGAGATCTCTTCATATTTATTGTTTTCCAAAGTTATGTATTCACTTGTAGATGGTATTTTGCTGGCACTTTTTTAGATCTGCTATGTCTGGACCCCCTTGGCATTTTGCAAAACTTTTTTCCCATTCTTTCCAAAAATACTCTGCTTTGACTTATCTACCTCGGTCCTACTCCCAGAACTTCCATCTTAAGGTACCATCCTCTCTTCTTGAGCAGAAATATATGCTGGAGATATTTGAGATCTGTCAATCCTGAGACCCTCTCCACATTCCCTGTTATTCTTTGTAACATCTTTATGAATCTACAAGCTGGTTCCTTGTTCTACTTCAATTTTGGCAATATTTATATGCAATTACAACTCTGTCATTTTTTGTTGATCTCATAATTGTACTGAAACAGTATATGTGTGCATGTGTGTTTATGTGTGTGTGCATGCATGTTATATTTTATTCTACTTATTGCTCTCTACAGTTACCAGGAGACATGAGAAGATTCAGAACTAGACTTCTGGAGTATTACTATCATCTTTCTCATCTCACTGCTGAGAATATTTGCTCAGAAGTTTCATACAATGTTAAGGCATGCTCAACATTGTACAGATTATGTTCAATCTGAGCTTTCTCTTCTCTTTGAATTTATCTCAGTTAATATATTATAATTCATTTAGTTCCCCAGACTGGACAACTGGACATAATTCTAGATTTTTCCACATTTTATACCAGGAACATCAAATTAATAACCTTGCCCTTTTATCCAAACTAAATATTTCTCTATTATGTTCTATTCTCTCTATCTCTAAATAGAGATAAATTCTAAACTGGTCTCCTATGTACCTTCCTTTGTTTCTTGTTTTCTTCTATCAGCTTCATCATCCACACTATCTTCAAACTAATCTATCTAAAACACATATTTGATAACTTTTACTTCTGAGGTTTACTCTTTTCAATGGCTTCTAGATGCATATAGGATAACATCATTCACGTTAACATGGCAAAGAAAGCCTCCCATGACCAGGCCCTTACCAAGCTCAAATCTCCCTGTCCAATTTACAATCATGCTACTCTTGTCATAACAAACTCCTTGCCAAGATATTTCACACATTTTTGCCTCTACTTTTCCTACTAATTTTTCCTGTTAAGAACTTGCCCCCAGTTTGCTTGCATTGTGAGAAATCACTTATCTTCACAACTCAAGTTCAAGTGCCACACTGTCTATAAGCATTTCCAAATCATCCTAGATAAAAATGACCATTTTCTCCACTTTGTTCCCAGGTCAATCTGTACAAGTCTTAATCATGGCATTTCTAAGAACTCCCTGCACTCTTTTTTTTTTTTTTTACGCTGGCCTCTCACTGTTGTGGCCTCTCCCGTTGCGGAGCACAGGCTCCGGACGCGCAGGCTCAGTGGCCATGGCTCACGGGCCTAGCCGCTCCACGGCATGTGGGATTTTCCCGGACCGGGGCACGAACCCGTGTCCCCTGCATCGGCAGGCGGACTCCCCAACCACTGCGCCACAAGGGAAGCCCTCCCTGCACTCCTTTTTATGTGTTTTTCTCCCCCTAGTAAACTCTAAGCAGCTTAGGCAAGGTCCATATTTTATTAGTTTTTGTAGTTTCAGTGCCAGATCTAGGTGAATAAGTAAAAACCTGCTTCACTGTATTGATATGTTAAAGTTTTGTCTCCCATCTAAACTGCAAGTTCATTGAAGTCAGAGACCATGTGTGCCCAACTCAGATTTCTTTTGCATATATTTATTCATGTTTTTTAGTCTGTTTTCCTAGGGTACAACAAATTGCTCCTCATGACCTAAAGGTTTATGTTAGTCTTTTGAAAAAAATAATCTGAAAATAATGACCAATTATTCTGCTACTATGGTAAAAACAAATATTAAATATATTTCATATATTCACGAAGAACAAATGAATAACAAATGTTGGTTTAATTTAGAATAATAATAAACTTATGTATTGAAATTCCAAAATTCTAGAAGTTATTATGTTCCTTTGTTGATGACACATGTCTTCTCATAGTCAAACTGGCTAATATAGAAGTAAATAGTCAATAAATATCTATAACCAATGAATCAACATTGTAATCACATGTGTTATAATTAAGATTTTTCCTATATTTATGAATTTTCCAGGTATGTTAAATTAAGTAAATAAATTTAGTTTTAAGTTAAACTAAATGTGTTATCTATATACATACTTTATGCAAATAAATTAGTTAAAATAGAGAATTAAGCATATACATGAATTTTGAAAATATAACAATTTTCCCCTCTAGCAGTTGCTACCTTGAAACAAAAGCATAAATCATTTACTACAATATTCTAAAACCTTCCTAAACTTGTCTTTCATATGTATTAAATGAATAATGATTATGAATAACATATACACACCGAAGGATGGTCAGGATGTTTGGTACACCAGCAAAAGCAGAAAATACAATTGTAGAAAAGATAAAAGCAATGAACAAAGGTAATTTATAGCACTTTGGATCACATGTCCCATGTCTAGCGTCAATAAAGTCACCTTGATTATCTGAGGTTGTTAATCCTTCTTTAATGCAAGAACAATTGTAATATGTCTATGAAAATGAAGACAGGAAACAATCTTTTAGAAATATAGTCACAAGACAAAAACTCTTATAATTGTAAAATAAAAATTAAATCAATAACTACAGGGAGACTAGGCAGTTTTATTAGTAAATATCCTTATATTAAATCTGCCATTCATAACTTACAAATGAACCACTAATGATAAATAAGATCAAGGTATTTTACCTAACAAAGAATTGTGTACATGTATATATAATTATAGTTACTTAGGAAAAATTCTATTAATTTAAGAAATTTCACTAAAAATATTTACATTTAATTGTACAAATAATTGTTGGAGAGAGATATAGATTAAGGACAAATAAGGAAAATGTAATGAATAAAGTGGAATTTTAGCTGGAATTTGAAATATGGAGAGTTACCCAATCGTAGACAGTTTTAGAACTATGCTGCAAAGGCAAGACTTTATTTTGTATGTGATGATGACAGGGCTGTTATCTATTAGGCAGAGTAGGCACAGTGTACCTAGGACCCACAATACTTTCAGAACCAAAAAAAAAAGGTTTTAATTTTAGTGTCTTTTAAAATCAGAGAAAAAATAAATATCATAATAATGAATATATTATAATGCATCCAGCCTGGATCATATTTGTCTTTATGCCAAAGTAGTTGTACATTAAATCTCTCTCTCTCTCTCTCTCTCTCTTTCTTTCTTTTTTTAAGTGAAGGAAGGGGTTTAAAAAGGCAAAAGTGCCTAAAGCCAACATAAGTCATAATGTAGTCCCTAATGGGAACGAAGGAAAACTTGGGGCTGTTATATTATTATTGATAACTCAAGGAAGATGAATAGGTGGTATTTTCTAAGAAGAGATAAACAGAGTTGGAGATACAGAGACCAGTTAGCAATTTGTTAATCTGTTGAAAAGATTCTAAATTAAATAATAATAATAATTTTTAAAATTCAGTAGAAATATTAAACTAAGTTACCAGTGAAGGAATAAGAGGAAATAAAGATGGCTTGAACCTGTGTGATTCAGAAAATGATGGTACAAAAACCATGTCCGTTGTTTAGGGAAGCTGCTAAGTGGTTACTGGATATATTAAAGAAAAATAGAAATATCTAAATAGCAAATCATTCATTCTACCATATTTTTTTTATAATGCCTATGTGCCAAACATCATTCTAGGTATTGTGAAAACATAGTAAACAATACAATAGAAATCCCTGCCCTCATGTAGGAAATTTTTTACTAGCATGAGATAGGCAATTTTTTAAAAAAAAGAACCTTTAATGGAGCACATGGTGACGAATACTATGGAGGAAAAAATAAAGTAAGGAAAAAACACAGGGATTATAGGGGTGAGTTTAACATGAACAGGTAATGCTACAATGATACAGTGATATTTGAGCAGAGATTTGAAGAAGGTAAGGGAGTGAGCCATGTGGTTACCTGAAAGAAGTATATTCCAGGTGGGAAAAACAAAACAGAAATTGAAAAGCCTTGGGACTGGAGCTTGCTTGAAAAATTCAAAGAAAAGCAAGGAGAAAAATTTGTTTGAATCAGAGTGAACATGAGGGAAACTAAGAGAAAATGAAATTGGAGTAATGAGGGAAGGATTTATATAGAAACTGGTAGGTAATTGCAAGAGCAATTTAAGAACTTCAGTCTTTATTCTTAGTAATGTGAAACCATTAGAGGGATAGATGTATAAATGACATTTTTTAAAAGATCACTCTAGCTGATATATTGAGGCTACTGAACTGTGAAAGCAAGGGTAAAAGCAGAGAAAACAGTTAAAAAGCTCTTAAAGTAAGATGCAAGTCATTGGTGACTGGGGCCCGGGTATCAGAGAAAATGATGAAGATAGTCAGATCTAGCATGTATTTTGAAAGTAGATTTGAAGGGTCCTAGGGTAAGAATGGTTACCAGAAAGAGAAGGTCATATGGAGAAGGCCTCCCTGAAAGAAGTTAAGACTTGCAGGCAAGGGAGGCAGTCAGTCCATGGCTCAGAGAGGGAACCAAGAAAATAAACACAACGACTTCACTTTTTCCCCCCATCTTTCTGCCTTTCTATCAAGACTCCTTATTATCATAGTCTATATGATAATAGATTATATATGATAATAGAACTCTCATCCTATAGTTTGGTCTCTTGGAACAGTGAGAGGGTAGAGAAGGTGAAAAGTGGATCTGGAGGTCAGAAAAAAGATATCTAGTACAACAAATAATTGCAGACCATAGAACCTAAGATGACTAAGGGGAAAAGTGAAAATGTGAAGAAACTTTAGTGAACAGATGGTAGAATCAAAAGATATTAGGCTCTGGAAGGGCTGAAGAGCTGTAGAGTTATATCCAAAGAGATACAACCAAAATAGGAAAAATTATATTAAAATGAAATAGTAAAATATATTCAATTCAAATAATAAAAGAAGAAGATAGATCTAAGTCTACCATATCAATAATTATAATAAATGTCAGTTGTCTAAAAACTCCAATTGAAAGACAGACATTAACAGAATTGAGGAAAAAGCAAAAGCATATTATACCTTGGCTACAGGAGACATTTTAAACATAAAGACATGAACAGCTGGAAAATAAAATGATAGAAGTAAGATAAACCATGAAAACAGCAAGTAAGCTTACAGTGACTGTTTAATATATAAAACAAACTTCAAGACAAAGAGTATTACCCGAGATAGAAAGGGACATTTTGTAAAGATAAAAGGATCAAGAAGCTGTGACAATTATTAATGTGTATGCACACAATTAGAGGGTCTAAAATACATGAAGTCAAAATAAAGAGAGAAATAGACAACTGTATAATTATATTAAGATACATTTTTCATATATAATGTTCAGAATTTCATATATTATTACAAGGTATGCAAAATGACAAGAATAATTGGCTTAAAATTAGGACAAATATAAGTAGACTACTACAGATAGTAGACTAAATAGCAAGAACTTTAAATAGTTATGATTAATATTTTCCAGAAAATAGAGGGTAAATGGATAAAATATCTTAAATGATGTGGAATTTCACCAGGGACTTGGATTCTACAGAAACATAAATGTTAGAATGGAACAGATAAAAGGAGATGGAAAATAGAGAAAAGAGCAAAAGAGTATGGGATACAGTAGAAAGGTCTATTTGTAGTCTGCTGTTAGGCAGAATACTAAGATGGCACCTAAGATTCCCATCCTGCTATTTTATAAACCTGCATAATCCCTAGATTGATGTGAATTGGTGGATTTTAATCCCTTTACTAAGTTATGTTACATGGCATAGCTGACTTTAAGAGACAGAGGTAAACTTCACCTAATTAGATAATATATAAAAGGAACTGAGCTTTTCCTGAAGTCAGAGATTCAAAACATGTGTCACAAGGGAGATTCTGTTGCTGGCTTTGAAAATGGAAGGAGTCATGTGGCAAAGAATGGGGGTGGCCTCTAAGAGCTAAAATTGGCCCTCAGCAGACAGCTACCAAGGAAATAGGGACTTCATTTTTTACAGCCCAATGGAACTGAATTTGGCCCAAAATCTGAATGACCTTGGAAGTAGATTTTTTGCCAGAGCCTCCAGAAAGGAATGTATTTCAGCCAACACCCTGATTTCAGTTTGTGAGACTCTGAGCAGAGGAACCAGCAATGCCATATCTGGACTTATGACCTGTGAGATAATAAATGGGTATTATTTAAAGACACTAAGGCTGTAGTAATTTGTTATGCAGCAATATTAAATTAATATATGGTGCCTCCTCCACAACCAATAAAAGAGGAGAAAGTGAGGGAGAAATAATAGCTGAGAATTTTCCAACTGATAGACATAAATCCACGGACTAAAGATATTCTGTGAAACCCTAGCAAAATAAATATAATGAAAACCACATCCAGGCATATCAAAGTAAAATTGCTAAAAGTCAAAAACAAAGAGAAAATCTTAAAAGCAGCTAAGCAGCCAGAGACATAAAGACAATATAATGACATCTTTCAAACGCCGGGCCACAGTCAGGGGGTGGGGTGGCAGGTGGGCATCACTGCCAATACAGAATTCCATACCAAGTGAAGACAGTTTTTCTTTTCAGAAATGGGAGTGAAATATGGTTCTTAAGGAAAAAAAAAAAATCTCATATGAAAACATGGAAATGCAAGGAAGTGGGTAAATATAAGTGCATACTGACTGTACAAAAAAATAACAGTATGTGTCCTTTAAAATATATGGAGAAATAAAATATATGACAAAAATAGCACAAAGGTGGGAAATCAGTAAATGAAGTTAAAATATTCTAGGGATGTTTCAACTGGAAGAGATCCTGAAGACTGGCTTCTTGTAATCCTTAATGCTTTGGAGGAGACTGACTTCCCTTCTCTATAGATATGTAGAATGAGGCTCCTGTTGGACTACAGCAGTCTCTGGAAGAAGATCCCTGATACTGCTATTTTATACTGAAAGCCATAACAGCTGCTGAAAAGAGCTAGTCCCAGTGAGAAGATCAGGAAGGAAATCCCAAGATTTCTTTCGTATCTATATAAGGAAATTTGAAGATCTTGATAGCATGGATAAGAATATGTGGGTCTCAATGAGGCAAAACACTTGGAATATTATCAACATGAAGAGCAGATATCTATTTTCAGTTTTGGTAAAGCTGTGATTTTCTATAGAAACTTAGAAATCTTCAAAGGTGTAGTATTTCCTACCACTCCTCTTGTAAACTTTTGCATAAGTGTAATTGAAGAGCACTCAATTCTAATACATTTGACCCTTATATTTTGAATACGAACATTTAATCAGAATTATTTCAAAGTTGACATAGTTTCACTGAAAAAAATTTTCCAGAGGGAATTCCATTAACACAATTTAGACACAATAATTTTTTGTATATGGTATTTCTCTAATTTTCATTTTGTTAAAATTATTTTTACTGGCATCAGTTCTTTCCCATTTGAAATTAATGTATATTTTATCTGTTAATTGGTTTCATCTGTATCAAATTGTACTAATCATAACTTCTGCTATTGTGAGTTTTCCTTCAGAGCCATTATTTCTTTCAAGGCTAATTGTCCTGGGTAATTCGTAACAGATCTAATTTTTCTTAAATATATTTTATTCTTTCAATTTTTATTCAGCATCAAATGTTATCACACAGTTTGAGTCACTATTTTGTGAATTATTTCATTATTCATTATTAATTATTCCTTAGAGAAATGAAAGGAAATTATAAAGATTTTTATGAAATAGAAACAAATCCCTAAAAGGGATTCCCCAGTAAAAGAAAGATGGGTGGAAGCTATATAGTGGCTGGCATTTTTAGCTCTTGAATATCCCACGGATCAAAACACCAAGGTCAAGCAGTTCTGCTTTATTCTGTGGTGACAACATGAGATTTAAAAAATCATTTACTTGTCAAAATAAAATGGAGGAGAGGAAGTAAACAGGAGTGTAAATTAAGATTTTCCATAAGTTAATAAATTGTTGAGGATGGGTAACTAACATATGGGAGTTCATTTTGGTTTTCTATTACATTTAAAGCTTCCCACAGTAATATATTTTAAAGATTTTAAATATCATTTTAAATATATTTTAAAATATATAAATCATTTAAAACATGTAATAGTTTTTAAAATACATAATACATATAAATAACCATTTTAAATTTAAAAATTTTAAAGACTCATTTTAAACATTTAAGAAGAAAGAATTTTTAAAAGGTATATAATCTTTTTAATATTCAATTAAAAACTGAAGATATATTGTTAAATAGTAGGTCAGTGAAAATATGACAACGAGGAACTAAGGTTGGTCAGGCATGCTAATATACTGTGATAAAATGATCTGTGTAACAGGAAAAAGAATATTGTTATGTACATACTAATAAATAAAGTACTAATAAAGTACTTTATTGCCTGCTAAGGAAGATGATATAATGCCCATGGGTCAGGAAATATCCTCTTTGTTGCTCTCTTCCCGTCACACAGACTAGACAAAGAGAGGGGAGAGAGAAACGCAGAATTTTTAAAACCTGGGTCCCTACTTCACTCCCAATTTTCACAAGTCCTATGTATTGTTATCACATGAAGCCATAATTTAAGAAAAACTTAAGAAACGGAAAATAAGAGGGGGAAAGGATTTTATAGACAGCAGGAGTAAAATATAAACATCATCTATAAGTTGCACTTCTTAATGGAGAGGACGAAGCAGAGAAAAAGATAATTACCTTGTGATTCTTTAATGTTTTAGAATATGTACAACCTGCAAAGCAGGGAGAAAAATATCGAATATCATTTCTTCCACATGTAGCAGAATAAAATGAAGATGAGCATTTACAATGAGAATTGCAAGGAGCTGTCAGGTTTCCCAACTGCCCTGTTCTGTAAAAGAAGAGATTGAATGTAATTATAATACAACTGTATTATCCTTATTAATGTATACACAAAGATATCAATGAGATCAATGAAATATGATTATTTAAATAATTTTAACAGATTTAGGTACAACAGATATACAATAAACTGTACATTTTTAAAGCATACAATCTGCATACACTTGTGAAACCATCATTGCAATCATGTTAACAAACATAATCATCACCCCCAATAGTTCCCTCATGCTCCTTTGTAATTCCTCCACCTCCTGGCATCTGCTGATCTACTTTCTGAAACTGTTCATTAGTTGGAATTTCATAGTGCACTAGGTGCACTTTCTTTTTCTGGCTTCTTTCATGCAGCTGGTCTTTACATGGTCTTTGTATGGTCATATGCTTCCATGTCTCTTGGATAAATATTAAGGAGTAGAATGTTTGGATCATATGGTAGGTGTTCATTTAACTTTTTAAGAAACTGTCAAACAGTTTTCCAAAGTGATTGTGCTATTTTGCATTCTCACAAGCAGTGTGTAAGATTTCAATTGCTTCCTATATTCCTTGTCAACACTGGGAATAGTCAGTCTTTTTAATTTTAGACATTCTAACAAGGATACAGTAACTTCATATTGTGGTTTTTAATACGTATTTCCCTAATGACTGATGCTGGACATCTTTCCATGTGCTTATTTTCCATCTGTTTCTATTATTTGGTTAAATATCTGTTTAAATCTTTTGCCCATTTTTGTGGATATTACTAAGCATTCAAAGTTCTTTATATGTTCTAGAAACCAAGTTCTTTGTTAGATATATGATTTTCAAATATCTTCTCAGTCTATGGCTTGTTTCTGCATTACCTTAATTGGATCTTTCAAAGAGCAGATGCTTTTTATTTTAATGAAGACCAATTCATCAATATATTTCTTTATGTATCACATATTTGGTGTCATAACCAAGAAATCTTTGCTGAACCCAAGTTCACATAAATTTTCCTCATATTCCTGGAATTTTATATTTCACAATTACATCTACAATCCATTTTGAATTAATTATTTACATGGTATAAGATATGGATCAAAGTTTGTTTAAATACAGATATCTAATTGTTCCAGCATCATTTGTTAAAATGACTGTATGTTCTCTGCTAAATTGCATATGCACCCTATCAAAAATTAATTATCTATATATGTGTGTCCTTACTTTTGGACTCTCCATTCTGTTCCACTGACTTATTGGTCTATATTTACACCAGTACTACTTTCTTGATTATTGTAGCTTTATAATAAGTCTTGAAATCAAATAGCATTAGTCCTCCACCTTTGTT
This sequence comes from Pseudorca crassidens, assembly GCF_039906515.1. NCBI lineage: Eukaryota > Metazoa > Chordata > Mammalia > Artiodactyla > Delphinidae > Pseudorca > Pseudorca crassidens. Next base: position 83,010,630 of record NC_090298.1, read on the forward strand.
CTTTAGAATTGTTTGTGGTTTTTCTACATCCTTTGCATAACTATATGAATTTAAAAGTCATTTTTCCAATATCTAAAAAAGAAAGCTTGCTGGGATTTTGATTGTGATTACATCAAATACATACATCAATTTGGGGAGGATTAACATTCTAAAGATCCTGAGTTTTGTAACCCACAAATATGGGATATCTCTTCATTTAAAAATGTAGGTTTTAATTACTGTCAGCAATGTTTTACAGTAATCAGTGCAAAGGGATTTTACATCTTTATCATATTTATCCTTAAGAATTTTTTTTCTTGATACTATTGTTAATGGTATTGTTGTTTAATATCAATTTCAACTTGTTTGTAGGTAGTATATAAAATGCCATAGAATCTTATATATTAATCTTTTCTTCTACAGTATTTCTTTTTGTTTGATAGTATTGTTAACATCATTTTTTAAAGTTTTTTCCAGAATTTATTGAGATATAATTGACACAGCACTGTATAAGTTTAAGATGTACAGTATAATTATTAGACTTACATACATCATGAAATGATTATCACAATAAGTTTAGTGAACCTCCATCATCTCATATCAATACAAAACTAAAGAGAAAAAAATTCTCCCTTGTAATGAAACTCTTAGAGTTTACCCTCTTAACAACTTTCATATATGACATACAGCAGTATTAATTATATTTGTCATGTTGTACATCACTTCCCTAGTACTTATTTACTTTATAACTGGTAGTTTGTGCATTTCAACTGCCTTCATTTAATTCCCGATCCCTTAACCCTTTGCCTTTGTTAACCATAAATCTGATCTCTTTCTCTATGAGTTAGTTAGTTGGTTGGTTGGTTGGTTTTAACATCTTTACTGGTGTATAATTGCTTTACAATGGTGTGTTAGTTTCTGCTTTATAACAAAGTCAACCAGCTATACATATACATATAACCCCGTATCTCCTCACTTTTGTGTCTCCCTCCCAACCTCCCTATCCCACCCCTCTTGGTGGTCACAAAGCACTGAGATAATCTCCCTGTGCTATGTGCCTGCTTCCCATTAGCTATCTATTTTACATTTGGTAGTGTATATATGTCCATGCCACTCTCTCACTTCATCCCAGTTTACCCTTCTCCCTCCCCATGTCCTCAAGTCCACTCTCTACGTCTGTGTCTTTATTCCTGTCCTTCCCCTAGGTTTGTCAGAACCATTTTTATTTTTTAGACTCCATATATATGTGTTAGCATACAGTATTTGTTTTTCTCTTTCTGACTTACTTCACTGTGTATGACAGATTCTAGGTCCGTCCACGTCACGACAAATTACTCAGTTTCATTTCTTTTTATGGCTGAGTAATAATCCATTGCTTATATGTGCCACATCTTCTTTATCCATTCATCTGTCAATGGACACTTAGGTTGCTTCCATGTCCTGGCTATTGTAAATAGTGCTGCAGTGAACATTGCGGTGCATAACTTTTTGAATTATGGATTTCTCAGGGTATATGTCCGAAGTGGGATTGCTGGGTCGTATGGTAGTTCTGTATTTAGTTTTTTAAGGAACCTCCATACTGTTCTCCATAGTGGCTTTATCAATTTACATTTCCACCAACAGTGCAAGAGGGTCCCTTTTCTCCACACCCTCTCCACCATTTATTGTTTGTAGATTTTTTGATGATGCCCATTCTAACTGGTGTGAGGTGATACCTCATTGTAGTTTTGATTTGCATTTCTCTAATGATTAGTGATGTTGAGCATCCTTTCATGTGTTTGTTGGCGATCTGTATGTCTTCTTTGGAGAAATGTCTATTTAGGTCTTTTGCCCATTTTTGGATTGGGTTGTTTGCTTTTCTGATATTGAGCTTCATGAGCTGCTTGTAAATTTTGGAGATTAATCCTTTGTCAGTTGCTTCATTTGCATATATTTACTCCCATTCTGAGGGTTGTCTTTTTGTCTTGTTTATGATTTCCTTTGCTGTGCAAAAGCTTTTAAGTTTCATTATGTCCCATTTGTTTTTGTTTTTATTTCCATTTCTCTAGGAGCTGGGTCAAAAAGGATCTTCCTGTGATTTATGTCATAGAGTGTTCTGCCTATGTTTTCCTCTAAGAGTTTGATAGTGTCTGGCCTTACATTTAGGTCTTTAATCCATTTTGAGTTTATCTTTGTGTATGGTGTTCTAATTTCATACTTTTACATGTACCTGTCCAGTTTTCCCAGCACCACTTATTGAAGAGACTGTCTTTTCTCCAATGTATATTCTTGCCCCCTTTATCAAAAACAAGGTGACCATATGTGTGTGGGTTTACCTCTGGGTTTTCTATCCTGTTCCATTGATCTATATTTCTGTTTTCATGCCAGTACCATACTATCTTGATTACTGTAGCTTTGTAGTGTATTATGAGGTCTGGGAGCCTGATTCTTCCATCTCCGTTTTTCTTTCTCAAGGTTGCTTTGGCTAGTCAGGGTCTTTTGTGTTTCCTTACAAATTGTGAAATTTTTTATTCTAGTTCTGTGAAAAATGCCACTGGTAGTTTGATAGGGATTGCAATGAATCTGTAGATTGGGTAGTATAGATATTTTCACAGTGTTGATTCTTCCAGTCAAGAACTTGGTATATCTCTCCATCTGTTTGTATCATCTTTAATTGGTTTGTTTGTTTTTGAAGTATAATTGACCTACAAGACTGTTAGTTCCTGTTACATAGCATAGTGATTTGGTGTTTCTGTACATTTCAAACTTATCACCACAGTAAGTCTAGTTACAATATATCACCACACAAAGATATTACATAGTTATTTTTATACTCCCCACACTGCACATTTCATATCCATGACTCACTTATTTTGCAACTGAAAGTTTGTATCTCTTAAACTCCCTCACCTATTTAATTCCTCCCCACAACTCCCTCCTTTCCAGCAAGCCCTTGTTTGTTCTCTGTATCTACAGCTCTGTTTCTGTTTTTTTTTTTTTGTGTGTGTGTATTTTTTTTTTTTTTGCGGTACGCGGGCCTCTCACTGTTGTGGCCTCTCCCGTTGCGGAGCAACAGGCTCCGGACGCGCAGGCTCAGCGGCCATGGCTCACTGGCCCAGCCGCTCCGCGGCATGTGGGATCTTCCCGGACCGGGGCACGAACCCGTGTCCCCTGCATCGGCAGGCGGACTCTCAACCACTGCGCCACCAGGGAAGCCCTGTTTCTGTTTTTTATACTTATTCACTTGTTTTTTAGATTCCACATATAAGTGAAATCATACAGTATTTGTCTTTCTCTGTCTGACATATTTAACTTAGCATGATACTCTCTAGTTCCAACCTTGTTGCAAATTGCAAGATTTCATTATTATTTGTGACTGAGTAATATTCCATTGTATGTATATTACATCTTTTTTATCCATTCATCTATTGATGGGCACTTGGGTTATATCTTGGCTATTGTAAATAATGCTGCAATAATTACAGGGGTGCATATATCTTTTCTAATTAGTGCTTTTCTTCTCTTCGGGTAAATACCCAGGAGTGGAATTTGTATGTATTCTTTGTATGTTTTGGATATTAACCCCTTATCAGACATATCCTTTGCAAATATCTTCTCCCATTCAGTAGGCCTTTTTGTTTTGTTGATGCTTTCCTTTACTGAACAAAACCTGTTTAGTCTGATGTAGTCCCATTTATTTTTGTTTTTGTTTCCTTTGCCTGAGGAGACATCTAAAAATATTACTAAAACTGATGTCAAAGAGTGGACTGCCTATGTTTTCTTCCAGTAGTTTTATGGTTTCAGGTCTTACATTTGTCTTTAATACATTTTGAATTTATTTTTCTGCACAGTGTGAGAAAGTAGTCCAGCTTGATTCTTTTGCATGTAGCAGCCCAGTTTTCCCAACACCATTTGTTGAAGAAGCTGTTTTTTGCCCCATTGTATATGTCTCTTTTATTGTAGCTTAATTGCCCATATAAGAGTGGTTTCATTTCCATTGATCTATGTGTCTGTTTTTGTGCCTGTACTATACTGTTTTGATGACTGTAGCTTGGTAGTTTAGTTTGAAATCAGGGGAGCATGATTTCTTCTTTCATAAGATTGTTTGGCTGTTAGGGGTCTTTTCTGTTTCCATACAAATTTTAGCATTAGTTATTCTAGTTCTGTGAAAAATGCCATTGGTATTTTTAGGGATTGCATTGACTCTGAAGCTTGCCTTGGGTAGTATGATCATTTTAACAATATTAATTCTTCCATCCATGAACATGGTTTATCTTTCCATCTGCATGTGTTGTCTTCTATTTCTTTCATCAGTGTCTTATAGTCTTCTGAGTACAAGTCCTTTACCTTCTTACATTTATTTCTAGGTATTTTGTTTTTTGTAATGCATTTGTAAATAGGACTGTTTTCTTAATTACTCTTTCTGATACTATGGTGTTATTGTACTGAAATGCAACAGAGTTCTGTGTATTAATTTTGCATCCTGGAACATTACTGAATTCATTGATAAACTCTAGTAGTTTTTGTATTCTTTCAGTCACTCTATATCTTTTGATTGGAGTATTTAGTGTATTTACATTTAAAGTAATTATTGATAGGTATGTACTTTTTGCCGTTTTGTTACGTTTGGTTTTTTCTTTTTTTTAAACATTTTTATTGGAGTATAATTGCTTTACAATGGTGTTTCAGTTTCTGGTTTATAACAAAGTGAATCAGTTATACATATACATATATCCCCATACCTCCTCCCACTTTCACCTCCCTCCCAACCTACCTATCCCAAATTTCTACCTGGTCACTAAGCCTCGAGTTAATCACCCTGTGCTATGCTACTGCTTCCCACTAGCTATCTATTTTACACTTCGTAGTGTATATATATCCATATATACACTACCACTCACTCACTTTGTCCCAGCTCACCTCTACCTCTACCCATGACCTCAAGTCAATTCTCTAGTTCTGTGTCTTTATTCCCGGCTTGCCTCTAGGTTCATAATGACTTTTTTTTTTTTTATTTTTAGAATCCATATATATGTGTTAGCATATGGCATTTGTTTTTCTCTTTCTGACTTACTTCACTCTGTTATGATAGACTCTAGGTCCATCCACCTCACTACAGATAACTCAATTTCGTTTCTTTTTATGGCTGAGTAATATGCCATTGTATATATGTGCAACATCTCCTTTATCCATTCACCTGTTGATGGACACTTAGGTTGTTTGCATGTCCTGGCTATTGTAAATAGAGCTGCAATGAACATTGTGGTACATGACTTTTTGAATTATGGTTTTCTCAGGGTATATGCCCAGTAATGGGATTGCTGGGTCGTATGGTAGTTCTATTTTTAGTTTTTTAAGGACCCTCCATACTGTTCTCCATAGTGGCTTTATCAATTTACATTCCCACCAACAGTGCAAGAGGGTTCCCTTTTCTCCACACCATCTCCACAATTTAGTGTTTGTAGATTTTTTGATGATGCCCATTCTGACTGGTGTGAGATGATACTGCATTGTAGTTTTGTTCTGCATTTCTCTAATGAATAATGATGTTGAGCATTCTTTCATGTGTTTGTTGGCAGTCTGTATATCTTCTTTGGAGAAATGTCTATTTAGGTCTTCTGCCCATTTTTGTATTGGGTTGTTTGTTTTTTTGTTATTGAGCTGCTTATAAATTTTGGAGATTTATCCTTTGTCAGTTGCTTCATTTGCAAATATTTTCTCCCATTCTGAGGGTTGTCTTTTGGTCTTGTTTATGGTTTCCTTTGCTGTGCAAAAGTTTGAAATTTCATTAGGTCCCATTTGTTTTCTTTTCATTTCCATTTCTCTAGGAGGTGGATCAAAAAGGATCTTGCTGTGATTTATGTCATAGAGTGTTCTGCCTATGTTTTCCTCTAAGAGTTTGATAGTTTCCGGACTTACCTTTAGGTCTTTAATCTATTTTGATTTTATTTTTGTGTATGGTGTTAGGGAGTGTTCTAATTTCATTCTTTTACATGTAGTATCCAGTTTTCCCAGAATTACTTACTGAAGAGGCTGTCTTTCCTCCATTGTATATTCTCGCCTCCTTCATCAAAGATAAGGTGACCATACATGTGTGGGTTTAACTCTGGGCTTTCTATCCTATTCCATTGATCTATATTTCTGTTTTTGTGCCAGTACCATACTGTCTTGATTACTGTAGCTTTGTAGTATAGTCTGAAGTCAGGGAGCCTGATTCCTCCACCTCTGTTTTTCTTTCTCAAGATTGCTTTGGCTATTCGGGGTCTTTTGTGTTTCTATACAAATTGTGAAATGTTTTGTTTTCGTTCTGTGAAAAATGCCAGTGGTAGCTTGATAGGGATTGCATTGAATCTGTAGATTGCTTTGGGTAGTAGAGTCATTTTCACAATGTTGATTCTTCCAATCCAAGAACATGGTATATCTCTCCATCTATTTGTAACACCTTTAATTTCTTTCATCAGAGTCTTATAATTTTCTGCATACAGGTCTATTGTCTCCTTAGGTAGGTTAACCCCTAGATATTTTATTCTATTAATTGCAATGGTAAATGCGAGAGTTTTTTTGATTTCACTTTCAAATTTTTCATCATTAGTGTATAGGAATGCCAGAGATTTCTGTGCATTAATTTTGTACCCTGCAACTTTACCAAATTCACTTGATTAGCTCGAGTAGTTCTCTGGTAGCATCTTTAGGATTCTCTATGTATAGGATCATGTCATCTGCAAACAGTGACAGCTTTACTTCTTCTTTTCCGATTTGGATTCCTTTTATTTCCTTTTTTTCTCCAATTGCTGTGGCTAAAACTTCCAAAAGTATGTTGAATAAGAGTGGTGAGAGTGGGCAACCTTGTCTTGTTCCAGATCTTAGCGGAAATGCTTTCAGTTTTTCACCATTGAGGACGATGTTGGCTGTGGGTTTGTCATATATGGCCTTTATTATGTTGAGGAAAGTTCCCTCTATGCCTACTTTCTGGAGGGTTTTTTATCATAAACGGCTGTTGAATTTTGTCGAAAGATTTCTCTGCACCTATTGAGATGATCATATGGGTTTTCTTCTTTAATTTGTTAATATGGTGTATCACGTTGATTGATTTCCGTATATTGAAGAATCCTTGCATTCCTGGAATAAACCCCACTTGATCATGGTGTATGATCCTTTTAATGTGCTGTTGGATTCTGTTTGCTAGTATTTTGTTGAGGATTTTTGCATCTATGTTCATCAGTGATATTGGCCTGTAGTTTTCTTTCTTTGTGACATCCTTGTCTGGTTTTGGTATCAGGGTGATGGTGGCCTCATAGAATGAGTTTGGGAGTGTTCCTCCCTGTGCTGTATTTTGGAGGAGTTTGAGAAGGATAGGTGTTAGCTCTTCTCTAAATGTTTGATAGAATTCGCCTGTGAAGCCATGTGGTCCTGGGCTTTTCTTTGTTGGAAGATTTTTAATCACAGTTTCAATTTCAGTGCTTGTGATTGGTCTGTTCATATTTTCTATTTCTTCCTGATTCAGTCTTGGCAGGTTGTGCATTTCTAAGAATTTGTCCATTTCTTCCAGATTGTCCATTTTATTGGCATAGAGTTGCTTGTAGTAATCTCTCATGATCTCTTTTATTTCTGCAGTGTCAGTTGTTACCTCTCCTTTTTCATTTCTAATTCTATTGATTTGAGTGTTCTCCCTTTTTTTCTTGATGAGTCTGGCTAATGGTTTATCAATTTTGTTTATCTTTTCAAAGAACCAGCTTTTAGTTTTATTGATCTTTGCCATCGTTTCCTTCATTTCTTTTTCATTTATTTCTGATCTGATTTTTATGATTTCTTTCCTTCTGCTAACTTTGGGGTTTCTTTGTTCTTCTTTCTCTAATTGCTTTAGGTGCAAGGTTAGGTTGTTTATTCGAGATGTTTCCTGTTTCTTAAGGTAGGATTGTATTGCTATAAACTTCCCTCTTAGAACTGCTTTTGCTGCATCACATGGGTTTTCAGTCATCGTCTTTTCATTGTCATTTGTTTCAAGGTATTTTTTGATTTCCTCTTTGATTTCTTCAGTGGTCTCTTGGTTATTAATAGTGTATTGTTTAGCCTCCAGGTGTTCGTATTTTTTTACAGATTTTTTTCCTGTAATTTATATCTAGTCTCACAGCGCTGTGGTCAGAAAAGACACTTGATACAATTTCAATTTTCTCAAATTTACCAAGGCTTGATTTGTGACCCAAGTATTGATCTCTCCTGGAGAATGTTCCATGAGCACTTGAGAAGAAAGTGTATTCTGTTGTTTTTGGATAGAATGTCCTATAAATATCACTTCAGTCCATTTTGTTTAATGTATCATTTAAAGCTTGTGTTTCCTTATTCATTTTCATTTTGGATGATCTGTCCATTGGTGAAAGTGGGGTGTTAAAGTCCCCTATGATTGTGTTACTGTTGATTTCTCCTTTCATGGCTGTTAGAATCTGCCTTATGTATTGAGGTGCTCCTATGTTGGGTGCATAAATGTTTACAGTTGCTCTATCTTCTTCTTGGATTGATCCCTTGATCATTATGTAGTGTCCTTCTTTGTCTCTTGTAATAGTCTTTGTTTTAAACTCCATTTTGTGTGACATGAGAATTGCTACTCCAGCTTTCTTTTGATTTCCATTTGTATGGAATATCTTTTTTCATCCCCTCACTTTCAGTCTGTATGTGTCCCTAGGTCTGAAGTGAGTCTCTTGTAGACAGCATATATACGGGTCTTGTTTTTGTATCCATTCAGCCAGTCTATGTCTTTTGCTTGGAGCATTTCATCCATTTACATTTAAGGTAATTATCGATATGTATGTTCCTATTACCATTTTCTTAATTGTTTTGGGTTTGTTATTGTAGGTCTTTTCCTTCTCTTGTGTTTCCTACCTAGATTAGTTCCTTTACATGTGTTGTAAAGCTGGTGTGGTTGTGCTGAATTCCCTTAGTCTTGTTTGTCTGTAAAAGTTTTAACTTCTCCATTGAATCTTAATGAGATCCCTGCTGGGTAATGTTGGTTGTAGATTTTTCTCCTTCACCACTTTAAATATGTCCTGCCACTCCCTTCTGGCTTGCAGAGTTTCTGCTGAAAGATCAGCTGTTAACCTTATGGGGATTCCCTTGTATGTTATTCGTTGTTTTTCCCTTGCTGCTTTTAATATTTTCTCTTTGTATTTAACTTCTGATAGCTTGATTAGTATGTGTCTTGGTGTGTTTCTCCTTGGATTTATCCTGTATGGGACTCTCTGTGATTCCTGAACTTAACTATTTCCTTTCCCATATTAGGGAAGTTTTCAACTATAATCTCTTCAAATATTTTCACAGTCCCTTTCTTTTTCTCTTCCTCTGGGACCCCTATAATTCGAATGTTGGTGCATTTAATATTGTCCCCGAGGTCTCTGAGACTGTCCTCAATTCTTTTCATTCTTTTTTCTTTATTCTGATCTGCAGTATTTATTTCCACTATTTTATCTTCCATGTCACTTATGCATTCTTTTGCCTCAGTTATTCTGCTGTTGATTCCTTCTAGAGAATTTTTAATATAATTTATTGTGTTGTTCATGATTGTTTGCTCTTTAGTTCTTCTAAGTCCTTGTTAAACGTTTCTTGTGTTTATTCTATTTCCAGAATTGTGAATAATCTTTACTATCATTATTCTGAATCCATTGTTTTTTGTGGCTTTCCCCAGTGGCTAAGGTTGGTTCAGTGGGTTGTGTAGGCTTCCTCGTTGACAGGACTAGTGTGTGTGTTCTGGTGGATGAGGCTAGATCTTGTCTTTCTTGTGGGTAGGTCCACGTTTGGTGGTGTGTTTTGGGGTATCTGTGACCTTATTATGATTTCAGGCAGCCTCTGTGCTAATGGATGGGGTTGCGTTCCTCTCTTGCTAGTTGTTTGACATAGGGTGTCCAGCAGTGAAGCTTGCTGGTCATTGATTAGAGCTGGGCCTTGGCGTTGAGATGGAGATATCTTGGAGATTTTCGCCGTTTGATATTATGTGGAGCTGGGAGGTCTCAGGTCAACCAATGTTTGAACTTGGGTCTCCCACCTCAGAGGCAAAGCCCTGACACCTGGCTGGAGCACCAAGAGTGTGTCATCCACACACAGAATAAAAAGGAGAAGAAAAAGAAAGGAAGAAGATTAAAAAAATTTAAAAGTTATTAAAATAGAAAACAAAAAATAATTATTAAAAAAATTTTTAAGTAAAGTTAAAAAAAGGAAAGAAAGAACATCCAAACCAAAACACAAATCCACCAATGATAACAAGCACTGAAAGCTATACTAAAAAAAATAAAATAAAAGGACAGACAGAACCCTAGGACAAATGGTAAAAGCAAAGCTATACAGGCAAAATCTCACACAGAAGCATATGCATACACCCTCACGAAAAGAGAACAAGGGAAAAAAATCTATCTATCTATCTATCTATCTATATATCGTTGCTCCCAAAGTCCGCCTCCTCAATTTGGGATGCTTCGTTGTCTATTCAGGTATTCCACAGATGCAGGGTAAATCAAGTTGACTGTGGAGATTAAATCCGCTGCTCCCGAGGCTGCTGGGAGAGATTTCCCTTTCTCTTCTTTGTTCGCATAGCTCCTGGGATTCAGCTTTGGGTTTGGCCCTGCCTCTGCGTGTAGGTCGCCTGAAGGCATCTGTTCTTTGCTCAGACAGGACAGGGTTAAAGGAGAAGCTGATTAGGGGACTCTGGCTCACTCAGGCTGGGGTGAGGGATGTGTAGGGAATGCAGGGCGAGCCTGCGGTGGCAGAGGCCAGCATGACCTTGCACCAGCCTGAGGCGCGCCGTCTGTTCACCCGGGGAAGTTGTCCCTGGAGCACAGGACCCTGGCAGTGGCAGGCTGCACAGACTCCCAGGATGGGAAGTGTGGATAGTGACCTGTGCTTGCACACAGGCTTCTTGGTGGCTGCAGCAGCAGCCTTAGTGTCTCATGCCCGTCTCTGGGGTCCGTGCTGATACCCACAGCTCACGCCCGTCTCTGGAGCTCCTTTTATCAGCACTCTTAATGTCCTCTCCTCACACACCAGGAAACAAAGAGGCAAGAAAAAGTCTCTTGCCTCTTCGCCAGTTCCAGACCTTTTCCTGGACTCCCTCCTGGGTAGCTGGGGTGCACTAGCCCCCTTCAGGCCGTGTTCACGCAGCCAAGCCCAATCCTCTCCCTGCGATCCGACTGAAGCCCGAGCCTCAGCTCCCAGTCCCGGCCCGCACCAGCGGGTGAGCAGACAAACCTCTCAGGCTGGTGAATGCTGGTTGGCACTGATCCTCTGTGCTGGAATCTCTCTGCTTTGCCCTCCGCACCCCTGCTGCTGCTCTCTCCTCTGCGGCTCTGAAGCTTCCCCCCTCCACCAACCGCAGTCTCCGCCCGTGAAGGGGCTTCCTAGTGTGTGGAAACCTTTCCTCCTTCACAGCTCCCTTCCACTGGTGCAGGTCCCGTCCGTATTCTTTTGTCTCTGTTTTTTCTTTTTTCTTTTGTCCTACCCAGGTACATGGGGAGTTTCTTGCCTTTTGGGAGGTCTGAGATCTTCTCCCAGCATTCAGTAGGTGTTCTGTAGGAGTTGTTCCACATGTAGATGTATTTCTGATGTTTTTGTGGGGAGGAAGGTGATCTCCACATCTTCTTCTTCTGCCATCTTGAAGCTCCTCCCTGGGGGTTGTTTTTATAGGTGTTTTCTTTTTCCTTTCTCTTCCTTTGTTCTCTTCCCTTATGATTTGATGACTATCTTTAATGTTATGTCTCGATTCCTTTTTTTACTCAGTGTGTAATAGATTTTTTATTTGTAGTTACCGTGATGTAGGTACACACACACACACACACATCATTTTAAGTTAGTTATCTAAGTTCAAACACATTTTAACAATCCTGCATTTTTGCTCCACCCACGTCTCCTGTTTTTGACCTAGTTTACATCTTTTTGTGTGTCCTTTAACTACTTATTGTAGATAGATATAATTTTACTACTTCTGTCTTTTAGTCCTCATACTAACTTTATATGTGGTTGATTTACTGTCTTTCCTTCATATTGCTGTTACCAATGAGCTTTTTCCTTCTATAATTTTCATGTTTGTAGTAATGGCCTTTTCTTTTTCAGTCAGAGAAGTCCTTTTAATATTTCTTGTAAAGCTGGTTTGGTTGTGCTGAAGAATTTTAGCTTTTGCTTATCTTTTTTTGCGGTATGCGGGCCTCTCACTGTTGTGGCCTCTCTCGTTGCAGAGCACAGGCTCCGGACGTGCAGGTTCAGCAGCCATGGCTCACGGGCCCAGCCACTCCGCGGCATGTGGGATCTTTCCCGGACTGGGGCACGAACCCGCGTCCCCTGCATTGGCAGGCGGACTCTCAACCACTGCGCCACCAGGGAAGCCCTTATCTAACTTTTTATCTCTCCATCAAATCTGAATAAAAGGCTTGCTTGGTAGAGTATTCTTGTTTATAAGTTTTTTCCCTTTCATCACTTTAAATACATTATGACACTCCCTTCTGGACTACAGAGTTTCTGCTGAAAAGTCAGTTGATAGCCTTATGGGAATTAACAATATTATTTTTAATATTGATTTCTGCATTTGTAGTTAGCATATAGAAATACCATAGATTATTGTAGGTTGATTTGATCTTACAAACTTGCTAAACTCATTTTATTAGTTAGAGTGTTTTTTGGATTTTCTATATAGACAATGGTGTTTACTTCAAATAAACACAGTTTTGCTTCTACTTTTGCTATTGTAATGTCTTTTGTTTATTTTTCTTACATTATTGGATGGCTAGAACCTTTAGAACAATGTTAATATAGAAATAGTAAAAACAGATATCCTTGTATTCCTGGTTAGTCAATGTTTCATCGTCTTAGTCTGCTCAAGCCACTATAATAAAATATCATAGATTGTGTGGCTTAAACAACAGACATTTATCTCTCACTGTTCTGGAAGCTATGTCCAGGTCAAGGTGCAGGCAGCTTTGGTGTCTGGTGTGGGCTGTCTTCCTGGATTGCAGAACATCACCTTCCTCATTGTTATCCTCACACAGTCAATAGAGGGAAAGCTTTGGCCTCTTCCTCTTCTTAGAAGGACATTAATCCCATCATGGGGTGTCCACCCTCATGATCTTACCTAACCCTAATTATCTCTTAAAGGTTCCATCTCATAATACTATCATATTGGGGATTAGGGCTTCAACATATGAATCTGGAAGGAGGGGGAAACACAAACATTCAGTCTATAATCATCACTAAGTATGATGTTAGCTGTACATTTTCATAGAATCCCTTCCATTATTAGTTTTGTACTTGATCAGGAATAGATGTTGCACTTTATCAAGCATTTTTGACATCTATTGAGATTATAAATTTTTTTCATTTTTAGTTTATTTATATGGTAGATTATGTATCAATTGATTTTTAAACTATTAAACTATCCTTGCATCTCTATATGAATCTTGTTTGATCATAATTTAGTTTCCTTTTAATATACTATTTGATTCCATTTATTAAAGTTCTGTTAAGAATTTTTGCATCTATACTCATGAGTGATATAGGTCTATAGTTTTCCTTTCTTACAATGTCTTGGTCTGGTTTTGAGATCAGGACAATGCAGGTCTCACAGAATGAGTTAGGGAGTATCCATTCCTTTTCAATTTTCTAGAAGAATTTGTATAAGAACAGATTTTTTAAAATGTTTGGTAGAATTCCCCAATGAAAACATTTGGGCCTGGAGTTTTCTTTGTGGGAAAGTGTTTAACTACAAATTTGATTTATTTGCTAGATACAAAAATTAGCTATTTCTTCTTAAGTGAGTTTTTGTCTTTCAAAGGTTTTACCCATTTCATGGTAGTTGTTAAATTTATGGGCATAAAGTTGTTCATAATATTAACCTATTACCTTTTTATATGAGTAGAACCTATACTAAAAACAGATCTCTAACTTCTGATTTTGGTAATTTTCTCTCTGTAGTGGTTTAGCAATTTCATCAATTTTCTCAAAATAACACCTGCGATTTTACTGATTTTCTCCATTGTTTTTCTCATTTCTACTCCACTGATTTCTGTTCTGATCTCAACTGCATGCTTTGTTCTACTTAATTTACAATCAGTCTGCTTTGATGTTTATAGTTTTTTAAGGTAGAAACAAATGTCACTGGTTTGAGACGTTTTTCTTTTCTAATACAGACTTTTAATGCTATACATTTTGCCCTACATACTGCTTTAACAGCCTCCCACAAATTTTTTAATGTGTGTTTACATTTTCATTCACTTGAAAATATTTTACAATTTCCCTTTAGGAGAAATTATTTGACCCAAAGTTTATATAGAAGGTTTTTTCAGTTTCCAGATATCTGGGGCTTTTTCAGAAATCTTTTTTTATTATTTCTAATTTAATCCCATCATGGTCAGAAATTTTACTTCCATTTTATTATTTGATCCTTTAAATTTACTGAGTTTTGTTTCATAGAATATGGTCTATTTTGGTAAGTATTTTATGCATTCTTTTTTTTGTTTGTCTCTTTGCCGTACACAGGCCTCCCACTGTTGTGGCCTCTCCTGTTGCGGAGCACAGGCTCTGGACACGCAGGCTCAGCGGCCATGACTCACGGGCCCAGCCACTCTGCGGCATGTGGGATCTTCCCGGACTGGGGCACGAACCCGTGTCCCCTGCATTGGCAGGCGGACTCTCAACCACTGCGCCACCAGGGAAGCCCCTATTTTAGGCACTCTTGAAAAGAAAGCATATTTTGCTTTGTTACATGACATGTTCTACAAATGTCAATTAGGTCAAGTTGGTTGACAGTGTTATTCAAATCTTTTTTATCATCACTGTTTTTTTTTTTTCCCTACTTCTACTAAGAGAGGAATACTGAAATAGCTGACTACACTTGTGAATTTCTACATTTCTCCTTGCAGTGTATAAGTTTTTGCTCCACATATTTTAAAGCTCTTTCATTAGGTTCAGAATCATTTAGGATTGTTATTAATTTTTGATGAATTGGCCAATTTATAGTACATAATGACATTATTTTTTCCTGCTAATATTGTTTGCTCTCAAATCTGCTTGGTCACTGATATGAGCTTTCTTTTGACTACTGTTAACATGTTATATCTTTTCCCATCCTTTTACACATAATCTACTTGTGTCTGTATTTGAAGTGTATTTCTTTCATGCAGCATATAGTCTTGCTTTTTTGAAATTAAACTGAAGATTATCTTCCTTTTAACTGAGATACTACAACCATTTGCATTTAATGTGATTACTAATGTGGTCAGGTTTGAATATATCCTCTTTCTATTTGTTTTCTATTTATTCTATCTCTTCTTTGTTCTCTTTTTCTACTTTTCTGCCTACTTTGAGATCAAACAGTTTTGGAAAATTCTATTTTAACTCCTGTGTTGGCTTATTAGCTATATTTATTGTTTTTTAGTGGTTGCTTCAGGGTTTACACTATACATTTTGACTTAATACAGGCTACCAACATATGACAGCACTTCATGTAAACCCATATTGCATGTTAATCTGTTTTAAACAATTGTTTTTAAAGAGATTTAAATAAGAAAAAATGATTTACCTAGTTACAATTTCCTTTGCTCTTCTTTGTGTAGTTTATATTTTCATCTGGTATTCTTTTTAATGTCCTAATTTTTGTCTCTTTAGGCTCAAAGGTCAGTCAAAAATCTGTGCCAGTTTTTTGTCATCTTATTAGATGCGTTTTGCCCACTTTGCTGGAATTGCCAGCTTCTTGCCAATGTCCAGAAATAGTAAATATACTCAGGGTAAAATGCAACTGCAGAAGATTGCTTCTCCTCACAAGGTTTGCCTTTCTCCAGGATTTTGGTCTTTAAATTCCTAGTTGCCTAAACAACTGTCTGATGCCTTTAAACACATTTTTAAAATGTTATTCAGCTTTTCTAGGTGTTCTCAGTGGGAGCATTTGTCTGCCATAAGCCACTTCATTGTAGCTCAAGTGTAAGTCTTGTTTTCTATACTTATTTTACTTGCTTAGTCCTTTGGTTTCCAATTCCAGTTCTGTTTCTCTTCTTTAACATCAATCTCTGCCCAGTTCTTTGAATTTTTGCATGTTTAACCTAAAGGAGACATTACTCATGCATACTTTCAGATGTCTTCAGTTCCATTCTTTGATAAGAAGGCAGACACACCAATTCAAAAACAAAGGTAAGACTGGCTTTGTACAGACAGTATGGTCTCCTAGTTGCTACTCACTTTAATACAGATTTCTACTTCTGGGTGCTGATTAATTTCAATATGTTTTTTTTTCTTTAGAATGAATGCATAAGCAGTCATACTACAAGCTATCATTATGATATTTCTGCCTTTAAAGTGAAAGGTGAAACTATGCCTTATGTTTCTTTTACATGTTCAATAATGCCAAGAATGATATGAGCATATTAGGCTTACTGGATAAATAATTATTAATCGACAAACAAATATATTGTTGGGATTAGATGTAAAAATCTCATATACATAAAATTATATTTACCCGCCATAATCTTCAGTGATCCCAGCAAATGGTATTGAATCACAGTGTACAAAAATTACAAATGCAAGGAGTACAAGTGTTACAGCAGATGTAACCATCACAAATCTCATAAGGCCTTTACAAGACATTTGTAACTTGGAAATAATGATACCTCCCAGAATCTGGCCAAGAGCACGTCCTGGAATTAAAACAAGTCCTAAAAGAAAGGAGGAAGAGAAAACACAGTTAAAAATAGCTAAAGATAGTACAGAAATTCATACTTTGAGGTAATCCCCTCTGCTCTAAACATAGAGCAAACATAGATTTAACTAAGAGACCGAGACAAAACTTAAAGGCATGATATTAATAAATACCTGAACAAACCCTGATCCCTAAGAGAAATACAAATTTGTGAGTGGGGCTGAAGCTATAGGCCTAAAGGACCTAGAATAAGAGGCTCCACAAAATGTTTTACAGCAGTTGTGAGAAGAAATACAATAAAAGGCATACCAGAGGAACAACATTTGAAAATTTGTAGCTAAGAATGAGAAATTTCAATAATTAAAGAAATATGGGCTTCCCTGGTGGCGCAGTGGTTGAGAGTCTGCCTGCCGATGCAGGGGACACGGGTTCGTGCCCCGGTCTGGGAAGATCCCACATGCCACGGAGCGGCTGGGCCCGTGAGCCATGGCTGCTGGGCCTGTGCATCCGGAGCCTGTGCTCCACAATGGGAGAGGCCACAACAGTGAGAGGCAAGCGTACCGCAAAAAAAAAAAAAAAAAAAAAAAGAAAGAAATATTAGTCCTGGGAATAAAAGTACACTCCAATTACTGAGAAAGAGTAAAAATAAATAAATATTAAATCACATAAGGTAAGGAAACTTCATAACATCAAGATTAAAGTGTAAATTGTAAAAGCTGCCAGAGAGCCTGTAACTTGCAAAAGAATTATAATTATAGCTAATTTTTTAAAAAGATAAAATTAATAACCTAGACCAAACACACATACACAATCCTGAGGAGTGGGGTTAGTAAACTGAAAGTGAGTAGTGAAAATTTCCTAAACCAACCGAGGGGGATAAAATGAATAAAAAATGAGTCCTTTGAGAGAGGACAGAATAGTGGGGGGGAAAAAGAAGCAAAAGAGAAGTGTAATAAACAAAATGTACAATTAAAAAGTTTAAAACTACTTAAATATGTCAGAATTTACAATAATGATAAATGGACAAAACAACTATTAAAAAGATAGAGTATCAAATTTGATATTTTTAAAAAAGGAAAGCTTGAAAATAAAGCAGTGAAAATATATGTACCATGAAAATGTAGATCATGAACATGTATATACCTAATGACAATGCATAAAACAAATTATGTAAACACTGCCTAGATTTCAAGAAAATTAAAAATCTATAAACAAAGTGTTCTAACTCAGCTTTCTCAGAGACAGAGACTTAGCTTACAACACTATTAAAGATATGGAAAGTATTAATTGATTTGAACAAGCAGTTATTTCAAAAGAGAAGAGCCTATTTCTACAAACTAAAAATCTCTTTTCAATAATTCATGGCTTAAGTAAAAATACGCTGATGAGAATTAAAAATGCTTAGAACTGAACAATAATACAAATTAAATACATCTAAATGTATGAGATGCTACTAAAAATCTATAACTAACGATACCTCCATTATAACTTGTTAGGAGAACTAAATGAGTTAATATTTAAGTGCTTAGAACAGTGTATAATCACATAGTAAACATTATATGAGTATTTGTTAAAAGGTAGAATTTACAGACAAATTCATTTATTAAAAAGCAAAGAAGTACAAATAGTGTAGTGGTAATGTTTATTAAGAAAATTATGGGAATTGGAAGAGAATCAGAGGGTGAGCAACAAGGCTGCAGTTAAGAAGTCAAGAAGAAGTAAACCACATTTTACCTCATAATCTCAGAAATTAAGGGCAGTAGGTATGACTGAAAGCAAGAGTGAGGTAGACTTAAAAAACAAGAGGATTGGATGGCCGTCTATATAAAATGTTTGATCCCCAATTCCTATCCCTACCCACAATGCCAGAGAACCCTAGGTTTATTCAGTTTGAACCCAACAACTATAGAGTTAAGAAAACCAATTACATCTGTGAGCAGAAAACTGAGAACACAACTCAGCTGAGAAAGTATTGGCTGTCAGGCTTATTGCCTTAGGCAATAAGAAAATACTGGACACTGGGAGTTCAAAAATTAAATAGCTGGGTCCATGAAAGACTACCCTGAAAGGACATAAAACAGTTGAAAATTCAACTGCAAAGCACAGAACTTCCAATAAACTTCTTATGTAAATACTTTATTGGTGTACAGAAAAATATACAAATCAATATTACACATTTGATGAATTTTCAAAGTGAACATAACTACGTAACCACACCCAGGTAAAAAAATCAAACATTACCAGAAGGCCAGAGGCTCTTTCGTGCACCTATAGGATTTTATAAAATATGAATCATAAAGTATGCATACATTATGACTTCTTTTATTGGACATGATGTTTGAAAAATCCACCCATGTTTTTGTATGTAACAATAGTTCATGCCTTCTCATTGCTGAATAGCATTCTAGTATATGCATACAATACAACTTATTTATTCACTGTGATGTTGCAAATTGTGCTGCTACTTTAAAAATTCATGTATATGTCATTTTGTAAATGTTTGCATTCTGTTGGGTATATTCTTAAGAGAAGAACTTATGTTGGGTATATAACTAGGAGTTGAATTCCTGGGTGAGGGAATATGTATAGGTTCAGATTTTTATGATACTGCCAAACAGATTTATAAAATGATAAACCAATTTACATTCTCACCAGTAGTGGATAAAATGTCAATTGCTCCACATCCATGCCAACATATATCTTTCTTTTTCATTTTAGCAATTCTGGTGAATGGGTAATAGTATTGCATTGTGATTTTAATATGCATTTCCCTGAAAAACCACTGAAGGTGAGCACATTTTCACATGAATATTGGCCAATTGATATCATCTTTTATATAATGTCTGTTCAAGTCTTTTGTCCATCTTTATTGGATTATCTGCCTTTTTATTATTGTCAGATTTTTTACATATTCTGGACACAAACACTTTGTAGAATATTTCTATTGAAAAGGTTGTTTTGCATGCATTTTCACTCTTCATGCTGACATTTGATGAACAGAAGTTCTTAATTTTAATGTAACAGCACATTTTTTTTCTTTATGACTATGTAATTTGTGTCCTGTTTAATAAATCTTTGTCCTCTCCAAGCCATGAAGATATTTTCCTATGCCTTATTCTAAAAAGTTTTATTGTTTTACCATACACATTGAGATCTGCAATCCATCTAGAATTGGTATCTATGTATGTAGTGAGGTAGAGGTCAAGATTTGTCTTTATTTAAATGTACTATAACTACTACTCTATTTATTGGGCAACAATTCTCCACTACCCTCTGATGCTGTATATCCTACAAGTAGAAGTACTGACTGCTTTTTGTTTCATATTTTCTAGGGTATTTCTATAGTGAACATGCTTGGGTAAACCAGATAGATCCCCTTTTAGAGCACTTTTGTTGTGGCTTCACTATACTAATGCTGTGGCTCCAATTTCAAAATATAAAATAGGTAATTATTTTTTACCTATTTTAGGCTTGTACTGTATATGCTCTAAACTCCAAAAGTGATACTGGAACACATAAATTGTTACCCTTGCTCCTCAAGTATGGTCCAACAGGAACAACATAGAATCTCAGGAGGACAAAGTAAAGACCCAACTCTCATTATGGACTCACATGAAGCAGAAGTAGTAAGAATTGCAGTATCTCAATTCAACAGACCTTATGTTCAGTGAAAAAAATTACCAGGGGCTTGAGGTTTACAGTGGATTAACCACCAATTGAATTCCATTGTTCCTATAGCCCTGGACGTTCCATACACTGTGATGTAACTAAATTTTTGGCACAGACCGATGGCACTGGATACACTGTCCGGGACATTGCCAAAGTCTTCTTTTGCATCCCTCTAGCACCCAAAGAAAAAGACTAATTCTCATTCATGCTACCAGGCCACAAATATACATTTGCAGTATTCCCTCAGGAGTACCTAAATTCCTCTTCTATTTACTACAAGGGGGCAGGTCAGAATTTATTGTGACTACCACTACACTATGATGCCCAAAGCTTTCAGTGACAGACGTTATTCAGTTGGCTGTAGGGTCAGAAGCCTGACTCAATGGCTCTGACTCTGGTATTAGCACACCATCACCAGCAAGGGTGACTGATCAAGCCTAACAAAATCCAGAAGTCTGCTCGTCGAGTTTTGGGGGGATTCTGCAGACAAAATCACAATGCTCTATCACTCTGGAGGTTAAGGAAAAATTGTCTCCCTTCCCCCAACCAAAAGCCAGCCTAGCATCACTTTGGATTCTTGAGTATTAGAGACAGTAGCCAATTCACTTGGGCATTCTCTTTGGTCTTGTATAACAGCTAACCCACAGGCCTACACTGGATGCTAATCCGCAAGCTGTGGTATGCTCCCTACTTTGAGGTACCACAAACCTAATAACCTATTTGAGCTACAAGGCTCCATGACTGATGATTTTGTTTGCTGGAGCCTATAGAGAAGGGAGGAAGTCCCCACTCAGAAGCATCGTTGGTTGTATAGGACTCACCGACTCCCTGAAACAGGTACATTTAAAAGCAACTCAGCTTACTACTGACCCCTTGTCACAACCAAAGCTCTGACCCACAGAGACTTTGTGATTCTGTGGACTGATATTCTCATTTTGAGATGAACCAAAACAGACTCACCACTAACCATTTGACAAGCCTTACTTGTCAACTGGAATTGGTGTGTTCAAGCCATGGGGGTGGGTCACAAGAGATCTTCACATGATTAAAGAAACACCACCAGTATCACAGAGCCCTCAGAAGACAGTGGAAATCTCTTAAATGTACTTACTTTTGGTTACTCAGGGAAGATTTCCAGAGGGACTACTGATACATTATTTATATGTACCCTGAGGGCAGTTATCTTTATTACTCTAAGAGTAATCCAACTAGAAAAGGTGGTACAAAATTTGTCCCTAATTTTAGTTAAAATAATCAATGACACCTCATCCCCAGAAAGCACTCTGGTCAGCCTCAGTCACTGATCATCATTGTTATGGATGACAGAATTGACCAAAACTTCATCCTTGCAGGCCAGGGTAGAATATATGCAATTGCTAATGCATTCTTCTATGCCTGGATTAATACCTCAGGCTAAGTGGAAAGGTCAATATGGAAACTTTAGGAGAAAGCCATCTTGCTTTCTAAGGTAGACCCTGAGGGTCAAGAAATTTGTTCAGCTGGCTTGGTCCAGGAATTTGCCAGCATGATTGAGGCCAATACTGCAAGTGGCTTTATCCTGTTCTTTGGAGTCCTGTTGATATGAGCCTTAATTAAATACTCTATGAAACAAATTGAATGGGTTTAGTCCCTATCTCTATTAATTAATCAGAGTGTCAAACAATGTGGTATACCTGTGGAAAAATCTGTCATGGCCCCTGAAACTGTGTCATGTTTGGCTTTTGGACTATGTGCAGTCTGACAGTGGCATGCCCTTTATCACAAAATCTACTCAATAATAGGCTGATAGTCAATGTTTTTGCACACCTTAACATTTGTTTTTTATTTGGCCCACATGTTTTATGTTCCTTCTTTTTTTCCTTTCTTATTTTTTTAAATTATTAGTAAAAATTTTCAAATAAATATACTCATTTACTATTCTTCTTACTATCCTTTTGCTGGTTACCTGCAAGTTACAGTATGCATCTCTGACTTTTTATAGCATAAATTAAATGATCACATTTACCATCTTTCCATTAATGCTGGAACTGTAAAACATTTAATTCCATCTGCAACCTCTTTTGGACAGCCAATTCTCAATATCTAGTAAAACTGATGTACACAATAGCAATGCCTCTTGAACGTCTAAATATAGATCAACTTTTACAAATGTGCACAAGGAGACGTGTACAAGTCTATTTGTTACTGCACTGTTTGGAAAAGTGAAAAAGTTGGGGGCAACTTCATATCCTTTTATATGATATGGATAAATAAACAGTATTCATAAAATAGAATCCCACAGCACTGTTAAAATGCACTAAATAGAGATCAACATGAATCGAGGAACATAATTTCAGATGAAAGTAACAGAAGAGTACATACAAAATGATATATGAATTTTAGAAACAGATTGTATGCACATAGGTACATCAGAGGTAAAAATATTTAAATGTGAGAGAAGGATGAATTCTAACTTTAGAAGAGTTGTTACCTATGGTGGGGGGGAGGGAGAGAAATGGGATAAAGAAGAGGTACAGAAGTCTTACAAAGTTTTATGTGTGGGGGGACCTTGAAGATGGCGGAAGAGTAAGACGCGGAGATCACCTTCCTCCCCACAGATACACCAGAAATACATCTACACGTGGAACAACTCCTACAGAACACCTACTGAACGCTTGCAGAAGACCTCAGACCTCCCAAAAGGCAAGAAACTCCCCACGTACCTGGGTAGGGAAAAGAAAAAAGAAAAAACAGAGACAAAAGAATAGGGACGGCACCTGCACCAGTGGGAGGGAGCTGTGAAGGAGGAAAAGTCCACACACTAGGAAGCCCCTTCGCGGGCGGAGACTGCAGGGGGCGGAGGGGGGAGCTTCGCAGCCGCGGAGAAGTGCACAGCAACGGGTGCGGAGGGCAAAGCGGGGAGATTCCCGCACAGAGGATCGGTGCCGACCGGCACTCACCAGCCCGAGAGGCTTGTCTGCTCACCCACCGCGGCGGGCGGGGCTGCGAGCTGAGGCCGGAGCGCAGGGAGAGGACGGGGGTTGGCGGCTTGAACATAGCCTGAAGGGGTTAGTGCACCACGGCTAGCTGGGAGGGAGTCCGGGGAAAAGTCTGCACCTGCCGAAGAGGCAAGAGACTTTTTCTTCCCTCTTTGTTTCCTGGTGCGTGAGGAGAGGGGTTTAAGAGCACTGCTTAAAGGAGCTCCAGAGACGGGCGCGAGCCGCGGCTAAAAGCGCGAACCCCAGAGACGGGCGCGAGCCGCGGCTGAAAGCGCGGACCCCAGAGACGGGCGGGAGACGATAAGGCTGCTGCTGCCGCCACCGAGGGGCCTGTGTGCGAGCACAGGTCACTCTCCACACCCCTCTTCCGCGGAGCCTGTGCAGCCCACCACTGCCAGGTTCCCGGGATCCAGGGACAACTTCCCCGGGAGAACGCACAGCGGGCCTCAGGCTTGTGCAAAGTCAAACCGGCCTTTGCCGCCGCAGGCCCGCCCCGCACGCCGTGCCCCTCCCGCCCCGCCGGCCTGAGTGCGCCAGAGACCCCGAATCAGCGGCTCCTTTAACCCCGCCCTGTCTGAGCAAAAAACAGACGCCCTCCAGCGACCTACACGCAGTGGCAGGGCCAAATCCAAAGCTGAGCCCCTGGAAGCTGTGAGAACAAAGAAGAGAAAGGGAAATCTCTCCCAGCAGCCTCAGAAGCAGCGGATTAAAGCTCCACAATCAACTTGATATACCCTGCATCTGTGGAATACCTGAATAGACAACCAATCATCCCAAATTAAGGAAGTGGACTTTAGGAGCAAGATCTATGATTTTTTTCCCTTTTCCTCTTTTTGTGAATGTATATGTGTATACTTCTGTGTGAGATCTTGTCTGTTTAGTCTTGCTTCCACCATTTGTCCTAGGGTTCTATCCGTCCATGGTTTTTTTTAAAAAATTTTTTTCTTAATAATCAATTTTAATTTTAATAACGTTATTATACTTTACCTTCGTTCTTTCTTTCTTTCTTTCTTTCTTTCCTTCCTTCCTTCCCTCCTTTAGACAACGAATCATCCCAAATTGAGGAGGTGGTCTCTGACAGCAAGATTTATGATTTTTCCCCCTTTACCTCTTTTAGTGAGGGTGTATGTGTATGCTTCTGTGTAAGATTTTGTCTGTATAGCTTTGCTTCCAACATTTGTCCTAAGGTTCTATCCGTCCCTTTTTGTTTTCTAAATAAGAATTTTTTAATTCAATAACTTTATTATACTTTATTTTATTTTTACTGTATCTTCTCTTTTTTCCTTCTTTCCCTCCTTCCTTCCTTCCTCCCTCCCTCCCTCCTTCCTTTCCTTCTTTGCTTCTTTCTTTCTTTCTTCCTTCCTTCCTTCCCTCCTTTCCTTCTTTCTTTCCTCATACTTCTACTAATTCCCTCTACTTTTTCTCCCTTTTATTCTGAGCCGTGTGGATGAAAAGCTCTTGGTGCTCCAGCCAGGAGTCAGGGCTCTGCCTCTGAGGTAGGAGAGCCAACTTCAGGACACTGGTCAACAAGAGACCTCCCAGCTCCACATAATATCAAACGGCGAAAATCTCCCAGAGACCTCCATCTTAACACCAGCACCCAGCTTCACTCAACGACCAGCAAGCCACAGTGCTGGACAACCTATGCCAAACAACTAGCAAGAGAGGAACACAACCCCACCCATTAGCAGAGAGGCTGCCTAAAATAATAATAAGGCCACAGACACCCCAAACACACCACCAGACGTGAACCTGCCCACTAGAGACACAAGATCCAGCCTCATCCACCACAACACAGGCACTAGTCCCCTCCACCAGGAAACCTACACAACCCACTGAACCAACCTTAGCCACTGGGGACAGACATCAAAAACAGCGGGAACTACGAACCTGCAGCCTGCAAAAAGGAGACCCCAAACACAGTAAGATAAGCAAAATGAGAAGACAGAAAAACACACAGCAGATAAAGGAGCAAGATAAAAATGCACCAGACCTAACAAATGAAGAGGAAATAGGCAGCTTACCTGAAAAAGAATTCAGAATAATGATAGTAAGGATGATCTGAAATCTTGGAGATAGAATGGACAACAGAATGGACAAAATGCAAGAATCAGTTAACAAGGACCTAGAAGAACTAAAGATGAAACAAGCAACGATGAACAACACAATAAATGAAATTAAAAGTACTCTAGATGGGATCAATAGCAGAATAACTGAGGCAGAAGAACGGATAAGTGACCTGGAAGATAAAATAGTGGAAATAACTACTGCAGAGCAGAATAAAGAAAAAAGAATGAAAAGAACTGAGGACAGTCTCAGAGACCTCTGGGACAACATTAAACGCACCAACATTCGAATTATAGGGGTTCCAGAAGAAGAAGAGAAAAAGAAAGGGACTGAGAAGATATTTGAAGAGATTATAGTTGAAAACTTCCCTAATATGGGAAAGGAAATAGTTAATCAAGTCCAGGAAGCACAGAGAGTCCCATACAGGATAAATCCAAGGAGAAATACGCCAAGACACATATTAATCAAACTGTCAAAAATTAAATACAAAGAAAGCATATTAAAAGCAGCAAGGGAAAAACAACAAATAACACATAAGGGAATCCCCATAAGGTTAACAGCTGATCTCTCAGCAGAAACCCTACAAGACAGAAGGGAGTGGCAGGACATACTGAAAGTGATGAAGGAGAAAAACCTGCAGCCAAGACTACTCTACCCAGCAAGGATCTCATTCAGATTTGATGGAGAAATTAAAACCTTTACAGACAAGCAAAAGCTGAGAGAGTTCAGCACCACCAAACCAGCTTTACAACAAATGCTAAAGGATCTTCTCTAGGCAAGAAACACAAGAGAAGGAAAAGACCTATAATAATGAACCCAAAACAATTTAGAAAATGGGAATAGGAACATACATATCGATAATTACCTTAAATGTAAATGGACTAAATGCTCCCACCAAAAGACACAGATTAGCTGAATGGATACAAAAACAAGACCCATATATATGCTGTCTACAAGAGACCCACTTCAGACCTAGAGACACATACAGACTGAAAGTAAGGGGATGGAAAAAGATATTCCATGCAAATGGAAACCAAAAGAAAGCTGGAGTAGCAATTCTCATATCAGACAAAATAGACTTTAAAATAAGGACTATTAAAAGAGACAAAGAAGGACAGTACATAATGATCAAGGGATCGATCCAAGAAGAAGATATAACAATTGTAAATATTTATGCACCCAACATAGGAGCACCTCAATACGTAAGGCAAATACTAACAGCCATAAAAGGGGAAATCGACAGTAACACATTCATAGTAGGGGACTTAAACACTCCACTTTCAGCTATGGACAGATCATCCAAAATGAAAATAAATAAGGAAACACAAACTTTAAATGATACATTAAACAAGATGGACTTAATTGATATTTATAGGACACTCCATCCAAAAACAACAGAATACACATTCTTCTCAAGTGCTCATGGAACATTCTCCAGGATAGATCATATCTTGGGTCACAAATCAAGCCTTGGTAAATTTAAGAAAATTGAAATTGTATCAAGTATCTTTTCTGACCACAATGCCATGAGACTAGATATCAATTACAGGAAAAGATCTGTAAAAAATACAAACACATGGAGGCTAAACAATACACTACTTAATAATGAAGTGATCACTGAAGAAATCAAAGAGGACATCAAAAAATACCTAGAAACAAATGACAATGGAGACACAACGACCCAAAACTTGTGGGATGCAGCAAAAGCAGTTCTAAGGGGGAAGTTTATAGCAATACAAGCCCACCTTAAGAAGCAGGAAACATCTCGAATAAACAACCTAACCTTGCACCTCAAGCAATTAGAGAAAGAAGAACAAAAAAACCCCAAAGCTAGCAGAAGGAAAGAAATCATAAAAATCAGATCAGAAATAAATGAAAAAGAAATGAAGGAAACAATAGCAAAGATCAATAAAACTAAAAGCTGGTTCTTTGAGAAGATAAACAAAATAGATAAACCACTAGCCAGATTCATCAAGAAAAAAAGGGAGAACACTCAAATCAATAGAATTAGAAATGAAAAAGGAGAGGTAACAACTGACACTGCAGAAATAAAAGAGATCATGAGAGATTACTACAAGCAACTCTATGCCAATAAAATGGACAATCTGGAAGAAATGGACAAATTCTTAGAAATGCACAACCTGCCAAGACTGAATCAGGAAGAAATAGAAAATATGAACAGACCAATCACAAGCACTGAAATTGAAACTGTGATTAAAAATCTTCCAACAAAGAAAAGCCCAGGACCAGATGGCTTCACAGGCGAATTCTATCAAACATTTAGAGAAGAGCTAACACCTATCCTTCTCAAACTCTTCCAAAATATAGCAGAGGGAGGAACACTCCCAAACTCCTTCTACGAGGCCACCATCACCTTGATACCAAAACCAGACAAGGATGTCACAAAGAAAGAAAACTACAGGCCAATATCACTGATGAACATAGATGCAAAAATCCTCAACAAAATACTAGCAAACAGAATCCAACAGCACATTAAAAGGATCATACACCATGATCAAGTGGGGTTTATTCCAGGAATGCAAGGATTCTTCAATATACGCAAATCTATCAATGTGATAAACCATATTAACAAATTGAAGAAGAAAAACCACATGATCATCTCAATAGATGCAGAGAAAGCTTTTGACAAAATTCAACACCCATTTATGATAAAAACCCTGCAGAAAGTAGGCATAGAGGGAACTTTCCTCAACATAATAAAGGCCATATATGACAAGCCCATAGCAAACATCATCCTCAATGGTGAAAAACTGAAAGCATTTCCACTAAGATCAGGAACAAGACAAGGTTGCCCACTCTCACCACTCTTATTCAACATAGTTTTGGAAGTTTTAGCCACAGCAATCAGAGAAGAAAAGGAAATAAAAGGAATCCAAATCGGAAAAGAAGAAGTAAAGCTGTCACTGTTTGCAGATGACATGATCCTATACATAGAGAATCCTAAAGATGCTACCAGAAAACTACTAGAGCTAATCAATGAATTTGGTAAAGTTGCAGGATACAAAATTAATGCACAGAAATCTCTGGCATTCCTATATACTAATGATGAAAAATCTAAAGGCGAAATCAAGAAAACACTCCCATTTACCATTGCAACAAAAAGAATAAAATATCTAGGAATAAACCTACCTAAGGAGACAAAAGACCTGTATGCAGAAAATTATAAGACACTGATGAAAGAAATTAAAGGTGATACAAATAGATGGAGAGATATACCATGTTCTTGGATTGGAAGAATCAACATTGTGAAAATGACTCTGCTACCCAAAGCAATCTACAGATTCAATGCAATCCCTATCAAACTACCACTGGCATTTTTCACAGAACTAGAACAAAAAATTTCACAATTTGTATGGAAACACAAAAGACCCCGAATAGCCAAAGCAATCTTGAGAACGAAAAAAGGAACTGGAGGAGTCAGGCTCCCTGACTTCAGACTATACTACAAAGCTACAGTTATCAAGACGGTATGGTACTGGCACAAAAACAGAAAGATAGATCAATGGAACAGGATAGAAAGCCCAGAGATAAACCCATGCACATATGGACACCTTATCTTTGATAAAGGTGGCAGGAATGTACAGTGGAGAAAGGACAGCCTCTTCAATAAGTGGTGCTGGGAAAACTGGACAGGTACATGTAAAAGTATGAGATTAGATCACTCCCTAACACCATACACAAAAATAAGCTCAAAATGGATTAAAGACCTAAATGTAAGGCCAGAAACTATCAAACTCTTAGAGGAAAACATAGGCAGAACACTCTATGACATAAATCACAGCAAGATCCTTTCTGACCCACCTCCTAGAGTAATGGAAATAAAAACAAAAATAAACAAATGGGACCTAATGAAACTTCAAAGCTTTTGCACAGCAAAGGAAACCATAAACAAGACCAAAAGACAACCCTCAGAATGGGAGAAAATATTTGCAAATGAAGTAGCCGACAAAGGATTAATCTCCAAAATTTACAAGCAGCTCATGCAGCTCAATATCAAAAAAACAAACAACCCAATCCAAAAATGGGCAGAAGACCTAAATAGACATTTCTCCAAAGAAGATATACAGACTGCCAACAAACACATGAAAGAATGCTCAACATCATTAATCATTAGAGAAATGCAAATCAAAACTACAATGAGATATCATCTCACACCAGTCAGAATGGCCATCATCAAAAAATCTACAAACAATAAATGGTGGAGAGGGTGTGGAGAAAAGGGAACACTCTTGCACTGCTGGTGGGAATGTGAATTGGTTCAGCCACTATGGAGAACAGTATGGAGGTTCCTTAAAAAGCTACAAATAGAACTACCATATGACCCAGCAATCCCACTACTTGGCATATACCCTGAGAAAACCGAAATTCAAAAAGAGTCATGTACCAAAATGTTCATTGCAGCTCTATTTACAATAGCCTGGAGATGGAAACAACCTAAGTGCCCATCATCGGATGAATGGATAAAGAAGATGTGGCACATATATACAATGGAATATTACTCAGCCATAAAAAGAAACGAAATTGAGCTCTTTGTAATGAGGTGGATAGACCTAGAGTCTGTCATACAGAGTGAAGTAAGTCAGAAAGAAAAAGACAAATACCGTATGCTAACACATATATATGGAATTTAAGAAAAAAAAAATGTCATGAAGAACCTAGGCGTAAGGCAGGAATAAAGACACAGACCTCCTAGAGAACGGACTTGAGGTTATGGGGAGGGGGAAGGGTGAGCTGTGACAGGGCGAGAGAAAGTCATGGACATATACACACTAACAAACGTAGTAAGGTAGATAGCTAGTTGGAAGCAGCTGCATGGCTCAGGGATATTGGCTTGGTGCTTTGTGACAGCCTGGAGGGGTGGGATAGGGAGGGTGGGAGGGAGGGAGACGCAAGAGGGAAGAGATATGGGAACATATGTATATGTATAACTGATTTACTTTGTTATAAAGCAGAAACTAACATACCATTGTAAAGCAATTATACCCCAATAAAGATGTTAAAAAAAAAAAAAGTTTTATGTGTTAAAAACTAATGATGCAATGATGGCAAAGTGCTCATATTTTAAAAATTTCAGCAAGCAGACCTTAGATATTTAAAGTTTAAGCAAATGCTACTACTCCTTCTACTTTCTGCTTATTTGAAATAGTTCATAAATGCATATAAGAAAACTTTACATAAAAATTTCATAATGAGTACAAATGGAAATGTCTACCTGCAAGTGCAGTTGCTTCACTGGGTGTTAATATAAACTGATTTTCTACGTATAGAGGCAAAAATTCAGATGCTCCAATGATAATTAAATATTCTGAAGCTCTGGACAGGGATAGGTACACAAACACTGGATTCTTGATCAGAATCTGAAATAGAAATAAGTTACATGTGAATTATTTTATTTTGTTAGGTAAAGAGGAATAGATATACCCACTCGTATGTTAATGACCAATCCACAAAAAGTTTAGCTTTCTCAACCTTAACTGAAAATACATATATATGTATATAAAACTTGAAATATAAATTTAAAATTCACCAATATACACATACCATAAAAGACATGTAGTGTTTTAACCATTTTTATTTGTTATTTGATCTCCATACCACCTATAATTTTTATTTGGGGATCTGGCAGTTTGCTAGAACTGCTAGAACTAAAACATTAACCTTCAAACTAATTTCTGTATTTCCTAGATATGTATATATCTTTGAAACTATTTAGTGGTGTTTTGTATTTGTATATATTTTTTTAACAAACTTAAAATTTCTTTTTCTAGCCCTAAACACAATTTCTAAAATCTAATCATTTTCTGCATATTCATTGAATTCATCTTCTGAGTGCTATTTAACATTACATAGTGTAATTCCACAATATTTATCCACTCCCATAGGGTTAAATGCTTAGGCTGACTTCAACTTCCTACTGGCACAAACAAGGCTACATTAAACATCCCTGTGCAACCCTTAAGGAAATAGGATAGAGTGTCTTTGGAAGTATATATCCTAGAAGGGGATTGCTAGGGGATTGGAATTTGGTATACTTCATTCCATTATTTCTCCAAATCTTTTCTCCAGAATTATCAGTTTATAGTCCCACCATAATACAAGATAGTTCCATTTTCTTCATGTAGCAACTCATACTTTCTAAAATTCATCAGATCAATATTTCTGACTTCACATCCCCTTCCAGAACTTTGCTATTCTCCAAGAAAGAGGCACTGAACTTCGAAAGGGCTTTACGACTGCCTCAGCAAAGCAAGTAATGTTGCAAGACTTCTGAGGTTGGGTCATAAAAGGATAATATGACTTCTGCTGGGAACTCTCACTCTCTCAGGACTCTGGCCTTGGAACTTGGTTACCATGTTATGAGAAAGCCCAGGCCAGATGGAGAGGCGATGTGTGGGCATTTCAGCAAACAGCCAGGATCAAAAGCTAATATCTGAGTGAACAAGTCTTCAGATGACTCCATCCCCCAGACTTAGTTCACTACAACTGACCACAAGTAGAGCTGAGAAGAGTAAGCTCTGCACAAATCACAGAATCATGGGCAATACCGATGCTCTAGTATTTTAAGCCACTAAGTTTTGGGGAGGTTTGTCATGTAGCAATAGATAACTGGCACACCCCCACATAATCACAAACACTTTAATATTGGCTGGCTTTCAAAATTTTTCCATGCTGATGAATGTACATTATTACAATGCTATATTTTGTATTTCTCTAATTTCAAATATAACTGAGCATTTCTTGATATAATTCTTAGCTATTTAGGACTGTTTTGTGTGTATGAACTGGCTATTTGTATGTTTACTAGGCTTCCTGAAATTCTTGTGTAGATTTTCCAAGAATTCCTTGTTTATTCTAAATATTAATCTCTTGTTGGATTTAGATATCTGTCGCCCACCTTTTAGCACTGTCTATAGCTTCCTTCATTGAACAGAAATCTTTGACTTAATGCAATCTAATTCATAAATTATAAGCCAATATTTGACGCTATTGGGAATCTTGTCTAACCTTTTCCTACCTCTGTGTCACAAGGTATTTCTTTCATTTTAAACATTAACTTTTTTCTAGTCACATTCCATTAACCTAGAAATCACCTTTTTGCATAATGTGAAGTAGAGAGCCAACTTCATTTTACCAAATAGAGAACGAAGTTAGTCATCACACCTATTGAACAATTATCCTTGAAGTGCCTCTTCCATCATATGACAAGTTCTTAGATACATTAATCTGTAGCTGTGTTCTTTATTCTGTTCCACTGGCCTATTTATCTGTACTGAGAAAATGCTACCTTTTTTTTTTTTTTCCACTACTAAGGCTTTATAGCCTGTCTTAATGTGTACTAGGATCAACACTCTTTGTTTTACCTATTCATGCCCTTATTCTGCCATAATAATTTTAGAATCAATTTGTCATTTACTAAAAAAATAAAATTCTTGCCATAGTACTGATTACATCACATTGAATTCATAGATTATTTGAGAAAGAAATCACATATATGAAAGTTGTCATTTTATTCATTAAATTGTATATCTCTCAACTTATCCTAGTCTCCTCTAATACTGTCACATAGAGTTTTAAATTTTTTCATGAAGTTCTTGAGTAGTTCTGAATTATTTATAGTTTTGTGATTACTTTTTACTTTATTATCTAATTTTAAAAATAGATACTTATGAAGTCTAATTTGAATATTTTATTTTTTTAATTTTACATTTCTTATGTTGCACATTCAGATACTGCTCAGTTAGTGGATTACACCTCTTTTAGAGGTCCTTCTAGTTCACAAATGTTGATTTATTCATAATAATTATTGAGAATTGAATATTAAGCACAGTCCTTATTCTAATGAAAGTTATAGCAATATTCCATGATGTTGTATGAAATGGAAGTCTGTATTAGATATAACAAGCAAAACAAGAAACAGAAAATCTGGTTTTTTGTCTTGGCTCTGCAACTGATTTTTGGAGCAACAATAAGCAAATCACAATCTCTACATATCTCATTTTCAGCAAGTATTATGTAATAGTAGAAAGAGCAATGGCCTGAGAGTAAAATACATGAGGTATTCTTATATTCTTAACCTCAATTCGGCCAGCTGTATATGTGTATGTGTGTGTGTGTGTGTGTGTGTGTGTGTGTGTGTGTGTATGTAAGTGTGTGTCCAAAGATATACATGTCTTTGGAAAAGTTACTCATCCTCTTTAAATTACTGGTTCATCATCTGTAAAGTAGAATGATAATATCTATATTTATGGTGATTATGAGAATTGCATATATGCAATAATTTATATAATTTCTGGCACACAGTAGGTGCCCAGTAAAGAATATGCATCAGTTTGATAATTTATAAGAGTAATCACATGAGATTACTAAATTTGTTGTTTGTAAACTTTAGTTAGCCTTAAATCATTTGGAGGGCGGTTATAAAACATGTATTGCAAGGTCCTACTTCCAGAGTTTCTGATTCAGTAGGTCTGGAATGGGGCCTAAGAATTTACATTTTTAACAAATTCCCAAATGATGATGATGATGTTAATCTGAGAACCAATGCATGAGATAATTTTTGTGTTTATGCTGTTTAGGATTAAAATGAACAGACTCAGTGGCTAATTCAGTTGATGCAACTTATCATAATGTTACACAGAAAGTAAGAAAGCCCAAACACTCTCTCAGTAGCTAAACAATTCAGATCTCGTAAAGAAATAGAACCATCATTCAGAATAAGATGGCAGCCTATCTTGTCTGCTCAGTAGTGGGAGTTCCATTGCTTTATCTTGATTGCTTCAAAGGCCCAAATATTGTTTCTTTCTATCAGCTTATTGTATCTATGTCTGCTTCTATTTTGGCTACTATTCTCTCTCCATTTTCTTCTTTATCTCAATGGCCTTTGCTCATTCATTTTCTCTATGTAAATTTACCAAAGCTATGTTGCTTGAGTTCCTTCTCCTATGTATATCCTCCCCAAGAGAGAGGAACTGACTAGATTAGTTAGTTTACAGCAAGGTGTCTCTGTTGGTCATTGTTCTCAAGATATGATATTTAATAGGTTTTGGGGAAATCTAAAGATTACTGTCTTGGACTCAAGTGCTGATCCCAGATCTACTTTTGACTAGGACATTTGGAATATATCATACAGAGCAAGGCAACTAATGCACAAGGAAACACTTCTGGGCACTTTATTCAGAAAGGGACTGTGAGCATAGCAAATACTCAGAATACCATGGATTCTCTTCCAGGTGTTCCTGCTTAAAAAAAATCAACCCATTTCTTTTCTTAGATATAAAATACAGGAGGCAAAGAAGAAGGCCAGATATACAAATCGGTATCCAAGTGGTTTCATGTAGCAAAATTAGGCTTAATTCTGGTAGTTGTTGATACACAAAGGGAGAAACTGAATTAGTTCCGCACAGTAGGAGACAGTTGTGTGATCTTGCAGTACTGTGGATCTTAGCCCTAGTCCATCACGGAGTTTGTCAACAACTAGGGTCTTTACTACACCAGAGGAGGTTCATGCTGGTCTGGAACTTCAAACTAGGTTAGGTACTCCGATATGTGCTTACTTAGTTGGAGTCTGAAACAAGAGCAGGACCAACAAAATATAAAGTATTAGGTATAGAGGCCTCAGAAAAGTAGGCTGAGGTTCAGGAGAGGGATCAAGTAGCAGTGGGATACAAATGTTAATGAAGAAATCACTGTAGAGGAATGTTGCAAAGAGGAAACAGTTCCTGAAGATGGGTCATATGATGTTGCAATTAATTCTGGAAGTTTTTTCTTTCATGTGGTAGAAGCATTAATCTACTTCCTACCCTAATCCAGGTTGCATGATGGGAGACACTGATCCTGCCAGTAAAAAGGCCTTGGTGTCTATGGACAAATAGAAGGAAAACGTAAGTTGAGGAGGACACTAATAAATTTTTAACTTCTCAAGTGTCTTACCTGATTATTTAACTTCTCACCTGCTCTGGTCTTGATTCTTTATGGTACACAGCTATAATTTGCCATAGAAAATAAGTAATGGTTATCTTTTTGCTTATAGCATGTTTAAAAATGTTTCAGCTTCCCATGCTGGAATCTTACCTACTCTGCTTCTATGAACACCAATTTATTTTAAGTAAAACCTAGCAGACAACTCAGAGATTAAAACCAGTATATAATGTCCTGACATAAATACAAGTGATATATTTGATTACGTCTTCTACAATAGTAATTAATTTGCCTTCAAAGGAAAGTCAATATTTTGACTACCAATATTTGACTACCAAAATATCTAAATAATTTGGACATTATCTTCTTTGATATATTCTGTCATCTATCAGCAGTCACACAAGCAATGAAGAATAGCTCATATTCATTTGGTCCTTTATAGTCACAAAGTTCTTCCATATTATAATACTCATTGACACTTCTCTGTTCATTGGAGTCCTAGTATGTAAAAGTCTTCCTGGGTAATAAGGGATGAGACAAGCATGAGATGAAGAAAAGGACGGTGAAAGTGTTGATCTCTCTGCTCCACACATTTAAAAGGAGCTTTTCCCTTATGAAATCTTATTCCTTACATGCTTGCAGCCAGTGTTAATTTCATTATTTTTTTCTTTTCCATGATTTATTTCCCTCACTTCCAAGTATTATGTTTTTGTTGTTTTAAAATATGTTTCTAGTCCATTATATTTTTATAGCTATAGCTAAATAGATATTAAATTTATTCACTGTTCTACTTTCTTTTCTTCAAGCTTAATCCCATTTACTTTTACAGTTACAACTTTTCACCTCATGTACATTATAACTTTATAAAAATGTTAAATATTTTGTCTCTTTTCTAGCTTTTTATCTTTTATTTTACTTATGTCTATTTTATGTATTTTAAAAGTATAAAAACTGGGGAAGAGATCAAGATAGCAGAGCAGGAGGACACTGGGTTCACATCCCCCCCACAAACACATCAAAAAATACATCTACATGTGGAACACTTCTCACTGAAAACAACTGAAGACTGGCAGAAAGACTCTTCTACAACCAAGGCTGGAAAGAACTATCCACACACAATCAAGTAGGAAGGGAGGAGAATGATCAGGTCGGGACTTACACTCCTAGGAGGGGACAGAGAAGAGGAGAGAGATTATTACGGGCTCAGACAGCCTCCCTGGAGAGTGAGGAATTTGAACCAAATATTGAGTATCCCAGCCCTGGTATTTGATAGTGGGAAGACAAGTCCCCATAGCTGGTTAGAAAACCAGTGGAACTTACATGAGAGCTGTAAGAAACTGAGACTCTACTCGTAAAGAGTGTGCACATGCTTGTTCACTCCCCAGAAAAGATGGTGGAAGCAGATTGAAACTACCTGGGGCTCTGGCTGGTTTCCTGTCACCACCCCAGTGAGTACCCCAGCCCATTTAGCTCCAGCGCAGTTCCCCACTAGGGTGAAGGTTGCCACTGTCTTGGACAGTGCACACTTGGTGAGGACATAGCCGACTTGGACCTGGCACTGCATCTGAACGGGGTGAGGGTAGCCATGGCTGATACTCATGAAAGTTGGTAGATCGGGAGCTGTCTGGAACACTGACTGATGTGCAGAGACCACCTTAGCACATGCCCTGTCCCACAATGGGCACCTTCACTGGCCCCTCTTGCTTCAGTACTGCCCTCTAGGGTGAAGGTGCCATTGCAGGGAAGGGGGAGAGCACACACCTGCAGGGAACAGAACCAGCTCAGACCCAATTCTCAGGGCTTCTCCTCCAGCACCTCAGGACCCAACCTCACCCCAGATAGGGTGAGGATGGCCACTGAGCATAGGAGAAGCCCTGGCTCACCCCTGACTGGCTCTAGCCATGCTATCTCCAGCCCCACCTCCCACCAAGGTGATGCACCCTGGCGGAATACATGACCCATGCACACTTTAGATCCAGCTCTCCCACCAAAGGCACTGGGAACACACAGACTGAACAGGGATGCTCCCACACAAGGACACCCTTTCAAGACTGGGAGAGTTAAGTGTTTTACCTAATTTCATAGACATTTAAGAGAAAGTTAAACAAAATGAGAAGACAAAAGAATTTGTTTCAAATGAAATAACAAGAAAAAACTCTGAAAAAATAATTAATGAAACAGAAAGAAATAATTTACCAGATAAAGATTTCAAAGCATTAGTAATAAGAATGCTAACTGAATTTGAGAAAAGAACAGATGAACACAGTGAGAATTTTGACAAGGAAATTGAAAGTATAAAAAGAATCAGTCAGAGCTGAATATGAGAACTGAAATGAAAAACACACTACAAGGAGTTAACAGCAGACTAGGGGATACAAAAGAATGCATAAATGATCTACAAGATAGAATGATGGAAATCACCCATTCAGAACAGTAAAAAGAAAAACAAATTTTAAACATGAGGACAGTTTAAGGGACCTCTGAGATTTCATCAAGCATACTATCATTTGCATTATAGGAGTCCTAGAAGGAAAAGAGAGAGAGAAAGGGGTTGAAAATGTATTTGATGAAATTATGGCTGGAAACATCCTGAACCTGAAGAAGGAAACAGATATCCAGGTACAGGAAACACAGAGAGCCTCAAAAGAGATGAACCCAAAGATATCTACACCAAGACACACAATAATTAAAATGGCAAAAGTTAAAGATAAAGAGAGAATTCTAAAGACCAGCAAGAGAAAACTAAAGAGTCACGTACAAGGAAACCCCCATAGATCTATCAGTGATTTTTCTGCAGAAACTTTGCAGGCCATAAGGGAGTGGCATGATATATTTAAACTTCTAAAAGGGAAAATCCTACAACCTAGGATACTCTACCCAGCAGGGTTATCATTCAGATTTGGGGAGAGTTAAAGAACTTTTTAGACAGAAAAAAACAAAAAGAAATCATTAATACTAAACTGACCCTAAACAAAGTGTTAAAGGGTATTCTCTAAGTGGAAAAGAAAAGATTATAACAATAAGTGAGAATTTATGAAAAAGGAAAAATCCCACTAGGAAAGGCAAATATATAGTAAAGGCTATGGATCAACCATTTAAATAAGCTAGTATAAAGATTAAAAGGCAAAAATTGTAAAATCAACTATAATATAATAAAGAGTTATGGGATAAATATGGAAATGTAAATATGGCATCAACAACACAAAACATGTATGGGGGAGTAAAAATGTAGATCTTTTAGAATGTGTTTGAATGTAAATGGAGAACAGCTTAATACAAGTAGATAGTGTTATAGGTCAACACATATGAAGCCTGTGGTAACCACAAATCAAAAACCTACAACAGATGCACAAAAACTAGAGAGGAAGAAATACAAGTATACTGCTAAAGAAAATCATAAAACCACAAGGGAGAAAACTAAGATAAGAAGAACAGAGAAGAATTATAAAAACAACCAGAACAAGTAATGAAATGGCAATGAGTATATACCTATCAATAATCACTTTAAATGTCATTGGGAAAATGCTCCAATCAAAAGATAAAGGTTACCTGATTGGATAGAAAAAAACAAGATCCATCTATATACTGCTTAGAAGAAACTCACTTCAGACCTAAATACACACATGGACTGAAAGTGAGGGGATGGAAAAAGATAGTTCATGCAAATGGAAATGAAAAGAAAGCTGGGGTTACAATACTCATATCAGACAAAATAGATGTTAAAACAAAGTCCAGGGCTTCCCTGGTGGCGCAGTGGTTGAGAGTCCGCCTGCCGATGCAGGGGACACGGGTTCGTGCCCCGGTCCGGGAAGATCCCACATGCCGTGGAGTGGCTGGGCCCGTGAGCCATGGCCGCTGAGCCTGTGCATCCAGAGCCTGTGCTCCACAATGGGAGAGGCCACAACAGTGAGAGGCCCGCGTACCGCAAAAAAAAAAAAAGTCCATAATAAAAGACAAAGAAGGTCATTGTATAATAACAAAGGGATCAATATAAGAAGAGGATGTAACATTCATTAACATATATGCACGTAATAGACGAGCACCTAAAAATACAAAGCAAACACTAACAGATGTAAAGGGAGAAATTAAAAATAACACAATAATAGTAGGGGATGTTAATACTCCACTTACATCAATGGACACATCATCCACACACAAAATCAATATGGAAATGGTGGTCTTACATTACACATTAGTCCAGTTGGCTTAATAGACATCCATAGGACATTCCATCCCAAAACAGCAGATACACATTCTTTTCAAGTGCAAATGGAGTGTTCTCCAGGTCAGATCAGATGTACACTACAAAGCAAGTCTCAACAAGTTTAAGAGGACAGAAATTATATTGAGTATTTTTTCTAACCACAGTGGTATGAAACTAGAAAACAATTACAGGAAAAAACATAAACTTGTGCAGACAACAAAATACTACTACAAAACCAATGGGCCAATGAAGAAATCCAAGAGGAAATCAGAAAATACCTTGAGAAAAATGAAAATAAAAAGACAAATTTCCAAAGTCTGTGGGATGTGACAAAAGCAGTTCTAAGAGGGAAGTTTATAGCAATACAGTCCTACCTGAAGAAACAAGAAAAATCTCGATAACAAACAACCTAAACTACCACCTAAAGGAATTAGAAGAGCAAACAAAGCCTAAAGTCAGCAGAAGGAAGGAAATAATAATGACCAGAGAGGAAATAAATAAAATAGAAACCAAAAAATAATAGAAAAGATCAACAAAACCAAGCGCTGTTTTGTTTTTTTGAAAAGATAAACAAAATTGATAAGCCTTAAGCCAGGCTCATTAAGGAAAAAAGAGAGAGGATCTAAATAAACAAAATAAGATATGAAAGAGGAAAAATTATAACCAATATCACAGAGATACAAAAAATCATAAGGGAATACAACAAATTTGACAGCCTAGAAGAAATGGATAAATTTATAGAAACATACAATTTTCAAAACTGAATCAAAAAGAAACAGACAATCTGAACAGACTGATTACTAGTAGTGACATTGAATTTGTAAGAAAAAAAACTCCCAGCAAACAAGTCTAGGACCAGACGGCTTCACAGGGGAATTCTACCGAACATATAAAGAAGATATAATACTTATCCTTCTCAGACTATTTCAAAAAATTTAAGAGGAGGGAACACTCCCAAATTCATTCTACAAGGCCACCACTACCCTCATACAAAAACCAGATAAAGACACACAAAAAAAGAAAATTACAGGCCAAAATATCTGATGAATACAGATGCAAAAATCCTCAACAAAATATTAGCAAATTGAATTCAACACTATATAAAAAGGATCATACACCATGATCAAGTGAGATTTATTCTAGGGATGCAAGAATGGTTCAATGTCCACTAATCAATCAATGTGATATATCACATTAGCAAAACAGCATAAAAATTGTGTGATCATTTCAATAGATGCAGAAAAATCATTTAACAAAATTCAACACCCATTCATGAGAAAGTTTCATCAAGGTGGGTATAGAGGGAACATATCTCAACATAATAAAGGCCACTTAGGACAAACCCACAGCTAACATCATACTCAATAATGAAAAGCTGAAAGCTTTTCTTCCAAAGTCAGGAAAAAGACAAGGATACTCACTCTCTCCACTTCCATTTATCACAGAATTGGAAATCCTAGCCACAGCAGTCAGACAAGAAAAAGAAATAAAAGGCATCCAAATCAGAAGGGAAGAAATAAAACTGTCCCTATTTTCAGATGACATGATGCTACATATATAAAACCCTAAAGTCTTCATCACAAAACTGTTAGTTCTAATAAATGCATTCAGTAAAGTTACAGGATATAAGATTAATTGATGAAGAAAATTGAAAATGATGCAAAAAAATGGAAAGATATCCTATGTTCATGGATTGGAAGAATTGATATTGTTAAAATGTCCATACTACCCAAAGCAATCTACAGAATTTAATGCAATCCCTACAAAAATACCCAGGACATTTTTCATAGAACTAGAACAAATAATCCTAAAATTTATATAAAACCACAAAAGACCCTGAATAGCTAAAGCAATCATGAGAAAAAACACTCTGACATAAATTACAGTAATATTTTTTTGATCTGCCTCCTAAGGCAAAGGAAACAAAAGCAAAAATAAAAAAATGGTATCTAATTAAATTTAAAAGTTTTTGCACAGAAAAGAAAACCATGGACAAAATGAAGAGACAACCTACTGAATGGGAGAAAATATCTGCAAATGATCTGGATGATAAGGGGTTAATATCCAAGCTATATAAATACCTCAGAAAACTCAATATTAAAAAAACCCCAAATAACCCAATTAAAAATTGGGCAGAAGACCTGAATAAACATTTCTCCAAAGAAGACACACAGATGGCCAATTGGCAAATGAAAAGATGCTCAACATTGCTAATCATCAGTGAAATGCAAATCAAAACCACACCACAGAAAGGCTATTAACAAAAAGACCACAAATAATAAATGTTGGCGAGGATGGGTAGAAAAGGGAACCTTAGTACACTGTTATTAGGAATGTAAATTGGTGCAGGCACTATGGAAAACAGTATGGAGGTTCCTCAAAAAACTAAAAATAGAACTACCATATGATCCAGCAATTCCACTCCTGGGTATATATCCAAAAAAATCCAAAAACACTAATTCAGAATGATAATGCACCTCAATGTTCATCACAGCATTATTTACAGTAGCCAAGACATGGAGGCAACCTAAGTGTCCATCAACAGGTGAATGGATAAAGAAGATGTGGTATATATATATATATATATATATATATATATATACTTAGAATGGAATATTACTCAGCCATAAATTGAACAAAGTTTTGCCTTCTGCAACAACATGGATGGGCCTGGGGGATATTATGCTTAGTAAAATAAGTCAGACAGAAAAGGACAAACACTGTATGGTATCACTTACCTATGCAATATAAAAACTAAAACAAACAAATGAATATAACATAACAGAAACAGGCTTACAGATAGAACAAATTAGTGATTACCAGTGGGGAGGAGAAAGGGGGACGTGCAAGAGGGGGTAGCAAATAAAGAGGTACAAATTACTATGTATATAATAAGTTACAAGAATATATTATATAGCACAGGAAATATAGCCAATATTTTATAACTTCAAATAGCATATAATCTATAAAGGTATTAGATCACTATGTTGTACACTTGAAACCATACAATATTGTAAATCAACTACATTTCAATAAAAATAATAAGCTATAAAAATTATCTTTACTGACATTTTAATAAAACTCTTTTCTTTCCTTACTTGAATTTTCTAAAATATATCACGCCAAGCAAGAAATACAGTAATAGTAGGGAGCCATTTAAAAATACCCATTTCTCTGGCTCCCTTTATTAAAAACTCATGACAAGAAGACCTTAAAAAAAAAAAACTGTAGAAAATCAGGAAGTGTGTATTTCAACCAACTTTAGTAAGTCTTATAATGACGGTGATACATTTTACTGGCTGGAATGATCTGTTTGCTGGAATGATTTTCCATTAGTCCTTATATCAGGAGCCTCTAGTCACTGAACTTCAGGCAAACAATACCAACTAAGTGTCATGAACCAGGAGGTACTGAACTACAGGATTAATACAGGAGAAAGACAATAGGCCTTTAGTAAATGAAGTTCCTCACAGCAGTCTTTTTAATCTTCTTATTTTATAGTTGATAACCCACACTTATCAAGATAAAGGAAAATCTTGTCCTGACATTTTCCCCTAATTTTTTTGTGCATTTTCCTTCCTTAATCTAAAATCAGAAATATCTCAATATCTCAATTCATATTATTTATGCATTTATTGAGTTTTTACTATGGGCTATGCACTGATCTGTACACTTTACATTCCTATGAGGAAGGTACCATTATTGTACCAATTTCTTGGCTGAAGAAAGTGAGGCTCAGAAAGGTTGAAATACCATATTTCATTGAATCTAAAATGCCAACACCATCTACTGTAAGAGACACCATTATTTTATGTACTTCTAAGTAAAAAAAATCACTACCACTCACATTATGGTACAATTCCTTACGGAAAGTCCTACGTTACTCAGATTTCAGTCTCACCAGCTTTTGAAATACATTATATCTATTAAGAAGATAAAATGTCAACTTTTCTGAGTTTTCTGAGGTATTTATATATTTTAGATATTAACCCATTATCATCCAGGTCATTTGCAGATAATGCCAAGTTTTCCTGGCTCAGCTACACAACTTGGCATGTGGGAGGCAATCCTTTTGCAGATTATCTCAATAAAAGAACAATAAAGCTATCTCTACTTGTGGGAATTCTTTACTTTAGTCCCATAAAACATTTGACTATTTCTTTGCAAGAAAATGTGAACTAGTGATCATTCCTACAACAGCAAGTATTTGCTTTACTAGTATCAAAAATTATATCCTGTTGCTGTTTCTGTCTTTCTACATATATATTAACTTTACAATTCAATGCTTAAATATTGCATTAGCTTTTTGAAGAGTTAAAGA
Source organism: Pseudorca crassidens (assembly GCF_039906515.1). Classification (NCBI taxonomy): domain Eukaryota; kingdom Metazoa; phylum Chordata; class Mammalia; order Artiodactyla; family Delphinidae; genus Pseudorca; species Pseudorca crassidens. Next base: position 83,054,423 of record NC_090298.1, read on the forward strand.
GCAGTTTCTTTCAATATGGACAGCACCACTAATGTATATAACTCAAAGTAATAATAATATGAATAGTCATGACCAAGTTTGCTATATCAGGCAATATCTACTATGTCACAATTACATTCTGACTTACAGCTATTTCAAGATTCCATCAGTTTAAGATCTTACCCAATTTCAAAGATGTTAAAATGTCAAGGGGAAAAAGTGTATCTCAGAATCAAAGAAGTACTTGTATCAATATAAGGTCTCAACAGCAGTAAATGCTATATACTGTCTCCACTGAGTGGTCGCACTAGTAGGTAGGCCTGCTAACAGATCAGAACCTATGGATAAGGGGAGACCTGATTCACCATTAGCCTTGTTAACTCTTGAATATATATGTGGGACACAAAGAGAAGGCTATAGCTGGCTCTCTCTTAAGGCTTTTCACCAAAGAAAATAGGATGCTACTCTCTGGTGGTCAGTCTCTAGTGTGCAACCTGACTTTTGGGCTTAGGTGAAAATAACAGACCCTAACAAGGAAAATCTCTCTGCCTATTAGATCTACCACAGAGAAGCATAAACTCACAGTTAGTTGTACCTTCTACTCGTTACCAGAAAGTCATAGAATCTCTAGCCCTTACCTGAGGAGAGATTATAACCATTACCCACTGCACAAATCTGCTCTTGCTTACTTGAATTCCTTTATAATCTTCATTGCTTGACTGACTCACAAGTAAACACCAACCCACCAGAGAACACTGGCTAACCCTTTATCATCAGGGAAGACATGCTTTACTTTAATTTTACCAACATGGCTTAAAAGATATGCCCTACTAAGAAACTCATCTTTGGCAGGTGCTAAACTATGAAAGAAAGCAAACACTGCAAATTTTTAAAATCTTGTAGGCCCGTTATCTCTCTGTTTTCTTTCTGAAACTCAAGCCTGCTATATAACGTTAAAGGCAAGAGCCTAGATGTATGGGCTTTTCTATTGAATCTTAACATTACATGTCTATAAGGTACCTGGATTTTAGAACATTTGCTTCCCCATATTTTAGGCTTTTTATTTTTCTTTCTTTGTAATGGCTCCAGAAGCTCAGATCATGTTGCTTCCTAGAACGTCTACTTTTTTCTTCCTACATAAATTATTATCAGTAGCCCTGAACTTTATGAAGGCCAAGTGATTCTTTAATTGGCTCCTGAAATTGAGTCCTCATATGCTACAACTGAATAAAAAATTCAACTTTTTATGGCACATACGGAAAACTTCCTGAAACAACACTCAAATTGTACTGATTTTTCAATTCTTAATCCACTCTATTCCATTTTTTACACAAAGTTTAAAAGTTCCTAAAACAAAATTTATATTATGTTCATATTATTCCCCTACTTAAAATAAACTAGTGACTTCCTACTGCATTAAAAATAAAATCTAAATTTTTTACCCTGTCCCACAAAGACATGAGTCTGAATGTCTCCCCAACCTATCATTCTATCACTCTCCCCACCAAGTAACTATGCTCCAACACAGAGGTCTTCTCTAAACTGAACATACCCAAATCTTTCCTTCCTCAAGGTCTTTCCACATGTGTACCTTGTGCTTGGAATTTTCTTAACGACCATTCTTCACATGGTTAACTCCTTCTCATGCTTTAGGTTCCTCCATTTAAATGCTCCCTGTTCAGTGAAGCCTTCTTTACCCCTCATCTAAAACAGGTTTCACACAATTTTCTCTACTCAGTTGTTAATCAGTTGTTTTTAATCTGTGGGGTTTTGTTTGTTTGTTTGTTTGTTTTTTTAATCTGAGACCCGGGCTTCCCTGGTGGCGCAGTGGTTGAGAGTCCCCCTGCCGATGCAGGGGACACGGGTTCGTGCCCTGGTCCGGGAGGATCCCACATGCCACAGAGCGGCTGGGCCCATGAGCCTGCGCGTCCGGGAGAGCCCACAGCAGTGAGAGGCCCGCGTACCACAAAAAAAAAAAAAAACAACTGAGACCCGTAAGTTCCATAAAGACATGGGTATTAGTTACTAGTTTACCTTTAATACTGTTGGGCTGCACCCCACAAGCCTATAAGGCCAGTGCCTGCCCAGCTTTAAGACTGAAGAAAGAGCCTGGAGTCAGTGACAGAGACATCAATGGTTTAATGGATGGGGGAGCTTACATGTCTGAGGCAAGGTCCTGGAGCGACATCTCATCGTGTGCAGCAGTCCAGCAGACAAGACATGGCAGCAGGCTTTGCTGGGGGTGCGGGGGTGGGGAGGAGGGGCAGGGACTGCCAGTTATAGGGGGAGTCAGGTTGGCTCACCAGGTTACCATGGAAACTAGCAGAGCGGCACACCTCTCACTGCCCCTTTGATAAGAATAATCACTAGCTGGGCCTGGGGCAAGTGTGTAGAAAGGTCAGTCAGGTGAGTAGGGTTTAGGTGAAGCAGGCACTGGTGGAGCAGAGGAATGTACAGAGAGCCAGAGAACAGCCACCTTAAGTGGCCTGATCATACAAATACCAAACACAGTGACACTACACAATTAAAAAGAGATGAATAAGAAAAACTAAAATAACAATCCGTTATATTGTACTACTATGCGCCAGGCACTGTTCTAAGCACCTTACATCTATTAATACGTTTAATTCTAAGTATGTATATAAGATATGCACTACTATTACCATTATTTTATAGAAGAGAAACTAAGGCACATAAACGTCCCCAAAACTATTTAAGAATCATTTTAAATGGTGGGCTTCAACAACAGTTAACTTGTAATCATTTAAAAATTAAATGGGTATGGTTCTATCAGGTTGTAACAAAAAAAATAGTTTAACTTTTTAAAAGAGTAACAAGTTATTCCATTTAAATTACACACCAATTTGTACTTGATAAATGAAAATGAGAATTTCTCAAATTATTATTTATATGAAGTCCAGGTGGGCTCAAAGCAAGGAAACTTCATTTTGACTACTGTTTTGCTCTTGGCCACTTTGTGGCAGTGTGTTAGGAATATCACAAGGTGCTTTTCGGTTTTTGTAACCTTCCTTCTTCCTAGAACAGGCACCTATCAGAAACTAAGTTTACAAGCCAACGACATGTGCAGAACCTGCTCTGTAACTGTGCTTTCAGAATTAGGGTAAGTAGAAAAATCTTTGATAAATCAGTGATTTTCAAAGTGTAATCCTAATTTCCAGAGTTTTGAAATGGTTGTTGACAATTTTGCCAGTTTCAATTACTGCTTTTTGGAGCTTAAGAATTTCTAAGCTCCTCACTCTGACATTCTGGAAGTCCTTTCTAATAAACTTTTAAAAAGATTAAGATATCTTCTAGTTACCCACCCAGACAGGTGTTAGAAGTCTAAGACTGTTAACTGGACATTATATTATTTTGTATCCTAACACTAGCAATCAAAGCACTCTATTTCCAAGAAAGAAATATTGGAATTGGCTTGTTTTTGTTTCTTGCCTGGCAATAATTTAAAAAAAAAAAATCATGTTTAAATTTTCTGAAAAGTATATTTTAACAACTGTATTTTAATTTTTAACAATGTGAAAAAGTTATACCCAACTTATTTCAGTACTGTTAAAATATACACATGAAATATTTTGTAAAAATTAAAATTAAATAAAAATCTGAATGAAATATAATCCATTACTGGGAAGAGTTCATGATTTGATAAAAAATAAACACTTTTGTGTTTGAATGAAAACAAGTAAACAAAATTTCTGATTTTATACAACAAATCTATTCATTTTAAGAAGAATTAAACTATTATAATAAAAAGTACTATCTGTACACATCCAATATATACATTTATATATGATATTTTGAACAAACATCTATGAAAGCATTAAGGAGAGAGGAACTCATTTTGCCTAGGAATGTAAGGTAAGATTTGACAAAGAGCTTTTCTCAAATGGAGAAGAGAGAGAAGAACATTTGAAGTAGAGAGATTTACATCTACAAAGGTAGAGAATTATAAAAGTACCCAATATATCCAGGAAAGAAGTGGGGGAGATAGGGATAAATTTCTGAGATGAGGTAGGAAAATTCAGTTGATGGTATTGTGAAGGGTCTTCAAAGTCCCAGTGAAAGAGTGTGAAATTCACCTGCCAAGTACTGTGGAAAATGACTTGATAAAACCTACATGTGAGAAACACAGTTCTTCAGACAACATAAAGGATGAAGTTATGAATAGGAAAAGAAAAACCAAATTGAATAAAGAATCACTAGAAGTTGCTTTTTTTTAACCCCACTATGTCTGTACTGTAGGCTGTGTTTCTCACCCAGAAAACGAAGAGTTCTTCTCCATTTGATACTCAGATGAGATTATTTTCTATAAAATAAGATGTTCATTAGTTTTGCTGCTTTGACTGGTGGGTCCATAGAAGCAAAACGCAGTCATAACCTGTGAGAAGGGCTGACAGGACCTTTATCTGGGTAAGGTCCTTCCTATACGTCATTCTGAAATAAAGATAAACATTTCTAAATGAAAAAAAAAAGATGTTTGTGAGAAGATTTGTTAACTTCTAAAGTTCTTTTCTAAGTTATTTAAATATAGTAAAAAGATAACGTTAATACCTCTGTCGTTTTTTAAAAATTTATTTATTTAATTTATTTATTTTTGGCTGTGTTGGGTCTTCATTGAGGTGCGCAGGCTTCTCATTGCAGTGGCTTCTCTTGTTGCAGAGCACAGGCTCTAAGCCCAAGGGCTTCAGTAGTTGTGGCTCGCGGGCTCTAAAGTGCAGGCTCAGTAGTTGTGGTGCATGGGCTTAGTTGCCCCACGGCATGTAGGATCTTCCCAGACCAGGGATCGAACCCATGTCCTCCGCATTGGCAGGGGGATTCTTAACCACTGCACCACCAGGGAAGCCCCCTTTGTCATCTTATTAAATGGCTTATTTATTTATGCAGGGAGAAAATAAACTCAATATAATATAAAAGTCAAATTAAAAGCAATAGAAGAAAGAAAAATACTTGGTACCAGTCTTTGACACTAGTCAAGTTCTTGGTGATGCCACTTAGGTGAAATGGGTTCTATTTTCCATTACCTATAAAATGAGTAGGTTAAGACTTCAAAAGTTCCACTCAGATTTAAGCTGAATACTTTATAGTTGTTTTCTTAAATCCACTACAAAAGAATTGTACATGTCAATTTAATTTGCTTGTTTATGTAAAATTTTACTTTACCCCAAAAGTAGCAAATAAATCCTTGATACTAGCTCCAAACTCCTGATCTTTTGTTTGCTCTCTGTCCAACAAATGAGGCTGTTTACGTTCTCCGGCTTTTATCCTCACTGTGCCTATATGTTAACAAGTAAAAGAATCTTATGACATGTTCAAATAACTAAAACACATATTATAAACATACATACACATCCCAATACACCCAGTTTGTCTTGAAATGGCAAGTGAGCTGTTTTTGAACATGCTAAAGTCAATCTAACTAAAAGGCACATTCTTCTAAAACAGTGCTGTACTAAAGAAAATTCTATGATAAGGAAAATTTCCCATATCTGTACTCTTCTGTACTCTCCAGTACTGTAGCCATTAGCTGTACTGTGGTTGTTAAATACTTGAAATGTAGCTCCTACTACTGAGTAAATGGATTTTTAATTTAATTTAAAACTTAAATAGCCACATATGGTGACTACAGTATTTGACAGCATAGACCTAAAATATAAAAGCACAAACTTTGATATTACTAAAAATATTTTGTGCCAATGAAATGTACTACCATTAGGAAAGTATTCGATTTCTCTAACGTTACATGTATATTTTAGTGTTTCCAGAAGAATTTTAATAGTTATTACTCTATCTTACAACAATTCTATGGGGTAATACATGCCTTAAATCATGATAGGTAAATAGGTTTAAATATGCTTCTTTCTTTAAGAAAACTTCTGAATTTTAGATATAAAGCATTTTTAAAGAGGAATGACAAGAAGCAAGAACATGTACTAATGAAAGCCTGGTACATAAATAATACTTGGCTACATGCGGCTTTATTTGTTCAAATAATACTAGCACATGTCACTGTATGTCCATGACAGAACGAAATGTACACAGAAAGAAATGCAGTTCAGCCATATTCTGAGAATTGGTAGGGATGAAGAATATACTGTCCTTTAATTTAATGAATTATATTTTTATAGTCACCTCGAATACCATGTGGAAAGCATGAAAATGGTATTAATGTAGACCATGCAATAACTGCAATAATAACAAAATGAATCCACCAACTCTGCTGCCAGCATTCATTATCATCACTGTCTTCAACACTTTAATAGAGAAAATGAAAATTTTCAACTTTGTATATTTTAATACAAACAAAGCCATGATTAAACAGAGCAAGAAAGAGCATTTTCTGTTAATTTGTTATTGTTTTGCTGAAATTGAGTGGTTGTGAGTTCTCCAATTATGTGGTTCTCTTTTGTCCTGCAGGATACTAAATTTTTTCCTTTCCCCACTTTTCCCCTGTCCATACACGTGGCGAAGAGTAATTCTCTGTTCCTTTTAAACTTGTTTCTCCAACAGAAGCTATGAATTTAGAAGACATCACTCTAAATCTCATCTCTTTTTTGAAATCATTCCTACCCCTTTAAATCATGTGCCCAATTCTTTAGGATAAGCCTGGCCCTTTAAGTTGCACAACTAACACTGTATCTGGGTACGTGACCCTTTAAATCACATATACTTGGTAATCTTTTTCTTATAGTCCCTTCTCTGAACTCTCATATTGAGTGTGTATTACCCTTCTAGTGATCATACCTAATCATGCTTTGATAGAACTTTGTCTTCTTTCTTCCTTGTGGTTTTTCTTGGTTGGCCTTTGCAAACTACAAAGCCTTGCAGTGGGCAGGGTGAGATGGAAATGTGAAGGATCCTCTGCTGGGATTTGTTGATTTTTCCCTTTTTACTCACAGTTCTTTTGCAGTTTCAACATCCTTTGTCTCCAGTAATGCTCAGGCCATAATTTTGTGGGGGATTTTCTCAGCTGTGACATTATTTTGTATCAATGTAATGGTATTAGGAAGTGGGGCCTTTAGGAGGTGATTAGGTCATGAGGGTAGAGTCTGCATGAATGTGATTAATGACCCCAGATAGACTTCTTGCCCCTTCATCCATGTAAGGACACAGGGAGAAGCAAGGACACCAGGAAGCAAGATCTCACCAGACACTGAATTTGCCAGCACCTTGATCTTGGACTTCCCAGCATACAGAACTGCAAGAAGTAAATTTCTGTTTTTGTAAGCCCAGTGTATAATATTTCTGTTACAGCTGCCCAAATGGACTAAGACAGTACAGAAGAAAAATTCCTGCCTAGAATAAGTATCTTTCCCTATAAAGACAAATCTCTATGTTAAAAGAGGGCCAACCTAAGAACAAAGTAATCAACCTGATGACAGCTTGTCTCCCAATGAATGTGTCATATCGGGAACTCAGGGTTGACCTCTACTACTGATGAATTGGATACTCAGCAGTAGGAATACTCATATCCTAGTAAATATTCTTGTTGAGAGACTGTCCTTAGTGTGAAGAAGTCCATGTTACTGCACTCATGCAAACTCACCATTACTGTCACCATGGCCACTTTTCACATGAGCTTATTGAGGAAGAATTAGGGTGGTTAGAAAAAAAAGAGAGAGGCTGGCTAACATTAACAGGATGGGATATCTTGTCCAGCTGATTAAAGAGCCTCTTCCAAAGTACATACCCTTTTCATGTGCCAGTTCTAAGAGTTTCATCCACATATCCTCCTGGTTACCTTTTTTTTTAAATCTTTTTCTAAGTCCTTGGCTACCCAACCATAAATTAGTATAAACTTATACCTCAGGCCATCCCTCCTTCTATGCTAAGTGGACAACCAGCCTGAAGTTCTACTCACTAGAATGATCTCCTGATTTCAAGGCCACTGTTGAGTGGAGTTGTAATATAGTGGCCATCCCCTTTCTCATCTCAATGAGAGAACTTAATATTCACACAATTAAATGTTTCCTTTTCCCTGCGAATATTTTCTAGTATTGTTAAAAGAAGCCGTATGACCCAGAACTCTTAAAATAACTTCTGTCCCTCCAGTGATTAAATGATACAACTATTTAATTTCCTAGTCTTGCCCTCCCTGAACTTAATCCCATCTTACAACCTATGATCATTTTAGTAACTATCTTCAATGTACTCCCAGCAAGGAGGTTATCTGTGCATACAAATATGCAACCTAGTTCTGGAATCCTAAAGCTACTTCTGATACTATTTTTAGTATCAGTCAGGATACTGATAGGAAACAGATGGTGTACTCATCTGAGATAATTTGAAGAGAGAGGGACAAGAAGACCATTTCCAGTGATGTGGGCAGAGTTTAGGGAAATGAACAGGGTACAGCACAAAATTATGGAGTCAGCAGTACAGTAGCAAACTGTTATGACAAGCCTTAATGTCAAGTGGAAGACTGCTTAATAAATGGAAAAGGAAGCCTCAAAGGAGGCGTCATCTTTAGAATAGGAATACAGCCAATCTGGATACAACTCCTGCAGAAACTGGAAGGATAATACCCTAGCCTTAATTTGCTCCTGCCCTCTCATTTGCCAGTGCCTCTCATTGGCCAAATCCAACTGAAATCCAGAGTTCAAGGGATTATGCTGAGGCTCTCAATATAGCCTCCTGGGGAAGAAAAGAGACTAGAGAAGGTTTTAGAAAGGTGGAAGTGAATTTAGAGAGTCAAAAAAAATACATCCAACACATATTCTCTGGTACTTTATCTGCCCACCTACCCTGCCCCTTCCAGCTACCAAAACTTCACTATGGCTAGGTAAGAACCCAGATGAGCTGGCAGGGGAGCTAGGAGGAGAGCTTCCACATACTATCTGTAGCAATAAATAACTATGGAAATAGTTGGCAATTTGGCAATAAATAAGAGGAGCTAGTTGGCTTCTGTACCTCAGTTTTAATTAGTTCTACGTTTATATAAAACCAGAGTTTCAGAAATGGAGGGCGGACCTTTCTGTTTTCTTGTAGTGGTAGATTTTTATCTCCTTCATTAACTCCGTCATCTTAATGAGAGAAATAAAAAAGGCAATAAGTCACTTATAGTACCATTTCCCAATACATAATTAAATATAACTTTAAAAATACATATTTAGGGACTTCCCTGGTAGCACAGTGATTAAGAATCCACCCGCCAATGCAGGGGATACAGGTTCAAGCCCTGGTCCGGGAACATCCCACATGCCTTGGTGCAACTAAGCCCGTGCGCCACAACTACTGACCCTGCGCTCTAGAGCTCGTGAGCCACAACTACCTAGAGCCTGTGCTCCGCAACAAGAGAAGCCAGCGCAATGAGAAGCTTGCGCACCACAACAAAGAGTAGCCCCCGCTCGCTGCAACTAGAGAAAGCCTGCGTGCAGCAACGAAGACCCAATGCAGCCAAAAATAAATTATTAATTAATTAATTTTTTAAAATACATATTTATATAGCAAAAAGAAGGAAATAGTAAAGACTAGAGAAGAAATAAATGAAACATAGAATGGAAAAACAATAGGGAAAATCAATTAAATTAAGAGTTGATTTTTTTTTAAAAATCAACAAAATTGACAAACCTTTAGACCAAGAAAAAGACTCAAATAACAAAAATCAGAAATGAAAGAGAAGATATTACAACTGATGTTACAGAAATAAGAAAGGATCATAAGAAAATACTATGAACAATTTTATGCCAACAAGTTGGATAACCTAGAATAAATGGAAAAATTTCTAGAGACATATAACCTATGAAGACTGAATCATGAAAAAATAAAATATCTAAACAGACACAGAACCAATAAGGAGAGCAAATCAGTAATCAAAAACCTCCCAACAGGGCTTCCCTGGTGGCGCAGTGGTTGAGAGTCCGCCTGCCGATGCAGGGAACACGAGTTCGTGCCCTGGTCTGGGAAGATCCCATATGCCACAGAGCGGCTGGGCCTGTGAGCCATGGCCGCTGAGCCTGCGCGTCCGGAGCCTGTGCTCCGCAATGGAAGAGGCCACAACAGTGAGAGGCCAGCGTACCGCAAAAAAAAAAAAAAAAAAAAAAAACAACCTCCCAACAAAGAAAATCCCAGGACCAAATGGCTTCACTGGAGAGTACCACCAAACACTTAAAGAAGAATTAATACCAATCCTTCTCAAACTTTCCCAAAAAAATTAAGAGGTAAGAATACTTCCAAACTCATTCCATGAGGTCAGCATTACCCTGAAAACAAAATCAGACAAAGATACTACAAGGAAACTACACACTAATATCCCTGATGAATAATGATGCAAAATTCATCAACAAAATACTAGCAAACCAAATTCAACAACATATTAAGAGAATCACACATCATAACCAAGTGAGATTTATTCTGGAATACAAGAATGGTTCAACATATGAAAATCAGTTAATGTGATTTACCCCATTAACAGAATGAAGGACAAAAGCACATGATTATCTCGATGCAGAAAAAGCAGTCAACAAAATTTAGCACCCTTTCATTGTAAAAACTCTCAACAAACTGATAATAGAAGGAAATTACCCAACATAATAACAGCCATATATGAAAAGCCCACTGCTAACACTGCACTCAATGGTGAAAAACTGAAAGCTCTCCCTCTAATATCTGGAACAAGGCAAAGACACCTACCTATTTTTAACACTTCTATTCAACATAGTACTGGATATTCTAGCCAGAACAATCAGGCAAGAGAAAGAAATAAAAGGCATCCATATTGGAAAGGAAGAGGTAAAATTACCTCTGTTTGCAGATGACATGATCTTCTATTTAGAAAATGCTAAAGACTCCAAACAAAAAAACTGTTAGAACTAATAAATGAATTCAGCAAAGTTCCAGGATACAAAGTCAACACAAAAATCAAGTGTGTTTCTATACACTAACAATGAGCAGCATGCAAGGCAAAGACTTGTACACTGAAAACTTCAAAACATTGCTGAAGGAATTAAGGAAGATACAAATAAATGGAAAGACATACATGCTCATGGATTTGAAGACTCAATATTGTTAAAATGCCCTTAATACCCAAAGTGGTCTACAGATTCAATGCAATCCCTATCAAAACCTCAACAGAATTTTTTGCAGAAATAGAAAAAAAAAATCCTAAAATTTCATATGGAATATCAAAAGATCCCAAATAGTCAAAACAATCCCAAGAAAGAAAAATAAAGACAAAGGCTTCACACTTCCTGGTTTCAAAATATATTACAAAGCTATAGTGATCAGAACAGTATGGTACTGATATAAAGACAGATATATAGAACAGTGGAAGAGAATAAAGATCCCAGAAATATATTCTCGTAAATATGGACAAATAATCTTTTACAAGGATGAAAAGAATACACAACAGGGAAAGGATAATCTTTTCAATAAATGGTGCTGGAAAAACTGGATATTCATGTGCAAAAGAATGAAGTTGGGCCCTTTCCTTATAATATATACAAAAATAACTCAAAATGGATTAAAGATCTAAACATAAAACCTGCAACAATAAAGCTCCCAGAAAACAACATACAAAGAAAGCTCCATGACATTGGATTTGGCAATTATTTTTTGATATGACATCAAAAGCACAGGCAACAAAAAAAATTAGAGAAATGGGACTACGTCAAACTTAAAAACTGCACAGCAAATGAAACAATCAACAGAGTGAACAGAAAAACTATAGACTGGGAGAAAATATTGGCAAACCATGTATCTGGAGTAGGGCTAATATCCAGAATATAGAAAGAACTGCCTCAACTCAACAAAAATAAAAATCTGATTTTAAAAATATGCAATGGACTTGAATAGATATTTCTTCAAAGAAGATATATGAATGGCCCACAAGTATGTGATAGGATGCTCAACATCACTAATCATCAGGGAAATGAAAATCAAAACCACAATGAGATATCACCTCATACATACCTATTAGGATGGCTGTTAAAAAAAAACCAATATGGAAGTTCCTCAAAAAAATTAAAAACAGAAATACCATACCATCTAACAATTCTGGGTATATATCCCAAAAATATTGAAAATAGAGTCTCAAAGAGATATTTGCACACCTATGTTAATTGTAGCATTATTCACAATAGCCAAGAGGAGGTTGAAGTAACCTAAAGGTCAACTGACAGATGAATAGATAAAGAAAATGTGGTTTATACATACAATGAAATATTACTTAGCCTTAAAACAGAAGGAAATACTGTTATATGTTACAACATGGATGAGCGTTGAAGACATTATGTTAAGTGAAATAAGCCAGTCATAAAAAGACAATTACTTCATGATTCCACTTATATGAGGTGTCTAAAATAGTCAAACTCTTAGAAACAAAAAGTAGAAGAATCACTGCCAGGGCTTGGGGGTAAGGGGGAAATGGCAAGTTGTTGTATAATGGATATAGAGTTTCAGTTTTGCAAGACGAAAAAATTCTAGAGATACGTTACACAACAATATGCATATAGTTAACATTACTATATTATACACTTAAAAATGGTTAGGATGGTAAATTTTACACTATGTGTTTTATACCTCAATTAAAAAAAAAACTATATGTGGAAATAGTAGTATGGTTGTCATTATAAGTTGTTTTTTGAATTATATTTCAAACAGCAAAGATAAAATGTGTATTTTAGATATATTTATATGTATACATATGTGCATATCAGTCACATTTACATATTTTTAAAATAGTAATTACAAATTATATATTTATAAGCTACAGTATCTATCCAATAAATATTTTATACAATGTAAAACAGAAAAAAAAGAGAAAAAAAAACCCAGCCTACCTTGTCTCAAAAGTACTGTTCACAGAGGCCTTAATTAAGGGTGCTCCTATTGCATATCCCAAAGCATATCCGAGTATTCCTGCAGCTTCCACAAGGCCTATAAAATGGATACTGAACATCAAACTACATAACCCAACTTTGTTGTAAAATGATAAAAATGATCTCACTGCAATGAATTATTTCTGAAAGCTTCATGGAATATTCTATTAGTCTCCAAAGAAACAGAACCAATAGGATATTGAGAGAGAAACAGAGAGACAGAAACAGAGAGAGACAGAGAGTCAGAGAGCGAGGCAGAGACTTTAAGGAAGTGGTTCATGAAATTGTAGGGCTGGCAAATCCAAATTTGTAGGGCAGGCTGGCAGGCTGGAAATCCAGATAAGAGCTAATGTTATAGTCTTGAGTCCATAATTAAGTCTTAAATCTACAGGGCACGCCAGCAGCATGGGAAAACTCAGGCAGAGTTTCTACACTGTAGTCTGGAGACAGAATTGCTTCTTTGGGAAACCTCAGTCTGTTCTGAAAGGCTTTAACTGTTTAGAAGAGGCTCACGCATATTATGAAGGGTAATCTGCTTGACTCAAAGTCTACTGATTGTAAATATTAGTCACATCTAAAAATTATCACAGAAACATCTAGACTGGTGTTTGACCAAACAACTGGTTGCCATAACCTAGCCAAGGTGACACATAAAATTTATCATCATACATATTATTCAATGCACATATTAGAAAAACTCAGATAATTTTGTAATTCACTGTACCTTATTTAATCTATATATTAATGTAATATAAATAAATACACATATATTTAATACAAATTCAACGGGTCTTATTTCAATTTAATTTGTGGTACTAAAGCAAGATAATACTTTAACATAAACATCACCTTTGCATCCTTCACTTTAGCTGCCAGGGTGGCAGGAGGTAGCAATAAAGTAAGCTACTCTCTGTAGTGTATACATGTGTTTTAACTGCTATTCAATAGAATCAAAAGTAAAACAAACAGATTTGTTGCCACCATCAGCCAACGGTAATGAATGGCTACAATTTTTTTTCTAAAAACAAACATAAATATGAATATTATCTATTTTAGTTCATTGATATGACTTTCCTTACCTCTGGTGGAAAAATTATTATTTTGGTGAAAAATGTTATTTTCTGTTAAGTCACCTTCACAATAAGTATGTAAAAACAACTTTAAATTTTTTTCCAAAAATGATAGTTAGATAACCCTGTATAAGTAGATGATCTACCAGGACCAGAAGCTATTACAATATAAAGAGGTACAGATTACTGTACCCCAGGGCTACTTATTGTGCAATACACTAGCATGAAATATTATAAATAGAGGATACTACACTGTAGCTAATTAAATAGCACATCACTCCTCTCCTTGATAGGATGAATGAGATTATGTTTTCATTAACTTCAAAATATCAAAGCTGGGCTTCCCTGGTGGCACAGTGGTTGAGAGTCCGCCTGCCGATGCAGTGGACACGGGTTCGTGTGCCGGTCCAGGAGGATCCCACATGCTGCTGAGCGGCTGGGCCCGTGAGCCATGGCCGCTGAGCCTGCGCATCCAGAGCCTGTGCTCCGCAACGGGAGAGGCCACAGCAGTGAGAGGCCCGCATACCACAAAAAAAAAAAAAAAAAAAAAATCAAAGCTCCCCAAAACGATTGTGTTAATGTACGTAAAGAGCTTAGTAATGATTATTTCAGCACCACACTGAATCTTGCTCTAAGCAAGCATAAACAATATTTCTACTCCCTTATGGATATTATGGCAGCAACATCCCACTATATCCTTGATATTAGCCAAAAGGCCGAGAAGTGATACCCCACTGTATCCTTAAAGTTAAAACATACAACTACTCAAGCAATTTAATCTGGTAATTTGAGATTTTTTTTCCCAGCGAAATGAACTGCAGCCTAAATAGGTTGATAGGATGAAAATATATAAAAATCATATTAGAAGGGGAAATAACTTGCCTAGATAAATACCAGCTGAGTGTGTGGCAACGCTGTTATAAATAAAGGTTACTCCAAGGACATAAAGAGGTATAGCTGCTATTCCCTGCACACTCTGCCCAAGGATGAAGAACGTCATATATTTTGATTGGAATGATAATGAAGCTTTCTTGCAAGCCTTGACCATCTTCATTTCTTGGCAAGTATCTTTTGAAAAGATAATTATATTTTTGTTAAATGAGTCAAAAGTTAAACATACAACAAATACGCAGTATCTTCTATGAAATGTTTTACCTTTTATAAGCTATTTCCACCATTATGCTTTTATTTTAGTTAACACTCATGTATATTGAATGTAGTAGTTCTATAATCAATCATCATGTTCTCAGAAAAAAAGCAATGATAAAAGAAAATTTGTGGGAATACTGGAAAATATGCACATATTATAAACCAAATATAAATGTGTATGCATAATTATATGTATATATATACTTATGTGTGCATAAGTATATACATACATATATGTATATACACACACATACACACATATTCCTCTTAAATTTGGCATCTGGTACCCCTGAGTTTTGACCCCAGGGTAAAAGTATTTCTAACATCCTAAATTATCTGAATTACTAAAGATTACCTTCTGAGTTTAGTTCTAGATCCACTTCTTCAGCAATCTTCAAATTAACTTCGTGTTACTAAATAGTTTCCCATTTTAGACCCACTAACTTCTAGAATACAGGTGCATAAAGACAAGGCATTATACAATAAAATTTTCTCTCTGTTGGTCATTATATGGTAATGTACTAGATTTTAAACTCCTTTAGGTGACAGTGTATTTCTTATGCTTTTTCAAATTCACATGGTTGTAAATCAATAGTAAATAAATGTTTGTTGGAATTACATTTGTCATTAGATTGGTAGATCCAGGTAATGCTAATTAGATCATTCTGACTGTGTCTATTTTGATTGGAATTTAACAAATGCTCTTAAAATATTAGTGGAAAACTGGTAATAGTATAGACTGCAAAATAGTACACAAATGGAAATTTTCAGGTGGTTCAGTATCCACAGAGAATGAAACTTGATCCCACGTCAAATGCGAGGAGGTCTCTAGAATTGTGATCCAAAATACTGATTCAATTTTATATAGACATGTTAACTTGTGGTGATATCAGTATCAATCTGATATTTCCAACATCCTAGCTTCTTAGTTCCTTGAACTCCTCTCCGTTCATGTACTTGTATTCCACTTACCCTAGCTACTCATTTTAAACTTTCAGAAACAATAACTACAAGCCTTCCTTAATTGTAAGCATCCTACACTCAAACTCTATTTTTCCAGATCACTCCTTCTAGCAACCCAGCTGCTACAATCCTTAAAATTCACCAAGACCTATAATCAGTCCATTGATCCTGCTCCTTTTCACGATCTCAATGTCCCCTTTATCTCCTTACTTCTCTCATTATCATCTTAACACTTTTAAATCCTTTGTTCTCTTTCATATCATGCAATCCCTTAGTAAAACTTCAGCCCTGGTCAAATTAAACTCTTCTCCCTACTCTATACCTACGTTTTCAAAGTTGAATGAGGCTGGAGGGAAACACACAACAATGCAAATCTCACTTTGAATGCATGATTATTAAACTCAGGTAGGTCCTTCACCCTCCTGATAATCAAGTATGTCCCTAATCTACTACTCTTGTCTCCTTCTAGAAAAAAAAACATTCAACTTGTTTCCCTTCTCCTAAGGATCATGGTCCTGAGATTCCTGCTGCCCAACATTTGAAAACAAATGTCTTCTACCAGTAGGATAAAACTAATCTTTTAGTGCCCTTCTTGAAATTATAGTCCAAACAAGGGATTTTTTAAAGTGAAGAAGGGCACTTGGATCTTGGACTCTCAGCCTTCAGAGCGGTGAGAAATAAATTTCTGTTTTTTAAACCAACCAGTCTATGATATTTTTGTTATAGCAGCCCACACTAACTAAGACACGAGGAAAATCAAAAATCTTTGTTGTGAATTATAGAAGGGAACTGAAAAAAAAATCAGGGGAATGGATCCATTTGAAAGTATAATTGAGGTTGAAAGTAACAAATTCATTGTGGGACTAAGCTGTCCTCTTGTGTGATTTTTCTCTAAAACACTCATCAGCAGCCCAGATATAGATATAAAAGAAAGGTATATGGTTGGATCAAAAGTTTTCCAGACGAGGAACAAGAAAGGACAATGGGACAGAGAGCTTAGTATAATGATTAGAGTATGTCTGAAATATTCTAACATGTCATATTAAGGAACATAAAATAAGCTACAAATGAAAGAAAGTAACAACAAGGAGAATCTGATAAAGGGAGAAAGTAGATGTCAATACACTAAAGGTTCTAATGAAAGGAAAGAACTGATGTTTCTGTTATATGAGTGAGTTAGAAGAATTAGTGGATATAATCAGACAGTGAGATAACAGATATTTAGTAAGTTCTTAGTAATGTGACAGTGCACTGCAACCATGGATATGTTGGGTGTTCAATTATATGCAGAGATCTAGAAACTAAAGATCAGAGTGTGATACAACTGTTTGCATGAACTAGAGGAGAAAATTAGTTTTAACTTCTCAAGGATTTGGTTTACTATGATTTCTACATGTTAGTTGACACATAGGGACTGAAGACCAATTTGTCATTAGTACAGAAAACTGAGATGGGGTAGAGGGGGCAGAGAAAGGGAGTGTAAGGTGGTGATAAATGGACTGCTCCAAGGTTCAGGCCAGTCATACAGGAAGATGGGTATGGCAGGTAACTGGGGAAAATAGAGAATAGAATAGGAGGGATATTCAGAAAAGAATAAGAGAAGGACCCCCCCCCAAAAAAAGGATGAAAGAAGAAAATACAGAAATTAAATATATATACATACATAAACTGAAGTATGTACATAGAGTAGAAAATTAGTTATGTAAGAACTAAACTTTTCAACAAAATGAGTGAAATATCTGCATAGATGTGTGTATGAAATAAGCACTTCTACCTGCAAAGACCATTTATTTACTCTATTTCTGCTTCTCTAACAACAAGCAGAGGGTTACCCAGTAAATACACTGAATGGTTGTTGTTAGATAAATTACACGTTCTTAATCACAAGCAGAAAATAAAATATCTAGAATCTAGATACTATAAAGAAAACACAAAGGAAGAAAGACTGTACTAGTTCTACTGTCATTACTCCTGAGTACTCATCAAGCAGCATTTTTAATGTCTCAAGCAGTGCTTCCTAACTTTTCACCTTTTCTCACCAGAAAAGGATTAAGGGAAGGATAGGAGTAAAGTGTTATCCATTCCCTTCTTCCCATAAGTCATCTTCTAATTCAATTAGCTGTCCATTATACAAATATAATAAATATATTACAAATATATTCTATAAATTAATAAATGTATTTATTCTACATATAGTCTACAAATATAATAAACATAAATATATGTGAATATTAGATTTCATAAATTATATGATATATATCATATACATATCAGTATATTATTTATAATATGAATTATATAGTATATATAGCTAAATATCTTAT
Source organism: Pseudorca crassidens (assembly GCF_039906515.1). NCBI lineage: Eukaryota > Metazoa > Chordata > Mammalia > Artiodactyla > Delphinidae > Pseudorca > Pseudorca crassidens. Next base: position 83,072,738 of record NC_090298.1, read on the forward strand.
ATAAATTATATTTAATATGAACTATTTTTATTTCCATTGTAAACACACAGCATAAACACACATCACAAACATACTTTTAAACATCATAAAAATGTATATACACACATACACACATATAGAGACATCCTCATGCCTTTTCCATCATTTCCTGCTAAAGCCCAGTTTAAAGTTTCCAAAACTGGTAAATGCATTCCAACACTTTTATAAGCCTATGCATAACAAGAAAGTCCCTGACACAAAAGTGTCAGAAATAGTGCTACGGACTTCAAATAGCCTTTTTATCTACTGGGAGTAGCAAAAAATTGTGGAATAAATCAAAAAAACAATGAAGAAAGCAAAGAAGCCTCCAATCTTTCCAGATTCGAAGTCCTGTGTCAAAGGGCAGCACCCATTTTGAAATGGCAGAAGTAGCTAGAAAAGTTCTGACTTTTTGTGTGTGTCTGTGTAAGTTTGGTTATCTTTGCCTTTGTACTTGTGTATATGTGTGCTGAGGTCAAAATAAAGGGATCAATTTAAGTATACTGTGGAAGATATAAATCAAAAGATTTATAATATATATGAAAATTGATAAAAGAAAACCAATTTCACAAAATAATTATCCCAAATATTATCCCAAATATCATCCAAAATATTCTTTCATGTTACTAGGCCCATCTCTTAGATGAAAGGGTATATGATCATGAGAAGATGGGAGAATGACATACATGTTACCAGGGAGCTACCATTAATTAGCTTAATAAACTTGATCATATAAGTAGATACAGATGAATGAATGTACAGACACATAAATATCACAGTCTATTTTAAGTTCCTAGAGCCAATGGCTTAAATGAATAATGATTTGATGTATGATAGTATCTTTTAAAATCTTACCTTCAGTTTCTACCGTCATTTTATAATTTCCACCACTAAAGTATGGAAAAGCAAATAAAAGTGATCCAGATCCTACTAAAAAGGAGGAAACTGTAATCCATCCTAGTATGTTTCCTTTCCCTCCATAATATGCTATGAACACTACTACCAGGCAAGATGAAATATCATAGGTCAATGACAGCACTAAATTCTCAGTGGTTTTCAGATGATTCTCCTTCTGAAAATTGCCAGTGCCCAGATCTACAAGACCAAACACAATACCTAAAATGTAAAAAGAAAAAAAGAAAGCAATAATATGCATTAAATTATCTTTATAAAGACAAAATAGATCATCATTATAATCACTGAAAAACAAAACAATTTGCAATGACTTAAGTTTATTTTACATTACTCTGAATGTTTAAGATCTATAAATACATAATAGTTCCTTTTCTAAAACACTAATATGTCTTAACCTCTATGAAATATTTGCTAATTGAATTTTTGTAACTATTTTTAAACTATATTTATGAGTAATATACTGAAGAATATGCTCTTTTTAATCATCTCAGTACTGATCTTTATTTTAATGTATTATGTTTCAATTATTAAAAAATGAATAAATAACAATCTAATGAATATTTGCTTATCTCCCATCTAGAATAGGAAATAAAACGTTAACAAAATAGTTGAAACCCAACATGCACTCCCTAAACACATTCTTCTCTCTCACTCTATAACCCATATCCAATATTTGGAGTTTACCATTTCTGAGCCGTTTTAACACTTTTTTGACAATGTATATATACATCCTTTAACAATATAGAGTATCATTTGTCATGTTCTTGAACAGTAAGTAAATGGTATCATATATGTGTATTTCTATAACTCAGCATCCAACTGGGAAAAATAAACATACTAAGTATTTGAAACAGAAAGAAATTGATATCGGTGTTGGTTACAAAAGTAATACATTTGTTGGAGTGAAAAGAAAAAATAGTTACTAATCAAAACTCATGATAGGGCTTCCCTGGTGGCGCAGTGGGTGAGGGTCCGCCTGCCGACGCAGGGGACGCGGGTTCGTGCCCCAGTCCGGGAGGATCCCACATGCCGCGGAGTGGCTGGGCCCGTGAGCCATGGCCGCTGAGCCTGCGCGTCCGGAGCCTGTGCTCCGCAGCGGGAGAGGCCACAGCGGTGAGAGGCCCGCGTACCGAAAAAAAAAAAAAACAAAAAACCCCAAAACTCATGATATAAATGCCACTAAAGTTGCTGGAGTAGTGACAGCTACTGCTGCTGCTACTGCTGTTGGAACTGCAATCACTACCTCTTTGTAGGAAGCCAGGACCCACACACCTATTAATGCTATGAAATTTAGCTACCTCATAGTCACCTGCTGTTTCTGCTGCTCTTGCAGTTGCTTGAGCCAGTGCCCATGAACACTGTACTGCTGCATCATCCACTGTTGTTGCTGATGGAGTTTTATTTATTCCTGACTATAAATCCAGGAGCCTTCGCTTACCCAGTATTGCTGCTGCTGCCAAAATCATCACCAGCGTAGAGATAGAAAAGAGAGGCTTCCCATTGCCCCTTTTTCAAATGTACTGCCACAGCCTCTTACTGGCAACACCTAAGTGGAAGCCAGCTGGCAAGGAAGTCTGGTAACTGTAGTTTACAGGCTGCCAGTCCCCTTGGAAATAGGGGTGAGTCCAGAATGGCAACAATGGAGTGCATGGCCAACAAATAACTTGAAGAGTTCACCCTCTGGACTACTTAGGACACATTTTCACCCTTCTTCCCATATTTAAACTTCCATACCAAATTAATAGCAACATAATCATGCTTCTGCCAAACATGTTGCGATTATCATTCTTACAAACAAAGATGTTCTCACTTTTTCCCCCAAAATGGAGACACATAGTCCAATCAGTCACCATATCCATTTCAAGGTAATTTTAACCCTTCTTCTAGTTGAATCACAAACCTGAATGGGTTTTCTTTAACATAAAAATTAAATTGTAAGGTATAAATGGTATAAGTAAATAAATAATTAAGCAAAGATGTAGGCCTAACTAAATCTGTGAGGGAACTGTATTGCAGAAGAAACCATAATCAGACCCAGAACCACAGCAGTTTAACAGACCAAAACCAGCAAGAAACAAGATACAGAAACTTTGCTGCACCTAAAAGCATTTTCTTCAACTCTCATTTTTTTTTTTAACATCTTTGTTGGAGTATAATTGCTTTACAATGGTGTGTTAGTTTCCGCTTTATAACAAAGTGAATCACTTACACATATACATATGTTCCCATATCTCTTCCCTCTTGCGTCTCCCTCCCTCCCACCCTCCCTATCCCACCCCTCTAGGTGGTCACAAAGCAGCAAGCTGATCTCCCTGTGCTATGCGGCTGCTTCCCACTAGCTATCTATTTTACATTTGGTAGTATATATATATGTCCATGCCACTCCCTCACTTTGTCAACTCTCATTTTAAATGTGGCAAAGGAGGATACTGGCCAAGGCAAAGAATGTCCTGTCAGTAACTGTGTCCGTCTCTGGGTTGGGGTATTAATTCCTCTTCCAATTTAGGAATATTCTGTAGAGACAAATTTGTAAAGTTATCTTCCACAATACTCTTCTATAAAATAGTAAGGGAAAGAGGAAGAGAAAAAAATTAAAAATTGAAATACATACACACACAAATGTATATATGTTTGTGTGTGCGTACATTTAAAACGAGAAAAATGCATAGTTGCTACAGCGTTTATGTCTCTAAATGGTTATTAGACTACAGTTGATATTTATAACTTCCTCCTTCCAAATTTCACCCGCTCTTCTTCCTCTTGATTTCAGATAACATATATAGATTACTAACATAAAGCATATGCCTCACTCTACAGGACAGTACCCAAACTTTTGATTCCTGTCTCCTAGCTGATGCCTTATCTGAGTCTTCAATAGGACATTAAAATTATCTATAACGCCAAGAGTTTCTGGTTATTGAACTCTGTAGTAAGACCAGTGAATTCCATGAACATGAACTTCCTGATGTACTTCTTTTGCTGTAAAACGAGTTCCTTCCTTAAAAGTAATGTGATACTACATAAGATGATTATGATGGTGTATGAGGCATTCATTAAGTCCAATTATAGTTGTTCTGGCAGAACTGTGGTGATGAAAGAAGAACCCAGATCTAAAATAAATATCTATTTCAGTGATGAGAAGTTATTGCCCACTCTATAATAGAAGCAGATAACATAATCAACCTGTTTCCAGATAGCTGGTTGGTTTCACTAGGGAATGGAGTTATTTCCTGGATTGTGTTGAATTTTCCTGGTGGCAATTCAGGCACTCCGAAATGCAATAGCCAGATCAGCTCTGGTGAAGATAAAGCCTTGCATTCAGCTCTCATATAAACTCTTATCTTTGATATGATTGTCACTATAAATATGAGCCCACTGAACAAGACATACAATGGCAGAGGAAAGAGGCTGATTAATATTCACAGGATAGCTGTCTATCTACTTCATTACTGAGAGCTTCCTCTGCAATGGATTTCTTTTGGTGAACATTCACATAGGATAACTTTGCCCATTCAGAGACATATCACTTACACAACCCTTTCCTAATCACCAAATGGTCAAACCATTAGTCAAAGGCAGCCTGGTATCTAGGCAATACAGACAATCAGATGTACTCTCCAATGTTTTGCCCACTGGAAGGACTTCCTTTTTTCTCTGTTTTTCAGGGCTATGATGCTTCCTATAGCATTATACTACAGCAGACTTTCGTCTTCAGAAAACCACAGGTTCACCAAAGGTTATGTTTTTTCTTAGTAGTGGGTGGTAGAAATGAAAAACTTGTCCTTCGTTTGAGAAGAGGTAGCCCTGCACACTCCATACCAATTGGTCCCTAGAGACATCACTGAAGTGGCAGGCAAATTTTGGGTATATAAGGTATTATCTCCCAGGACAGATTTTATGTTAGTCATTCTGGGAAGGCTGGAATCTGATTCTAGCTATGAGTCTAGTAGCAATAAGGGATGGTAGGGTGGGTCATGAGGGCAATCAGCATTCCCTTAACTCAGGTGAAGTAAATTCAGGGTCTCCAAGCAAGGAATTGTTTCTTTTTGAGACATAGCAGGAATAGTTGGTCCTACTGGGAAAGGAGGTTCAGGATTTCAGAGTTTACAGTTGTCGGATTCACAGAATTCCACCCAAATGCCTTTGTCCCAATTCTCAGGGTTCCACTCTTCTCCAATCAATGCCCCAATTCTCACATAAGTGATCTCATAAATTTATGAATTCAACTTATGTTGTAATTCTGAAAGTGTGAATATGGGTTGGTACTGTTCCAAATATGCAGTATGTGCCTAAAAGTGATAAGATTCTCACAGAAAATTCACCATCAGAAAAGCTCACGCATTTCTAATCATGCCCTAAACTTCTCATTTTCTTTCTGTGAATTTTTCAGTGCAGTGAGAAGCAATCAACCCCAAAATCTCTGTAGTCAAAACTTCCACCATAGGACTCAATTGCAGAAGCTCTTAGTCTCCCAAAGTCTTCCCTCTAGTAAGAACTTTATCCCAGGCAACATTTTAAATAACTCTTTTAAGTCACTACATGCCACTGACTTCCAGTGTACCATTTTCCACAGGCACAAATATTGCTTTTTTCATTGCTTTCAAGCCCAATCAGGTGAGATAACCAATTCCAGATTCCCATCTTTAAGGGTTGTTTTGTTTGTATTTTTCCTGGTTCAATGCCTGGTATGGAGTACTACATAAAAAATCACATAATTTTTGTAATTTATAAACCAACTAGTTTTATTACATTAGTGAAGGTAAAAATTTGGTCAAAAACTTTTTAAATATCTTTATACTATGTATCATGATATTTACAAAATAAAGGAATATTATTCTCGTTACACACTCAGATACTTTAACCAATTTCTTAGCCATACTTACCTCTAATAAAATGTTAATTCATATTTTTTCTGAAGAATATATTTTAATATGATCTTATCTCTAATTGTTCTTATAAAATTAATTGTAGGGGCTTCCTTGGTGGCGCAGTGGTTGGGAGTCCGCCTGCCGATGGAGGGGACACGGGTTCATGCCCCAGTCTGGGAGGATCCCACATGCCACAGAGTGGCTGGGCCCGTGAGCCATGGCCGCTGAGCCTGCGCGTCCAGAGCCTGTGCTCCGCAATGGGAGAGGCCACAAAAGTGAGAGGCCCGTGTACCGCAAAAAAAAAAAAAAATTAATTGTAATTCAGAATTGCTTTTTATAGTTTTGCAGTAAAGAGTTAACTCAAGCCTGGGTTGCTCAAAAAGAGGCCTGTCTTCAAGACTGGTCTTTGGTTGGCTCCTGGGAGATGACTCTGAGCCCTTGGAATATTCTACCATATAAGCGTGCTTTTATATGCTGGAGGCCTTGAGCCACACAGTTCCATTTTGGTCAGACAGTTTATGTTAACAACATGCTTTATGGTGAATACCTTTTTTGTTGGGTGTGAGCGATGGAGTAATAGAATCTGAGTAGCTGAGGTCAGTCACACAGATGCTGCATGCCTAGAGGACTGACACCCCCTCAAAAACAAAAACAAAAGCAAAAACCCTGGACACCAAGGCTCACATGCTCTTCCTTGGCTGGCAATTCTTTGCATATGTGTTATCACACGTTGTTGCTGAGAGTATAAAGCATATCCCTACTATTAATTCCACTGGAAAAGGACACATGGAAGCCTAGCCTGGTTTTTTCTGGACTTTGTCTCGTGTGCCTTTTCCCTTTGTTAATTTCAATCTGTATCCTTTCACTATAATAAATCATAACCATGAGTATAACATCTTTCTCTGAGTCCTTCTAGTGAATCATTTAGCCTGACTGAGGTCTTAGACATCTCCAATATAATAGTTAATAAATTTGAAGTTGATAAAGCCTCCAAATGACTCTTTACTACAGATCATAATATTTTCATTGAAAAAGCACTCTTTATAAGTGTGCAAGTATCCCATAAGCTCAAAGAAAACACTACTAAATAATGCCTTCAGTTATATTTTTGTACTGAAATATTTCAGACAAAATACTCAATTCAGAGAATCTTTCTTTGACAAATACTTTACAAGACAAACCTCTTTAGATAGGTTGTCTCTATGATTATTTTGAATGTTTCACCAAATTTAAGTGCCCAAAGCCACAGGCCTCCTTAATTTCAATTCAATATATGAAAATGAATCATTGTAATTCACTAAATTAATATAATAAAAAATAAAAGCTACATGAACATCAAAATGCAGAAAAAGCATTTGACAAAATCTAACCCCCTTTCATAATAAAAACACTCAATGAACTAGGAATAAAAGGCAACTTCTTCAAATCGTTGAAGTACATACATGGAAAACATAGAGCACACTTAAAAATTAAACTGTAGAGGCATCGTATGACTGAGCAATTTCACTCCTAGGTATAAATCCAGAGAAATGAAAATATATGTCCACACAAATACTTACACACAGTTCAGTTCCACATGTAAAGAGCTTAGAAGTTACCACTATGTCCTAGTAAGTAACAAACTGAACAGACTGAAAAATTAACACTCTTCTTGAATACATAAGAGAGGGGAAGACACAGGGCAAATTTGACAAGATTTTGAATTCAACTGTCATTATAATTCATCAATCCATACATTTACATTTTGCGTTTGATTTCCAGAAACATCTGTTCTGTGGTTAAAAGAAATGAGAGCTTACTTCAGGGCTTTGATGGGAGCCCTTGAATTCTCAGACTATAACATGAGCTGAGAGTTAACAAACCTAAGTTTGTCATTTTCTCTTCATAAGTGCTTAAGGGCATTCAAAAGATTCCATCCATCACCAGAGTCCTTATAGTCATCATTACTACCATAAGGTAAATTAAGCATCCACTCAGCTTTCAAGGTACATGCTTCATTTGGCATTTCATCCCAATCAAGCCTAGGTGATAGCTTGATTAGTTATGATACCACTACATGCCAAGAACTACTACCCGTCTTCCACTGGCAAAGAGCTCAGCACTTCACTCAAGATTAAAGGCATAACAAAACCAATCCTAAAATTACAACTTTATGAGTATATCTTCTGGGACTACTCCTGATACCAATTCCATAACAGTCTGAATCCAATCAGAAGAGAGAAACCACACAGTAATTTGAACAAGAAAAGTTTAGTATAAAGAATTATTAACTATAACAGGAGATTCGTGTAACAAGGCATTAGCTAGTTAGATGTAAAGAGAATGCTAAAGAATATAGAAATAGCCCATATAAGGAACAACCACTCCCCCAGGGCTGAAAGGGAGCACTGAAGGGCTAAAATTCACACCTTGCTGAAGAGAGCATAGCCATGGCTTATTGAACGACCAAGAAGTCACTGTGGTGCCATGCTAACAAAACTGGCAGGAAATCTATACTCTAAAACTTTGTGGTAGTTCTCCTTCTATGTGCTGGGGAAAGCTCAGGAATGCCAAAGGAAGCTGCCAGCCACTGAGTGCTTCTGGACACCATGCACTACAGCAGAGTGATACTGGAGAAGATGCAAGCACTGCAACAGCTTGATGATAGAGAAATCTGTATACACTGCAGGAGCTTGTCAAGCAAACACACTGGAACCAAGAAGTAAAATTTCCTGTGTAATGGCTCTCCAGTACCTTCTACTGATAAAATTTAACATTGTGACAGCTCACAAAGAAAAATATTTAAAGGGCCCAGGTCTATTTTCACAGAGCAGGCAAAAAGGATGAGTTTGGAGCTGAGAGGCAAAAAGCTGATACTAATATTGATATAGAGAGGCAATAAATCGACAAACTAATTCTGAAAGAGTTTGTGTAGGCACCCAATCATACATAAACTCTTTCAGAAAAAAGAAGAGAAAGGAATGCATCCAAATTAATTTAATAAGGCCAGTATAACCTGATACTAAAGACAGACAAAAACATTCCAAGAAAACTACAAACCAATACTCTCATTAAAAAAAATTCTTAGCAAAATTTTTGCAAATTGAATCCAGCAATCTATAAAAAAAGATAATAGGCCAGCAATAAGGGTTTATCCCAGGAATGCAAGGTTGGTTAAAAATCCAAAAATCAAAAAACACAATATATAATGTTAATAGAATAAATAAGAAAAACCATATCATGGTCTCAGTAGATACAGGAAAAGAAACACTTGATAAAATTCAACACCATTGATGACAAAAATTCCCAACCAACTAAGAATAAAAGGGAACATCTACAAACTGGTGAAGAGTATCCACAAAAACCCTGCAGTTAACATACTTAATTGTGAAAGGCTAAATGATTTCTACCTAAAATCAGGAAAAATAAATGAATATCTCTTTGCAGAACTTCTATTCAACATTGTACTGGAGGTCCTAGTCAGTACAAGAAAGCAAAAAAAAGAAATAAAAAGCATACAGACTGGGAAGAAAGAAGTAAAACCATCCTGATTCACAGCTGACATGATCACGTAGTTAAAAATCCTAAGGAATCTGCCAAAAGCCTCCTAAAACTAATAAATTAATACAGCAAACTTGCAGGAGAGAAGACCTAAATAGATACACCATGGTCAGGCATCAGAACACTCAGTATTGTTAAGATGTCAATTTTCTGTAGAGGATCGACTTGAGGACACAGGGAGGGGAAAGGGTAAGCTGGGACGAAGTGAGAGAGTGGCATGGACATATACACACTCCCAAATGTAAAACAGATAGTTAGGGGGAAGCAGCCGCACAGCACAGGGAGATCAGCTCGGTGCTTTGTGACCACCTAGAGGGGTGGGATAGGGAGGGTGGGAGGGAGATGCAAGAGGGAGGAGATATGGGGTTATATGTATACATACAGCTGATTCACTTTGTTATACAGCAGAAACTAACACAACATTGTAAAGCAATTATACTCCAATAAAGATGTTAAAAAATATATATATAGGCTTAAGCTGATTGCAAAATGAATCTTTCATTGGGGTCTGGAAAATCTACTCTCCTAGCAACTATCTTTCAAAAAAAGAAAATTTTATATATATATATATATATATATATATATATATATATATATATATATATATATATATATATTCTAATTTGCTATTTGAGGTTTCCCGTAGAATGACTGTTTTGAGCAATAGTAATTTCTGTATTCTTTCTTATAATAAATCAAAAGAAAAAAAGATGTGAATTTTCTCCAAACCTATACAATCAAAGCATATCCAACTAAAATCCCAGTAAGTTTTTTTACAGAATTAAACAAACTGATTCTACAATTAATGTGGAGAGGCAAAGTAACTAGGATAGCCAAAACAACTTTTAAAAAGAACAAAGTCATAAAAATACCTGATTTCAAAACATATAAGAAAACCAGAGTAAACAATGCAATACAGCATTTGCATAAGTTAGACATATTAGTTCAATAAAACAGAATAGAGAGGCTAGAAAAAGACTCTAGAGATTAGAATTTCAACAACAGTGTCAAGGTAATGCAATGGGTCAAAAGACAGTCTGTTTAATAAATCATGCTGGAATAAAGTATCCATATGGAGAAAAATTATTTTTGACTCTTTCCATACACACACAAAAAAATCATTCAAAATGGATCAGAGATCTAAACATAAGGGCTAAACCATAAAAATTCTAGAAAACAACAAAGCAGAAAATCTTCATGACATTGAGTTAGGCAATACATTCTTAGATAGAAACCAAAAAGAATGAACCATAAAAAATTAAGAAACTGGACTTCAACAAAAGTGAACACCTTTTTCATCAAAAAGGCACAAGAAAATGAAAAGGCAAATCACAGATTTGCGGGGAGAGAGGGAGAGGGTGGCAGGCAGGCAGGTATGGCCTGAGTCTGGTCATAAGGAATGATCAAAAAAAACCATGTCAAAGTTCAACATAGAGAATGAAAGACCCATATACTTTAAGACTGGCATGGACATAAGAAACAGGGAAAGAATGAGGAACTGTTGAAGACTAAAGAGGAAGTCTAAAGTATGACAACTAAATGCAACATGTGTTCCTGGATGGAATTTTGGACCAAAAAGGGAAAGGAGAAAATATTGAGAGAGTTGGCAATATGTAAGTGGGGGTACGAATTCATAACATGATGGTGGTGTCACACTGATATTCCTGACTGGGAGGGGTGTAAGGTGGTTATGCAGCAGCATGTCCTCACTTTGGGAAGATGCACACTGGAGTATTTAGCAGTGATGGGGCACCATGTCTGAAAAAGTCTATAAGTATAGGAAAGAAAAGGTGAAGGAACAAATGTGGTAAAATGTAAACAACTGGAGAATCTAGGTGAAGGGGAGGTAGGAATGCTTTGTATTGCCTTTGCACCCTTTCTGTATGTTTGAAATTGTTTAAAATGTAACAGTAAATAAATGAATTGATAAATGGAAAATGAAGAATTCATTTAAATAAATTCATAAATTCATTTATGAATGAAAGACTCAGTATTTATACCCAAACTGTGCTAATGATCCGTATGAAGTCAGTTAATAAGCAGTAGAGCTAAAAACCATTCACTGCAACCACTTGTTAAAAACGTTCACTGGCTCCACATTACCCACCGAATAGGGAGATTATATTGAGATGATGCTTGTAAAGCACCTGACTTATTAACCCAGTACATTAATGGGAAGTAATCAACTTTTAGTATCCTTTCAGAATTCTCAGTCTGATATTTAAAGACCTTCATAATGTGGCCACAATTTGTCTTTTTCTTCTTTTTTAATTTACTTATGTATTCAATACATATTTATTGTCTTTTCTGCCTCAGTCACTATATTAGGTCCTGGGGAGACACGATGAATAAAATAAATATAATTACCGGTTTGGGTGGTTAGGTGAAACCATCATCCAGCCAAACTTGTCACTCACCATTCTAAAACAAGGCTTTCCTGTAACTGAGTGTTTACTTACCAAAACACTCTTTCATTCATTTCCTTATTCAATAAATATTCTACATCCCCAGCTATCACTATACCTATTTGTCAAGGCATAATTCAAATGCTTCTTTCTCAAAGAAACTTCTTTAATGATTTCTCAAGACAAACTGATGACTATTTATTTGTTCCTCTCATATGGTACTTATCACATATAGTCTTTTTATTGAAGTTATTTAGTCACAGCATTTTAGAGCAAAAACAGATCATGTTTGGCAAACTCCAATATCATCAGTGTAAACAGGATAGTAAAGAATCTAGGTGTAATGGGAGCGGTGAGGGCTGTGGCCAAGTAGAAAATATATGCCTTCTCTAAAGGCATTCAAATTCACACTCTTCTGCAAACTGTGTGGGCAAAGATAAACACCTTTGAGTTTGGTTTCTCTGATATAGTTTGAGGTCCCACTCCACCTCTTCAATCCACACATAAGGAAACAAGATCCAGGAGACAAGTGGCTTGGCCAATGTGTCTCAAAATTGTGGGTAGAAGCAGAAACAACGTGGTGATCACAGATACTGTTTTCGACTTTATTTTAATCTCCCAAGTGATTCAGCCCTGAATGACAGAGCTTCTCAGGGCTGGTGACCAAACAACGGTTCAACGACTCAACGCCACCCTCCCTCCATCAGGCTCTCTGGAGGCCAGGCCCCCTTCACACACGGAGGGGGGATTATGTCCATCAGGTGCCTGATGAGGTGAAGTAAACCAGGCAGTGGCCCGTTTAACCAGCTTTGATTCCAGACGTACCTTGAGGACGCTGGAGAGTCCCGCCACACGAAGCGGGGCCACCACACCACACGTAGCTCTCCCCACGCACCTCGTCCCTCTTCCGCCTCCCCAACGTAGGCAACCCTCTGACGCCCCGCATTGGCCCGCACCAGAACCACCTCTCCTCTACCCAGCCCCCCGTCAGGCTTACATTGAGAGATGACCAGGATGCAGAAGAAAATCAGGAAGCAACGGATGTTGTTAAAACGCTGACAGCGGGGAAAAGTCATACAGCCCAAGCCGCAGGGCCCCTCCAAACTCTCTTTCTGTTTTTCCCGTACCTTCTTGATACTGGAAGGCGTGGACCCAGCCTGGTCTCTTTCTCTGAACCTTCCGAACTTGATTAGGTTAGCTGGAAAGATCCTGAAGAGCGGGTTTTTTCCCCTGGCTTTCCCGGCCTCGGCCTCCGAGGGCACAGTGTTCTCGGCAGGTTGGGCCAGCGCAGCCCGGGGCTCCACTTCCACTAGGGCTTCTTGCATGGCTCCGCCGCGGCCCGCTGAGGCAGGGGTCGTGGCTGACGCTGGGCGGCGCAGGCGGGGCGGGCCGTGGGCTGCGGTTCCCACAGGCTCGGTGCGGCCTGCTCTCCTTGCTTCAGCGGAAAAGCCTGCTGGGCCCGGACGTCGGGGAACTGGTGGCCACCCAAACCTCCAGAGGGAACGTTTCTCCTTGGGCAGGAGGCAAACGTCCCGCGGGGAGGCTGACAGTTGCCCTGGGAGAGCTTACAGGGCTGTTTCCTTCTTTGCTTCCACGTGGGGAGGGGGAGGGGGGTGGAGCGAAAGCTAGTACGACTAGATTTTGATAACTGCTCACACAGACAGGGGCCGCCAGAGGAACTCTAATGCAAAGGATCCATTAGATATTTTGATCCACTAGCATCAAAGGATGCTACTACTTATTTAATACTTTCTCATTAGGAAGCAAGGAAAGAGAAATGTTCAATAATGGGACAGTAGAACTGTCTCCCAGTTTACCCAGACTTATTTTATCGTGGTGTTTTTTGAACTGGATGATCTCGCTAGAAACAACCTGAAAATTGTTAAATGACCAGGAGAAATCAGAAGACATGAAAAAGAAACTTCCTTTCCATTAGAGTAGGGTTGTTTTTGTACCTGGGAAAGTAAATCATTTTCCCATTCCTCTATTTAGGGAGGAAAATAATAATCCTTTCTGTTTTTAACTAGGGATAGAGTTTCCAGGAGAATAATTTCTATGTGTAAAACACTTCACTTAGCAGCAAATGGATGAAAACCAGCAAGATGAAAAAACAATGTACTTTCCCAGGCACAAAAATCCTTCTGAAAAGAAAGAATGTAAGAGAATATTACCAGGATATGAAACGTGTGTTTTTATGTAAAAATGCAATTTATTATCGGTTTTCTTTTCTTAGGCAGAAATACAAGTTATTCAGGACATATGTATGGGGAGGATGACTTTCCAGGAGAAATGAAACTATCTTTCCTCCCCTGGATTAGACGTTGTGTTATCAAAAACAATCCAGCTCTTCAACAAGTTTTTGTGCTGCTAAAATGGTACTGGGGCTGGTAGACCAGGGGAAAAAAAATCACCGAGAAGAACTGGGAAGGAAGGTACCAGAGACACCACCATTGACCTGAGGCTGGGCTTTCTTCAGCAGAGCTATATGCCCATTGGTGAATGGAAATGTTATTTTGCCTATACTAAGAAACTTAATTTGTCAAATATACGTAAATACATATACAATGATCACCCTCTCAGTCTGAAGTCTTGGTAGTCATCTGTAATTTATTTTTCTTCCTAACTCTTGGGAACTCTTCAGACCCAGCGTTAGAAGAGGATTTCCAGTACTGCAATCTATTTACCTGTCTTACCCTCTGAGACTCCATGTAATATTTTATTTGAATAAAGGATTCCATAGTTCAAAAACTATTTGGAAACCTGTGATTTTTCAGGATGAAATTTGCAAGGCTCTTCATGCTTTGACTACTGCCTTCTGACTGACTTTATTATGACTTTGGTCTTCATGTTCCAGTTCTACTCAGTTCATTGTGACTTCCCAAAGACTTCATGCTACAATTTCACTTTGACCATATAAATCTCCATTAAAACAAGCATCTCATGTTATTTGTATATATATTTCTCCACCAAACTGAACACATCTTGAGGGAACAGTGCTTAGCACTTTAAAGAATTTTATTAAGATTTGATTAGTAATTAATTAACTAATTAAAAATTGGCTGTTACAGGAAGACAATGACTACAACCAATGGAAACTATTAGTAATACTTAGGGAAATCTTTAAAGGAGCATGGAGCATATTACTAGGGTAAAGATAAAACCAGAGAAATATTGTCCTTGGATTGATTTACCCTGGGAAACCTATGCAGAAAACAAAGAACATTCATTCCATGAACAGAAGATTTTATAAGAAGCATTTTTAGCTAGAAGTATTAAACTTCCAGCTATGATTCTATAAATAACATTTTACCCTTTAATATCTGCATATTTCTAGATTCTCAACTGCATTACTTACTTGGGTAGCACTAGTACCTTATCAAGGAAACTGACAGAGATGATCTCCCCTCCCGATTCTGATTTATTGATCTTTGACTTGCTTCCAAGGTCATCTGAGTAATCCTTTATGCAAGGATACAACTGTATGATCGTGTAGCCATATTTTAAATACCCACTGATGTTTAAAGTATCCATGGAGAAAAAAAAAGATTTAGCCCCTTACGAATGTTAAGTCTGGAAATCACTACTGAAAGCAGTAGGTGACAGTCATAAAGTGATATGTCCTTTCACTGTACGAGACAGCATATGTTAGAAGGTCATTGCAATGACACCTTATTAGCACAACTGCATCCTGAGGGATAGATGAAGTCCTCGGGGAAGTTCTGCCCGTGGCTTTTTTGTGGTTGTTATTCTGATCACAATTTTTTTTTTAAGTCCAAAGGAGCATCAAAAAGAAGTAATAAATGATTCCTTACTAACTTCTTTTTACTTTTGGCCAGAACTGAGACCTTTGAAGTTTCCAAGTCTCTAAGAAATAAAAGTTTTAGAGCAGTGCTGTCCAATAGATATAAAATGTCAGCACATGTGTAATTAAAATTTTTCTAGTGCCCACCATAAAAAATAAAAACAGGTCAAATTAATTTGAATTATATATTTTCTTTAACCAAATATGTTCAAAATATTGTCATTTCAGCATGTAATCAATATTTTAAAACCATTAACTATAATAAGATATTTTATATTCTTTCATTCCTACTAAATCTTCAGTATTTAGTGTGTATTTTACACTGAGAGCATATCTCAGTTTGTACTGGCCACATTTCAAGTGCTCAATAAGCTACATGCGGCTGATAACTACTGTAATGGACAGTGCAATGACAGAGGTTCCTTTTAGTTTTAAAAAGTTAAGTCTGTAAGTAATTTTAGGACTAGAATTTATTTAAATCACAGAATTAACAATAATTCTTTTAGTTATTAATTATTTAACTGATGCTTTGGCATTCTATATCTGTTATATTTTACTATAAAATGAGGCTTTTTCCATTTGTATAAATAAATTTGTTTTTTAAAGCCAAGCTAAATTATTTAGTTGTGTCTTTTTTAATCGTAGTGCTTATTCAAGTGGAGAAGTGTCTAATCACAAGGTTTTTATTACCTAATGGGGCACTGCCATTCAGTTACAAGAATTGTAGCCTAAGTTTTTAAGAAGAAATAGTAGCTCTTTCTTGCCTTGCACATTTAACCTCAGTAAACATCACACTCAACAATCCACGTTGATTCTCTTTATATGGTGGTACAATGTCTACACAGAATTCCATCGTATGAATTTAATATAATTTATTTAAGCACTCCCATATTGATGAAATTGGCTTGTTTCCAATTTTTGCTCTGACAATTCTGAAATGAACATCTTCATATGTAGACTATTTTCCTAAAAGACAGATCACTGATTTAAAACAGCTTTTTATAGAAAATGTAAATAAGACTTATAAAACATATCCCAATTTTGGAAATACTAAATGTGAAAAAACTGTCTTTGAATCTATAAAAGTATGGATATTAAAATCCTTTTGCATATTTTCTAGAAGTTAACAAGTGACTATTGCATAAAATTTCAATATAGGCGTTGAAATATAGATGTCAAGTAAAGCAGTCCCTGATAAATTCAGCAATCCAACAGCTTAACATATTTCGAGACCAGCTTGAATTAAACAATGAATGTTTATGAGGTGCTGCTAAATATACACCATATAATATTTATTTCAGCTAAAACCTCTAAACTTGTATATAGGAAGAACTACTCACTAAAGTAACCTGTTAAGAGTAATTCATAAAACTCTTTTTGCCAAATGAGTCAATAAAGCAGATATACATGATGGTACAAATTACTGTAAAGTGGTTTAATACAGAAATGACCTTAGTTATTAAGGGATATAGAACTGTTTGCTCCTTCAGTAAATTGCCGTCATTTGCTTAGGTTAGCCTTGGTAAATGATTCTTGCTTCCTCTCTGCTTAAGAGTAGTGACTTTTTGCTACAGTTTCTAATATGTTGCCTCCCATAATTATGTAATCAAACTTATTACATATTCTACACAAAATTTAAGATCTGCAGTTTCTGCACTGAAAATAAATGCAACGTACCACTAAAAATATTAAAAATGTAGGTGCTGGGCTTCCCTGGTGGCGCAGTGGTTGAGAGTCCGCCTGCCGATGCAGGGGACACGGGTTCGTGCCCCGGTCCTGGAAGATCCCACATGCCGCGGAGTGGCTGGGCCCGTGAGCCACGGCCGCTGGTCCTGCGCGTCCAGAGCTTGTGCTCCGCAGCGGGAGAGGCCACAACAGTCAGAGGCCCACATACCACAAAAAAACAAAACAAACAAACAAAAAAATGTAGGTGCTATAAGTACTGCTTTTCTCAATGATTACAGGTTTTTAAATTTTACTGTTTTTTTTGGCTTCCCATGAATCTCTTTAGTTTTCTGAGATTAGAAGTCTGACTGTGACTGCTGGATAAATGAAGCACTAAATAATTTTTTAAACCCAAAGGAAAACAATGGTAGGTGGCATGAAAGAAGCATTATGTATAGTGAATGAAACATAGACTTTGGATCTAGCTCTTCTGCTTAGTTATTACGTATGGGGTAAGTCTTTTAAACATTCTGACCCTTAGTTCCTCAATTGTAAAGGAAGGATAGTATACTATTTAATATATTATTGTGAATATTAAAAGCAACATACTAAAAGTGTTTAGCACAGTTCTTCGCATATTGTAGATATTCAAACAAATATAATTACTTATCAAGTTACTAGAATCATGAACATTTATATTAAAAAGTACCTACTATGTGTAGCCCTCTGTAAGTTAGACCTCAATCAATGGATAGAAGTTGACTTAATTGAGGGGGGAATCTATGAGCAGATGTTCTCACAAAAGGCTACAGTGAGAGGGCAACACTTGAGCTTATCCTTAAAGAAGTGGCAGAATAAGTAATAATGTTCTCAAGAAGCAGAATAGCCTAAACTGACGTTTTCTGTGAGAGACATTACAGATGAGGTTTAAGACATTTAGAAAGAAACTTAAAAGTTGTAACAGTGAGGGCTTCCCTGGTGGCGCAGTGGTTGAGAGTCCGCCTGCCGATGCAGGGGACACGGGTTCGTGCCCCGGTCCAGGAAGATCCCACATGCCGCGGAGCGGCTGGGCCCATGAGCCATGGCCGCTGAGCCTGCACATCTGGAGCCTGTGCTCCGTAACGGGAGAGGCCACGGCAGTGAGAGGCCCATGTACCGAAAAAAAAAAAAAGTTGTAACAATGAGTTTTAAGGTTTCCTGAAGCAGATTTTTTTTTTAAAAACAGACTGGATGACTTTTATTTATTATTTTTACTTTTAAAAATTTTATTTATTTATTTTTGGCTGTGTTGGGTCTTTGTTGCTATGCACCGGCTTTCTCTAGTTGCGGCGAGTGGGGGTCTACTCTCTTTGTTGCGGTGCGCGGGCTACTCATTGTGGTGGCTTCTACTGTTGAGGAGCATGGGCTCTAGACGTGTGGGCTTCAGTAGTTGTGGCATGTGGGCTCAGTAGCTGTGGCTCATGGGCTCTAGAGCGCAGGTTCAGTAGTTGTGGTGCATGGGCTTAGTTGCTCTGCAGCATGTGGGATCTTCCCGGACCAGGGATCGAACCCACATCCCCTGCATTGGCAGGCAGATTCTTAACCACTGTGCCACCAGGGAAGTCCCCTGAAGCAGCTTTAAGAACAGCAAACTACTCTGACAGGGAAGGACCTGGAAAAAAAGAATATGTAGATACCTGGGAATGACTCCCTGACTGACACTTTTGTGGAAATAGAGGTGCTCAGAAGTATCTGGGAGAGCGGAGACCCTTCGATTAAGAATGTGTTATGTTAAAGTGAATATAATTTTTTATTAATTAGCTAGTGAAGCCTAGGAATTCAAGATGATTGAGTGGATTGGAGTTGAAGATACTAGAAGATCATTTAAGAGGTCAATGAGTGAAGTAATATACAGCTGAATGAGAAGAGAGATGGTGAAGAAAAAGAAATGTATGCCTGTGAGAAATAAAGCACTTTAAAAATAACTTAGGTTTAAAGCCATTCAGAATAATTGCTAGACTGCAATTTTTGAAAACAAGTAAAACATTAAAAAATTAAAATGTACTATTAAATTATTGTCACAATTGTTAAAATAGTAAGGAAGACTATTCAAGACTACTGTAATAGGGGTAAGAAATTGAGCTCAACTCCAAATACGACAAAGACAAATGGGAATTTATATCCAAAGAGTAGATTAAGGGTTTCAGTGGTTGGAAAATTACCAAGGAGGCATCAAGGGTATCTTGTTAACAAGATTCTTGCTAAAGGAAGGCCAAGGATTTATACATCAAAGGTGCAGATGAGGAACTTGATGAGATACCAAAAGTGATCAAATATCAAGGGTGGAGGATGATGACTTAGCAGATTCTTTACTAAGAGTGGCTTAGACTAGTTGAAAAGAGTGCTACAAAGGAACTTGTGTAAAGTTTGGTCAAGGAGAGAGTCTTCGTCAGAATGTATATTTAATGGTTTGCTTCTTCCCTATTGACAACATTTGACTTACATTACTGAAATAAATCTATTTCAATATTATAGCAACTTTGAAAATAATTCCTTAGTAAGTTTGATAATAGCATGTCTCATTGATACATGAGCTTTAAGCTCATCAGCCAGTATGACCAGGAACACCTCTATAAGTCTAACTGAAGCAAGAGGGAATGAATACCAAAAGGAGGGAGGTAGGGAAGTGTACAGAAAGGGTTTGGGGTGCAAGAGTTAGTCATGGGTGATCTTGGCAAACATTATGTAGAATCTGTAAATTGGGCCAGTCTCTGTCACAGTCAATGACTGTATTTTCAGAACTCAGAAGACTGTGGGGAGTTGGATCAGTTTGTTCTGTGCTATTTTCTTAGAACATATGTGTTCAAAGGAATTGGGGTTAAAAAGATTTAACCTTAGGAGACCAATATAGATAGTCTGTAATCACAATTTGGTTGATAGAATTTATCTGACTTGCCAGTGCATTTTACAAGTCATGGTTTCTGTCTAAATTCCTACTTCTTCCCTAACAACTTGACTGCCAGCAGGGACTTCCTTTCCCCTCTACTTTAACAGAAGTGCCGATTTAAAAGATTTAATTTGCCGCCATCTAGTGGGCAGATACTTTCATTTTTATATTAAGTTTAAAAGAAAGTATTTAGACATTTAAAATAGACTTCAACATGCTGTTACATTTTTTACTTACCTTTCTTTCAGGAAAATATTTTCAACCACAAAATGATTTAATGTTCCTAATTATGTCTCCAGTACTCTGTGAGAGCTGAATTGGACTTACTGATTATACTCAGGGTACAACAGTATATTTTTGTTTATACCATGCTAACTTTTATAACAGTGCATAATATATTCGTAAAACTTGAGTTTTAAAGCAAAACATTTTTAAAGAAAAAATTTTAATCGGTATTTTAAAATTCTTTTAATCAGGAATACCTGATGTGCACAATTTTAAGGCAAGGATTGATTACATACAAATTGGTAACCAATGGGGCTAAACTGGCCCACAATTAGCTTTTAACTGATTGACTGACATTTTATGTAGGTGGTAATTTGACTGGGGGAAACATCTATTACTCTTCTTCTTTCATTTCTACAAAAAGAGAAGTCTCCTATATTCCTCAGAAAGAAACATTGAAGATTACTTCTGGTCACTCCCATCACCACATTATTTGATTATCCCCCAAGAAGGAGGATTAATTTATCAAACTGGTGAAAATAGGGGAAGGACACTGAACCTGCAGGACACTGGGCTGCAGTTATCTGTTCTCTCTACCTATGATGACATGGTAAGCTCAATTCAGTGGAAAGAACAAGTATATTTCACTTTCAAGTTCCAATTATGCTCTTCAATATAGCTTTTCCAGTAGTACAGCTGGTATTTTACTTTGCGTTGCACTTCTGTATCTTTTTTAATGTATTCAGAACTCAAAGGCAAAGGGGGGTGGAATTAGTACCACCACAAAGCCCAGTGTTTTCTGTATGTATGTGTGAACAGGACAACAATTGAATTAGAGGAAGAGGAATCAACGGTAAAAGTTCTCTTTTTCTTGGGGATGAGTCATAAATAGAGAAAGAAGATCTTTGGGAGGCCAAGCAAGAGAGAGAGTTACTGAAAAAGTATTGAAGTAAATGCAGGATCTGAGAGAGTGACCATTTATTTAGCTTAACCAAGCTGACTGTCCTCAAATACAGATATTTTCAAGAAATTCAGCGCAGGACAGACCTTTGTACTCTTAGAAAGTTTTTGACCTGATTCAAGATCCTGGAATATGTTATAAAAGCACTTTTCTTTACAGCTTCTAGTAGTGAGATAAAGAACCTAAAGGCCAATGAAACAAAATTGGAAGGAACAGAAATATAACATTTGTTGGCCTATTATGTGTCCGACCACACAATGCACTGGTATTGGCCCATTTCCTCTCTCCTTCTTCCTCTGCCTGCTATTCTCTTCTCGCAAGGGCGCTGGCCCTGCAGGCTACAAGTCTCAGGCTTTGTAATCCACTGCTCCCCGTTAGGTTTGGCCAGTGGGAAGGTGGGAGGAAGGAAGAAACCACGATATTTTTCTCCTTCTCTCTCTGCCTTGGCAGTTCTCTGGCAACAGCTGCATCTTCCCCATCGATCCAGTTTCTGCCATTTAACTCCAGCCCCTGGGCTTCAGGAACACTGCCTTCTCCTTGTCTCCCTCCAGGGGTGGAGCAGCTTCCTTCTGTTGCTAATTTCTGAAGTGCCTCACTGTCCCCTGTTTGGTTTCCATAACCTATTTGACCAATTCCTGGTATTAACTTCTTTAAAAAAAACTGTAGAGTGGTCTCTGGGTTATGTTTTCCTCTTATGATCCTGACAACATATACAATATACGCATACACATATAGGTGAGTGTATATAGTTTGCTTCTGATTCTGATTCCATCGCCAACTTCCTGCTAGGAAAGCATCTTTGGTGAGACTGAGGAAAGTAACAGAGACTCTTTGGGGATCATAATGTGGTATAAATAAGCATTAAGAAGAGGTCCATCTTGGTAAGAGAAAGGTTTGACTGGAAGATATTTTGATTTGAATGTTCTGAAGAATCTGCACCATCCCTCACCCCACCATATTAAATAGAATCCACTGACTAAGAGGAGGGACTCTGCAGATAGGGGAGATGGAAGAAGGCTGGGGGGACTGACAGTGAAGATGGAGGGACAGAAGGCTTCTTCACTGTAGGAACACCCCATCTCTTCATCATATTCATTGTCTCCCCAACCCTGGGAGGCAGAAAGGATGTAGTAAACCCAGACTTTTACAGGTTCACTCCCTCCAAGAATTTCTAGGATTTTTTTTTTTTTTTTTTTTTTTTTAGCGGTACGTGGGCCTCTCACTGTTGGGGCCTCTCCCATTCCCATTGCGGAGCACAGGCTCCGGACGCGCAGGCTCAGCGGCCATGGCTCACGGGCCCAGTCACTCCGCAGCACGTGGGATCTTCCCGGACCGGGGCATGAACCCGTGTCCCCTGCATCGGCAGGCGGACTCTCAACCATTGTGCCACAAGGGAAGCCCCATCTAGGATATTTTTTTTAAAAAAGATTTTTTTTTGATGTGGACCATTTTTAAAGCCTTTATTGAATTTGTTACAATATTGCTTTTATGTTTTTTGGTTTTTTGCCTGCAAGGCATGTGGGATCTTAGCTCTCCAAGCAGGGATCGAACCCACACCCCCTGCATTGAAAGGTGAAGTCTTAACCACTGGACAGCCAAGGAAGTCCCTTCTAGGATATTTTTAAGGAATATTAACACATTCTACAAATCTCTAATATCCAAATATGATTTTCAAAAAAATAAAAGCATCACTCACCCAAATAAAGTCAAGTATTTTTTACCTCATTAATGAGGGAACCGGCAAGATGGTGAGGCTGGTTGAAAAAGAATTGGAAAAAATCAGAGTATTTATAGTGGTTTATAGAAAAGATAGTAAAATAAGAACGCTAATTTAAATACAAAACTAGTTAATACCTACAGGGCAATAAAAGTACAACTTCTGAGGTTCATCTTTTTTACAAGCCAGAAATCATTTCATCCCTTAAACAAAATTCATTTGTATTGCTATCAGAAAATAATCATGTGCGTCAGCTTCTACAAGTTAATAATTTCTACAGAGATATAAAATATCCTAATCAATATTAAAATAGCAAGAAAGACAAAGTTATTCACTCCTAGAGACTCAGATAATACCTCTGTGGAACAGCTAGACAATAATTAGCATGACACTGAAAAGATACCTAGTAATCTCTTTTACCTAGTTCTAAGATTTGGATACTTTTTCTTAACGTTTACTAGATACCTAAATTGCTGCCTGATTCAAGCAAAGAAGATATGGCATACCTCTTTGAAGGTTACCACTAACTGACCTGTAACCAGCTTTCTCTAAGCTATTACCCTTCACTCCCAACAAGTAATTTCAAGTGCAGACTCCAGCTAGAGGGACCAACCATCCTTATTTGCCTGGATCTGAGGAGTTTCCTGGGACATGGGACTTCAGTATTAAACCAGAAAATCCTGGGGAAATCAGGACAAGCTGTTTATCCTAACACAAACCCATCCCCTTAATTCTACAAAGGAAAAAAAAAACAATATAATGTAACATAAACCAAAATTTTACTGAAGTTTTGGGATATCAGAAGACAGAATTATCAAAGAACACAAAACCAGACATTACATATAACTACTACTTAGAATCCCCTGGTCAAACCATTCCAATGCAAGTGCTTATGGACATCTCTCTTTTAGTCCCCAGCCCCCTGCCACATTAGATTTAGCTCTTGACCTATGTGTCCTTCAGCATGACCCTCCTGCCCAGAATTTAAGACTAGGACTCCCCAAGGACTACAGAAAAGGAGAAAACAGGGAGTTTTTCATTCTGAAAGGACTTCAGAGATGTGACTCCATTTTTAAGTAAAAAAAAAAGAAACTTTTATTTATAATGCAGAGCAATTTCACTGCTCACTGTATTATATCTCTTCGCTTCAAAATGGGATATTGGATTCCCATAGGAAAAGCCCTATTAAACTGTTTAGATTTCTTGTCTAAAATAAAGGTTGCTGACTTCAAAGGTAAATTCAAACTTCTCCATTTACAGAAAAAAAAAAAAAACTGCTTGCAACTTTAAAATTGTAGAATTTCCCCCTTCATAATATGAGGTATTTTTCAATGATGATTGCAAAAATACATCCAACCCAACAAGCTCCATCACAATGTGATATTCACAGCTCTCCACCAAGAGTTGGAATCTATGTATCTTCCCCTTGAATATGGGTGGGCTATGACTACAATAGAGGGACGCCGTCTGCCTTCTGAGGCTAGGTCATAAAGCAATTTGATACCTACCACACCCAATTCAATAGATACATATTCATGTGTGTGTACACAAATAATATGTTTATTTATTTAAAATAATTTTTAAAATTGTGACCAACGACACATAAGCTAAGAAACTTGTTCACAGACGGAGGTAGATAGGAATGGAAGAATCCTCTGTTCTTATTATCCTTAATTATTTCTAACGATCTATCGGCTGAAAACTCTATTAGGTCTTCCTTCAGTTTTGTTGAAGTTTTGTTGAAGACAGAGAACTGGAAATCAGTTTTGTTGAAGACAGAGAACTGGAAATCACCAGACTTTCAAAAAAACATAATTTTACTCATTGGTGCCACTCACTATCTGAACTAACACTATTTCTTGTAGTCACTTTATTTAGCACTGGAGGATTTATACTTTAAGTGAAAGCAGCACAGTAAGACTCTGGAAGGGTAAGAAATGTACTTATTTCGGAATGTGGTAAAGAAGAGTTGTGAAAAAAGACAAGAAAACAGGCATGATGCTCTAACATGACCACTTTTCCAGCCACAAGTTCTCAGGCACAACCCTGTTGAGTTCAGGATCTGGAAAGTGATTCCTGTAAAACTGCCCACACTCTTTGAAGTGTTCATGCACCTGGTTTAGGCCACCATATTAACTTATTTTTTCCTTAGAACAACACCATGAAGTAGCTGCTGTTATGAATCCATTTTACTCATGAGACCATTTGGACAAAAAAATGTAGCATCACTTGTCCAAGGTCACAAACTTACCAAATGGCACAGCCAGGATTCACATCCAAGTTGTCTCTAAAGCCCACATTCTTAGGCACTATCTTGAATACCTCTTACACATATCACAAATACAAATAAATACATATATACAACATCTTGTTTTAAAGCCACATAGAAAAAATTAGTAAGGAAAAATTAATGTTAAGTCAGAGTAAAGGAAATTTTTAATGATCTCAAAGATTATTTGTTCTAAATATCTAATACTATGTATTTAATATTTATTTAATTCATAGAAACTTGTAACCAGGAGTATTATGTCATTTGGTTTACTTTTCTCTGTTTTTCTAGTACTACCCTTTGGTAATAATTTTTAGAGCCTACAGTTTTTCTATTTGCTAAAATACATCTTTTACACTTCCTCCCTGTTGGCACCAGGAAAAGCTGTCAGGAAGGAAAACACAAACACAAATCAGCATCTCTCTTTTCCAGTTCTTGTTTCACATTTGTTCCACTGTCTCAAGAGCAAAAATAAAGAAAAGGTGCAATTAGTGTCTTTGGGAGATATGAATCCCTGAATCGATATTATTGCAATTCTTGGAAGATTTTTTTTTCTTTTACTCACAAGAAAAGAAGTAGATCAGCTCCTTGCTATTTTTCCTTCTCAAATAAGAAATGACCATTTTACTTACATTTGTATCATATCTAATTTATTGATTTTTCTTAATAATCTCCCAACAAATTTTTTATGAACTACTTTAGAAAGAATCCATTTAAAGAGTCATTAATCCTTAGAATTGAATACTTGAGCAGTAAATTAAACTAAATTCCCACTGAGAGTAATTTATTTTTTTCTGAATGACAAGAAAAGACAAGCTGGCTTTTGGAATTGTGATCTTTAGGTTCATGTTTCCATTAATTTCTGAATTTGTGTTTTGATTCATAAAGTTATAAGAGGGTGTCTGTAGAAAGAATTCAAAACCTAGATTGGAACTGTGCCATAAATCTAGTGTATTCCATAGAAAAACACCATCTCTGGGAAAATCATCTTACTGCAAGTAATATTAACCTTATGAGCTTTAGGAAACTCCATTTCCCACAGTCTCAAAGACAGTAGATTTAGCCACAGTCTGTTGCATTTCAATAGTAATTCAACAGGCTACTGTACATTTTTTGGTAGAAATCAGCTCTCATTTAGAGTTCCAGTAAAGACTCACTTGTCAGAGATAATGAAAAAAAGAAAAAGGACAGTAACGGTATGAGCCACATACTGGTAAGTACTGCTTATACATTCTGTCTGCCCTTGTCATGGCATTTCAGGCCATGACCATGCCCATGCTTGGGGATAGAAAGAGGGAATAAACACAACATTTTGAGCCTGAAGTGGAGAAACTGTGTCATTAAAAGTTTAGCATGTTATATACAGAGAGAATCAAGCTCATTCTTCTATTACTTTCAGATTTGAGATAGTATTGATCACTAGTGTGTCCAATAGGGCAATAAATCCCTTTGACTATAAACAATGTAAGTAGAGACTTCTATGGCCCATTAAATTTCCTTTTTGAGGGGGAGGGGGTAGTCTTTTCATGTTTATAACTTTGTCCTAGATTGTCAGAGCATTAATCTTGTCAGTCAAAATTCCCACTTTGCCACTGTAAATATTTTACATCTCTGAACTTGTTTCCTTATCTGTAAAATGTGGAGAATAATGCCTGGCTGACTTTGTACTGGGTATGAATTAAAACTAAGTGTAATAAAACCTACTACAGGGCTTCCCTGGTGGCGCAGTGGTTGAGAGTCCGCCTGCCGATGCAGGGGACACGGGTTCGTGCCCTGGTCCGGGAAGATTCCACATGCCGCGGAGCGGCTAGGCCCGTGAGCCATGGCCGCTGAGCCTGTGCGTCCGGAGCCTGTGCTCCGCAACAGGAGAGGCCACAACAGTGAGAGGCCCACGTACCGCAAAAAAAAACCTACTACAGTGTAAACACACTGTAGGTACTCAGTAAATGACGACAATGGTGGACATTACTAGGATCAACTAGAAATCCATAGGCAAAGTACCTGGTGCAGTACATGACACAAAAAGTTGGAACTCAATGTACATAAGGTGCTGTTATTATTCTAGAGACAGGGAACTTCTTGTTCAAGTTATTTAAGTTGGACACACAGGGTCTGTCACACATGAACCCATGTATTAGTAATCCTTGTTCTTTTGTGAAGGGAAAAATGGTAGCCCAGCTCTTCCACCTTGTCATTTTTCTACTGTGCACATCCTTGTTCATGTGCAGATCACTAGAACCAGGGCTACCTATCTTACTATATAATGATGACAGTATGACTAAGGCAAGGTTTAGGAACAGTCCAGTAGATAAAATGCAGGAAAGGAAGGCAGTGGGAAGAATTGTGACAGAGTTTTACAAGAGCTGAGAGCAAAGGAAACTTAGTCAGCAGTTCAGGAGAGGCACATAAATAATATTAATAGTTCAGGTCTGAGGAGTTGCTTCAGCATTAAACTCCTAACATTAAAAATGCCATTTGAGATTAGTGATATACTTTCTTGCTGTTAGGTTGTAGGTACAGGCTCTGCTGAGTTTGGGAGATTCACCGAATGGTAACACTGTGAGTCCAGGGGGCAAGGGGCAGCAGTGGGGAGGTAATATGAGCTCAGGTTGGAGAACGGCTTTAAGATTCCCATCAAGTGTCAGTTCTCTTAAGATCAGGTCTTCTAAAAGTCTGTGTGGGTCTGTCTGTATTAGTTTTCTAGGGCTTCTGCAATGAAGCACCATAAACTAGGTGACTTAAGCAACAGAAATGTACTTTCTCACAGTTCTGGAGACTAGAAATCTGAGATCAAGGTGTCAGCAGAGTAGGTTTCTTCTGAGGCTGTGAGAAGATCTATTCCATGGCTCTCCATTAGCATCTAATTGTTCATAATCTTTGGCATTTGCTGGCTTGTAAAAGCCTCACCCCAATCTCTGCCTTCATTTTCACATGATGTTCTCTCTTTGTGCATGTCTGTGTCCAAATTATCCATGTTTATAAGGGCTCCAATCACACTGGATTAGGGGTTTACCCTATTGCAGTATGACCTCATCTTAATTAATTACATCTGCAATGACTCTATTTCCAAATAAGGTAATATTCTGAGGTACTGCGGGTTAGGACTTCAACATATGAATTTGGTGACGGGTGAGATAAAATTCAACCCTTAACAGGATCCTTGGAATTGTCACAAACCCATGATGCTATAGGGAAAGGAGTGTGAGTGCACTGAAACAGGAATATATGTGTGAGTATAGTGCAGACAACCAGTACTAGTATATCTTTGCAGTGGGGTGAATTAGCCAAATAATGAGGGATTCATTGGAGAACTTAGTGGAAAAAGAGCCCTGAGTGTTGGGCGACAATTTTCCATGGGTCTCTCTCATATCTGCTTCTCTTATGTGAAGTGAACAGATCGAGGAGACCTTAAATGTTGAGTTTCAACAAGTTAAGCGTTTAGAACCATGATTCTAAGGACTTGATATTAAGTATTTGATGAAGATGATGAAAAAAGCACCTAAGTAAAATTATTCTTCTTTAATTACTTATTTGCAATTTATCTCAAAAAATATAATATGAAGAGTCAAAAATAGACAGTGATTTATTTAAAGAATAAAGAAAAAGCAATGAAGTTCTTGGTAGTGAATAATACATTTGAAATGACAGTGAAAGATTCATAAGGTAATTGGCAAAGTTCAGATAAAAATAGGAATATCCAGCATTAACTATGGAAGAGCCAACAAATCAAGATGAATAATGATCTTTTAAATGAGATTACATTTGGAATTTCATGAAGATAATTGTTAAATGAACACAGGAAAAAGTTATCCTGGATATGGTATATGCTGACAATTCTGCTATTTGGAGTCTAAACCTTATTGACTTTTGGACAAAAATCCTCCTCCTACAGAGGCTTGCTTTTAAGGGTGATATGGGTTTGGTTTTGTTTTTTGCATGAACCCATCATCTCTTTTTTACTTCCATTCTTTACAATCTTTTTTTTTAACATCTTTATTGGAGTATAATTGCTTTACAATGGTGTGTTAGGTTCTGCTTTAGACTCCTTATCATCTTAATTATTATCCAATCCATTTCAAGTGTTTGCTTTGAAAGTTAGTGTTATTTGGCAAAAGTAACCACATGCCAGTTTTCAGACAGCTGTGTGTCACACCTCACTACACACAGTTGAATTTCCAGCCAAAGCAGACACAGATTCAGCAGCACTGTCAGAAGATCTTATTCCTAAAATGTCAGAGAACAAACATTAAGTGACACTTTGTGCAAGAAAAAATAAATGCATGTAGGTTACCATGAATTTGTTGCCTCAAGGAAAAAATTAAATATTAAATGTATATATTGAATTCATAGGACATACTGGAAAGGTGATTGTGTGTATATGTGTGTGTGTGTGTGTGTTTAAATCAAATGCTATGACTCTAATAGATGGAAATTTTTTTCCAGAAACATATATCTTGCTCTACAAAACTATCCTCATGTTACTCTGAAGGCTTTGACCAAAGACATTACATCAATGAAATGTGAAAGTGTTGCCTACTCCGTCTTCTTTTTGAGTGAAACCATTTTGATTTCTTTGTTTTTAAATTGGAGTATAGCTGCTTTACAATATTGTGTTAGTTTATACTGTACAGCAAAGTGAATCAGCTATACGTATACATATATCCCCACTTTTTTGGATTTCCTTCCTCATTTAGGTCACCATAGAGCACTGAGTAGAGTTCCCTGTGCTATACAGTAGGTTCTCATTAGTTATCTACTTTATACATAGTATCAATAGTGTATATACGTCATTCCCAATCTCCCAATTCATCCCACTCCCCCTTTCCCCCTTGGTATCTGTAGGTTTGTCTTCTAAGTCTGTGTCTCTATTTCTGCTTTGTAAATAAGATCGTCTATACAAATGTTTTCAGATTCCACACATATGTGTTAATATACAATATTTGTTTTTCTCTGACTTACTTCACTCTGTATGACAGTCTCTAGGTCCATCCATGTCTCTAAAAATGACACAATTTCGTTCCTTTTATGGCTGAGTAATATTCCATTGTATATATGTACCACATCTTTATCCATTCCTCTGTTAATGGACATTTAGGTTGTTTCCAAGTCCTGGCTATTGTAAATAGTGCTACAGTGAACACTGGGGTGCATGTGTCTTTTTGAATTATGGTTTTCTCTGTTGATTTCTTTTTAATTTTAACTCTTTTTTTCCAGTCAGTCATGGCATAGTATTCAGGCTGGTTCTCAATAATCATTTATCCATTCATTCAATAAGCATCATTAAATAAGAGTTAATATAATATAATGATTAAAAACATAGTTTGGACATTAATCAGCCTGAATCTTGACTACGTCATATACCAGCTCCATGTAATGTTTCAGTGCCTTGGTTTCCTCAAATGTAATTTAAGGATAACATTCATGCCTCTCTCACAGAGAGGTTGCCATATTAATTGAGACACACATCCTTCCTAGTCTAAAAAGCTATTTTGGAGCGGTGGGGGAGGGAATAGGAATAGGAGTTAGGTCAGTGCAAGGCTCTAAGGGCTGTGGACTGGGTAGATTTCCTTAGATCAAGAGTGTGTGTGGCAGACAAAGATTGATATGGCAGGAAGAGAGAGCAACACACAAAAGCATGCTAATGTATAAAAGGTGGAACACATTTGGGGAATTTCCAATACTTTTCTATGACTAGAATAAAGTGAGTCTAAAGCAACAGTAAAAAATGGGACTAGAGAAGAAGAGGTGAGTTCACACATATCATTAGGCATGTTTTATATACAGGATTATATGTGCTGCAAAGAGTTATTATAGTATTTTAATTTTAAATTAAATGGCGTACTTTCATAGATCACCACAAGCAATTTAGGATCCACCATAAATAATAAAAAACATGTTATTCTGACCCTTTAATGGAGATGGTAAATAAGGAAGTGTCTCTATGATTCATCCTAAGTATCTTGCTCTCTGGGGAAATAAGAACACAGGGCCAGCCATGTCTATTATAATTGCCATTGTCATGAAGTATCGGAAGGGACCTGAAGATTTTGTAATCTCAAGCAGCCATGACTTACCAGTGACACAGATTGCTTTTCCTTTTCTGGTAACTGAATCCTCTTTTTCTTTTGGGAATTGCTTTTCACCTATTTGATGTGATTCTAACAATGTATCAGTCCCAACCAGCCCAGGTTGGCCACATGCCTCTGGAATTAATGACTAGTCCAGTAGCAGACACTTGACCCAAGCAGGGCTAATCAGTTCTTTTCTGACAATAAATATAAACTCTAGATGAAAGGAGCTCTCCTTCTGATATCGGGAGCTCTAAAGATTATTAACTCTGGTGTTTCCAGGGTCAATATTGATGCCACATACAGAAAGCCTGACTGAAGCCAATATAGAGGAAAGCAGAGCCAAAAGATGGAAAGAGAAAAAGAAAAAATGTCCTGGATAGAGTCAGTCTTAAACCAGCACTATCCATTAAGATTGTCAGTTATATTTGCCAGTAAATTTCATTCTCTTGTTAAACCAATTTAGTTGAACTTCTGCCTCTAGCAACCAAAATATAATACAGATGATCTAGAACACGAAAATTATGATCAAGACAACTGAATAGACAAAATAACACAAGCATCTCTGAACATTTTATCTGTAGTAGTCATTTCATATATCTTGTTAAACATTTCAATAGAAAGTTCTATATATACTTACTTAATAGGGTCTTGGGAGAAGCAAAAATTCCTGTCCCTAATTAGCATTACCTGTGCTTGGTAAACTCATTATAAATTCTTTTTTTCTTTTAGGAATCATGTGAGGAAATACGCAAGGTGATTAGGTGATAGATTTCAGAGCCATATCACAAGGATTTGAACAAGGTTTTGCCACTTACCAGCTATGTGACCTTGAGCAAGTCACCTAACCTCTTTATGCCTCAGTTTCCTCTTCTATAAAATGGGTATAGTAACTGCTCTTATCTTGTAAGGGTATTATGAAGGTTAAATGTGTTAGTATATGTAAGAAGCTTAGAGCAGTGCTGGGAGTATAATAAACACTATACAAATGTTTAAGAGAGAATATGATGCTATTTTTAAGCTGTGGTATAGAGCAACAGTATACTTTTCATTAAATAAACAAATGCAAAGAATAATCTTTATAAAGTTATTGTGGTCACTAACAACATTTCTGTTAAATGGTAAATTTTGGATTAATGAAGTTTATATAACTCTGTCGCTGATTCTTTGAATTATAAGCTATTTTTATATACTTTTTTCAGTTACTTAGGTATTTTTATTTATTTATTTATTTTTGCGTTACACAGGCCTTTCACTGTTGTGGCCTCTTCCGTTGCAGAGCACAGGCTCCGGACACACAGGCTCAGCGGCCGTGGCTCACGGGCCCAGCCGCTTTGCGGCATGTGGGATCCTCCCGGACCGGGGCACGAACCCACGTCCCCTGCATCAGCAGGCGGACTCTCAACCACTGCGCCACGAGGGAAGCCCCTACTTAGGTATTTTTTAAAATAACATCTAAATGTGAACACTTAGGGACTTCCCTGGTGGCGCAGTGGTTAAGAATCCGCCTGCCAATGCAGGGGACATGAGTTTCGAGCCCTGGTCCAGGAAGATCCCACATGCCTCGGAGCAACTAAGCCCGTGTGCCGCAACTACTGAGCCTGCACTCTAAAGCCCATGAGCCATAACTACTGAGCCCTCATGCCACAACTACTGAAGCCCACGTGCCTAGAGCCCGTGCTCCACAACAAGAGAAGCCACTGCAATGAGAAGCCCATGCATCGCAACGAAGAGTAAGCTGGTGCGCAGCAACAAAGACCCAACGCAGCCAAAAATAAAAATATGAATAAATAAATAAATTTATATTAAAAAATATGAACACTTAATCTGAATCATTTGACAACTAAATTGCTTACTAAGAACTTTATTTAAGGACGACTACAGGAATCAGTAATTTACTTAAGAGCTAGAAGTCAGTGGAGAAAATTAAACTGGCCCTTTCACAGTGAACTCTGACATGGGAAAATGACATGGCAAAGCCTTGCCCAGTTTTCAACGGTAAAATCAATGATAGGAAATGAGCTACTTACCAAGTTCAGTAAGTAAACAGATATTAGTCCACTGCAATTAAGCCTTGACCCATAAATTGTATTTGTAAGTAAATTATAATTTGCAAACTGAAGACCAACTTAGCTGTTTCAATATTTGCTAAAAATTAATGAAAGAAATTAAACACTTAGAAGTAGAGGCAGAAAACTAGCATTGTCCCTTAGCAGGTAAGAGATGTTAGTTAAAACATATAATTTCTCTGTGTATCAAGGTCCTTACTCATGAAATAAATACAATGTTTGCCCTATTTAATGTAAAGATTGCTGTATGGTTTAACAGAAATAATTTTGATCTGTCTTTTTTAAAGTTATGTGATGTGATTGCAAAACACCTCTTCTATATGCCTTAGTATCTTCCAGGCAATTTGCACCAAACACTTTTCCTATAGTAGTGCTAATTATCAGAGCCTTGCTCTGAAGCACGTACTTTTTTCATTTTGCAAGGAGTATATTGAAACATAGTAATGATAAATAACTGGTTCAGAATGACTCACAGAGCAAGTGATGGAGTCCAGATTCAAATCCAGGTTGGTCTGTCACAAAAATGTTTCAGTTTGCCTTAACTCAGATGCCCAACCTCACTTTCCTCAGGCCTTACCTCTGAGTCCATGCTTGGCACTAGCGATCAGCGAAGGGCTTGCTTTGACTCACTTGGTACTGACAGTGTCTTGTGTCAAGTTGACAGCCCCAGGCCTTTCCAATTCTGTGCCCTGAAAGTTCTGCAGGATCCCATCTCACACACACACACACACACACACACACATACACACACATATATACACACACAAACACACACAAGGGCAACTAGGGAGTAATAACACGGGGTAAGCCTCACTCAATGCGGGACGAGAGCTAACGGCAAGTGCTTCCTCAGGCACACCCTCAGGACAGCTCTGAGGTATTCTATACCCTCCTCAGAAGGATGGAGCCCTGTTACCTACAGCACTGACCATCTCAGTAACTTACCTTCATCTTGGTTTCTCCTGCCTCCTTGTCTGACCTTCGTCTCAAGTCTGCCTTCTAAATAACCACGGCACACAAACCCTTTTTTTCTGGCTCTGCTTTCTAGAATGTCTCAGATGAAGATATGGACTAACTGAAGAATTATATGAGATCAAATTTCAACTAAATTAAGAAGCTTTAATATCAAGTA
Source organism: Pseudorca crassidens (assembly GCF_039906515.1). Taxonomy (NCBI): domain Eukaryota; kingdom Metazoa; phylum Chordata; class Mammalia; order Artiodactyla; family Delphinidae; genus Pseudorca; species Pseudorca crassidens. Next base: position 83,107,318 of record NC_090298.1, read on the forward strand.
CTAGCACTAGTAAAGAAAAGAGACTCATTATTTAGGTGTTGTGGATAAAACAAAAAGATAGAAATGGCAGAAAGTATTCACGGTTGTAGTCACAGGAGAATGAATTTCACCATCTGGATATTCTTCCTCAGGATAGATGGGATAGTGATGAGTACTATGTTTATGAGCCTCTTAGGCAAAAACCAGTCTACACTGGACTTCCATAGTAATGATTTATCTTGTTTTTACAGAGAATAATCTACTAGCATAAAAGTAGGGCCTCAAAGCATAATTAGATCAAGTAAAATATTCTCCATACCACCCCACTTCTAGACACATGTTGTGCTTCCCCTGCACATACTGTCTCCTAGCTCCTATTACTTAAAATAAGCCTGCTTGTGATGGATATTCTCTTTTAAGGCAGACAAAGTAGAAAGAGAAAAAAGGAGCTGGAGCACAAAGGGACTGTTATTTCTCTTTGCTCATTTAAGATACAGTTAAAAGAGCAAGCAGGGTCTTCCCTGGTGGCGCAGTGGTTGAGAGTCTGCCTGCCGATGCAGGGGACACGGGTTCGTGCCCTGGTCCAGGAGGATCCCACGTGCCGCGGAGCGGCTAGGCCCGTGAGCCATGGCCGCTGAGCCTGCGCGTCCGGAGCCTGTGCTCCGCAACGGGAGAGGCCACAACAGTGAGAGGCCCGCGTACCGCAAAAAAAAAAAGAGCAAGCAGGTCTAATTATTATTGGTCCGTTTGAACTATTTTTCTTAGGAAAAAAGAATACTAAAATTAGAAATCAAACTATTTCTCTGATTAGGTCATTCTGGCCAGTACAGGGTTTCCTGGGTCTATTGTATATATGGTGCCCCTTTTCTGAATTCTAAACATTTCCACATCCCTTTCTCTTCTGTTTCCCAAAGGGGGAAAAAATAACACCTAATGGTACTCATAGAGATATTCCCATACTTGCTGGACTTTTCTTGTCCTGGGTTCCAAGTTTAAATATCACAAAGAGAACTACAAAAAGAAAAAATAATAATCCACAACATACAATGACCACAATATACAATGACCGTTTTCTACTATTTAAATTAATATAAGAGCAAGGGGTTTGGGGGACTCATTATTAAGGTGGTTGCTAAATAAATGTGCTCACTGGAATAAAATTAGTATAAATTGTTAAACTTCCTTGCCATCAGAGTTCCCATTTGTAAAACTGGGATAATAAGATCTACTTCACACAAAGAGGATGAAATGAGAAATCTATACAAGCCTTCTGGCCCAAAGTTGGATATATTCTAGCTACTCAAAATACGTAATAAATACCCATTCCTTTCTTTGATATATAGAAATGAGAACCTTACTTACTCCTGATTATCCCAATGTGCATAATATTATTAAAATTAAATAATAGCTATTACTTAGTGCTTACTATTTATCAGGCACCATGCAAAGCACTTCTCATGTGCTTTGTCATTTAATCCTATAATCTATGAATAAGTCACGCATATTATCCTGATTTCACAGATATAAAGGAAAGGAGGTGTTGACCTAAAACAAATAAGCTGCCAGATATTTCTCCAGCAAAGATGGGTTTATTCAGTAGCAGCAGAGAATTACCACTTAGGGTCTACAACCATGGCAAGCCGCATACAAGTCCCCACATGCACTAGGGAAAAAAGGAAGTTGGGAGGGCTATAGCAAACAAAAAATCTATGGCTTTTCGTTGGCTGAGTCCTTGCCAGGAAAGAAGAGGAGTCTTTCTTCTTTCTTTTGGGCTCTGCTATCAACAGAGGGCATGAGCGCTCCCCCTTCTGGTCTCCCAGCTCTATTTAATTGAGGTTTCTATTTGTTAATTTTTTTACATGGGCAAAAGAAGTACCTAAACAAGTCCAACACAAAAGCCCAAGCTTAACCAAATGGATACTTATAAATATCATTAAATTATTAATTGATTAAAGACAACACAAGTTCTAATGAAAAATAACCCAGTGATAATTACTAGAAGTGCATTCTAATATTACAAGCTGAAAATCCTGTCAAATTAATAAAAAACTCTGTTCTTTAACAATACTGATTATTCAATATGCTTAATCAATGTAGATGTTTCATGAGTCAGAAATATCACAAAACTTGAAGCTCAAAATTACCTATTTCTGGCAGAAAAACAAGGGCAAATGTAGAACTGGCAAGGCATTAAATGTAATATTGACTACTAAGATGGTTTCAAATGTGTTAGTGTAACCTTTACCACCACCACACAGAAACAGCCTCTTTAACAAAAAAGTCTAAGACATGATATTTACCTATTTCTTTGGTTGGGGGGTTGTTTGTTTTACACATTCTGGAATACTATATTGTTTTTCTAAGTGACATACTACTGCAGGCAACTCAGTTTATTCCTGAAGGAGTGGTTCTCAGTTATGACCAGTGTAATCATCTAGAGAGCTTTAAAAAAATACAGATGCATGGGTTGCATCTTCAGAGATTCTGATTTAATAGGTGTGGGGTGTAATCTGGGCATCAGGGATTTTAAAAGCTCCCCAGATATTTCTAATGTGCAGCCAGGGCTAAGAACCACTGTCCTAAAACCTGAACTATACATTTCACATAGCTTTGTATTGCTTCTCTATAAAAAATAACATTCTGTTTGACTCATCTAGACACACATGAAAAGATGCTCAACATCACAGTTATTAGAGAAATGCAAATCAAAACCACAATGAGGTATCACCTCACACAGGTCAGAATGGCCATCATCAAAAAGTCTACAAATAATAAATGCTGGAGAGGGTGTGGTAGGACGCTGTTGGTAGGAATATAAATTGGTAAAGCCACTATGGAGAACAGTATGGAAGTTCCTTAAAAAACTAAAAATTGAGCTACCCTATGATTCAGCAATCCCATTCCTGTGGGTATATATCCACAGAAAACCATAGTTCAAAAAGATACATGCACCCCAATGTCCGTTGCAGTGCTGTTTACAATAGCCAAGACATGGAAGCAACCTTAAAGTCCATCAGCAGATGAATGGATAAAGATGTGGTACATATATACAATGGAATATTGCTCAGCCATTAAAAATAATTAAATAATGCTATTTGCAGCAACATGGATGGACCTGGAGATTATCATACTAAGTGAAGTCAGAGAAAGACAAATATCATGTGATATCGCTTATATGTGGAATCTAAAAAACAAAATACAAATGAACTTATTTACCAAACAGAAACAGACTTACAGACTTAGAAAACAAACTTACGGTTACCAAAGGGGAAAGGTACCAGGGCATGGTAAACTGGGAGTTTGGAATTGACATATACACACTACTATATTTAAAATAGATAACCAACGAGGACCTACTGTATAGCACAGGGAACTCTACTCAATATTCTGTAATAACCTAAACGGGAAAAGAATTTGAAAAAGAATAGATATATGTATACGTGTAACTGAATCACTTTGCTGTACACCTGAAACTAACACAACATTTGTAAACCAACTATACTCCAATATAAAATAAAATTTTTTTAAAAAGTAACCAGTTGCTATCTTACTGTTTGCTTTTGTTATACTGAAGCCTCTGCTACAATTTCTTCAACATTAAGTTTTGTCCACGTTTCTGTATCTGGGACAAATACTGGATTCTTAAAAACTTCCTTCTTCCACTTAGACCCTTTCAAGTATAATTTCCAGTACTTTATCTTGATCTTCTCATCTCCATGGAATCCTTAAACCAAGTTTGAAAGAATCATCACACTAAGGAAAAAAGGGGAACAGGGAATCAGTGACTCTTGGTCACTGGCAGGGGAGGATTTAAACTCCCTAAAGCCCAATCTGAGGAAGGATCAAAAGAGGGTTCCTAGTTTGTTGCCCCTCATGTGTTCCCAAGTAGAAACAAATGTTTGCAGCCAGAATGACACACTGGAGCCTCCCAACCTGATTGTAGTTGGTATGCCTTACTGCATTGGTAAGTGCTGTGGAGAAATGTGAATTATCTCCCAGAAGAAAGGACAAAGGGCTGAACAAACCTCCTGATTAGCTGCCCTGAGTCTGCCAGGCTATACCTCCTGGGCAAGGAAAACAACAGGCCAACAGGGGCTGCGCAACTCTTATTTTCAAAACAAGCTCATTAAAAATGTTTACTGAGTAGCCACTCTGTGATATTTTAGATAGTCTATATATCATACCCTAAACCAAATAATATTGTGCCTTTTAACAAATTATTTGGGCAAACTGTGGAACTTAAAGATTAGCACATTTCCTCTTTAACCTGACGTAAGGATGCTGATAGAAGCAAAGTGAATTTATGGAACAGTTACTGTTCCTCACTAGGACTGAGAAGAGCATTATATGAGATTTTACCAAGTCTTCTTGCATTTCATAATTTTTATCATCTTGCAAATAGAGCTTCAAGGAAATAAATTTTGATATAGGTTATTTTTACTTATGTCTTACTGTTTTGTTTTGTTTTTTGCAAAGCAAAAGACTGTAGCACAGGAGCTAAGAAGACTTGTAAGAAATTACAATAAGATATACAGACTATATCTTATGAATTTAATGACATGTTCAATTTGGCCTGACTTATTGGGATAAAAATAAGAGATAAAGCTAAAATAGGTATCATGGATCATGAACTAGAAAGAAAAAGAGAAAAACCTGCCCAGAATATCACACAAGAAACAAAAATAAAACCACAACAAATGTATACTTTTAATATTCCTTAAATTAAAATATACTTTGGAGAATTTTACCCAGATGTTTCTGAAATTATAGTATAACTTTAATATCTTCTGTTTGTCACTGTATTTAGTATGGCATTTACCACCTAGAACCTGAGTTCTCCAAACAGGTACATGGTCTGTAAACTTAGATAACAGTTGCTAAGCCATTGAAAAACTAAAATCCACAGACCATGTAGGAAAGAAAAGCAACAGCTGATCGAGAGAACATAAAGGAAAAGAGAAAACTATCAATGCCTCTACGTGCCTGGTTCAACTGAGAATAAGAGTTCTGACAACTGAGGTTGTGCTTACACATAAGGCCCAATTTAGTTACTTACCTAAAAATAACCCGTCAATTCAGTCAGCCAAATAATTCATTTTTAAAAGAAAGAGAGAGACTTCCTGATTGTAAGGTTGAACTAATCGATTGTTTGCACTGATTGACTATTTTGGTTAAAAATAATCACATCAGAAGTACATGTATCTGGAGAAATTTATTCAAATTGCTTAATAATCTTAGCACTTCACCCCTGCTCTCAGGACAATGGCTTAAATGAGTTGGTGCCCCATAAATGTTTGTTGAATTTTGGCACAAAGACTTCATGTTATAACAAACAGTACCTGGTCAGTACCAAGATCCATTCTGAATAAGAGCTAGGAAAAAAATCAAGTGTTTTAAGTTTTGGAATATAAAAGACCAAAAATAATCCCAGTGTCATATTTACAATATTTAAATAGTTTTAAAATAGTAATTACTCAGTTGTTCATTATAATCAAATCTTTAAAAATGAGAGAAAAATTAATGAAGGGAACTTTCAGTAACTAGGACAAGAGCCCCTATAAAATGACTCCCTAAGTGTTAATTCTAAAAGGAATTGCTCATGAAATGATTCCTTTCATGATGAGATAGATTACTGCACGCTGGTGCTTGGGAAAATGCTGTACAGCCTTTATTGCCTAGTCTACCTGGTTTAGACTAAGTAAGTTATGTTTTCTAGTACTTTCATGCATGACTTTTGGAAACAACAACAAAGGACTGATATTTGTAACAAGAAAACAATATCATAAATTTGTTTATTAAAGCACCCCAATGCTTTAATAAACTTGAAGTAAATTACAGCAGTATAATTTATAGTTTGGTATTAATTTTCAAAGTTTCCTTCCTAGAAAAAAGCCTCAGTCAATAAAGGCCAGAAAATTGACCTATACCTTATCTATACCTTATCTTGGTATAGATTTAGATTCTTTTATCCTCTGATTCTATTCTTGGAAGTTGGTGCCCTTTTCTGGAGAACCATAACTGGATCATACTTGGCTGAGTCATTTTCTTCCTATCAACACAGAGAATTTCCAGTTTCTCTGTCAGCTACCAATCAGAATTTGGGTTACGTGCTTCAACCACAAAGAGTTTACCAACTGTTCATGAACTTCTTTATCTGTTCCTGTCACTATTGCACAAATCTGTGCAATTAAGAACTCTTCTTCAGATAAAATTATCCTACTCAACCCATTTAGGATGATGTCCTTCCTCTGTTACTAGCAGGAAAAAGCAGATGATAATTTTGATGACAAAGCAGACACAAATAAAAGGAAAAGTCATATTTAGCAAGACAAATTTAAACATACAGCTTTAGTAAAATGCTGATTATCTCCAAAACACTGCACTATAAAACAGGTGCAGAAAACTCAGTCTCTTCATCAGCATCATCTTTATTGCACATTGACTTGTAGAATTTAAGTAATCAGAAACTCTGGGGCTAAGAAAGCGAAATAAGAGATTGCTATGGATCTATAATGTGTGAAGAACATGGTTTAAGTGAGTGGAAAAGAAATGCAGGAAGAGAGTCAGACCTGCACCTCTGGGTGACTTCTGTTAAACCACTTAACTTCAACATACATCAGTTTCCTCATTTGTAAGTTGTGAAAAGCAGGTATTGACTCTTTCATCACCAGAATGTTGAAAGCATGTTGTAATGAAACGTACATTGACTTCTTTTGAAGGAAGAAAGTTGTAAAACATAAATTCATTAGGTTACAAACTCCTTTCCATTAGAAGAGTTGGAACAGGATATAGTCCTCATTAAGTTGTACTTCTTAAGAGCAGAGATCACCAATGTAGCCACACAGGAAGTATAAGTCTGTAGCCTATGAGAAATCATTTATAGCTTTTACACAGAAATTTTACCACAAAAAGGACACAAATTATTATATACAACAGGGTAAAGGTTTATGGTTAAAATCTCCCACAATTCATAACTAACCATGCTTGATGCACACAGAGTTTCTCCTATTAATAGGTTATAGAAATCATTCTCCAAAAAGCCTGGAATTGCATCTTTTTAATTAGCTATTTTAAGAGTTGAAACAAAATGGCACTGAGTGGTTTATTATATAAATTGACATGCCATAGAAAAGAAGTATTCTGTAAATTAATAAACAAGTTAAAATGTTAATATGCTCTACATACTTGATATAGTTATGTAAAATTAAACCTAGGCAATATATTCCATAGTTCTAAACAATATATATATATTTTAACATCTTTATTGGAGTATAATTGCTTTACAATGGTGTGTTAGTTTCTGCTTTATAACAAAGTCAATCAGCTATACATATACATATATCTCCATATCTCCTCCCTCTTGCGTCTCCCTCCCACTCTCCTTATCCCACCCATCTCCGTGGTCACAAAGCACTGAGCTGATCTCCCTGTGCTATGCGGCTGCTTCCCACTAGCTATGTATTTTACATTTGGTAGTGTATATATGTCCATGCCACTCTCTCACTTCATCCCAGCTTACCCTTCCCGCTCCCGCATCCTCAAGTCCATTCTCTACGTCTGTGTCTTTATTCCTGTCCTGCCCCTAGGTTCTTCAGAACCATTTTTTTTTTAGATTCCATATATATCTATTAGCATAGGGTATTTATTTTTCCCTTTTTGACTTACTTCACTCTGTATGACAGACTGTAGGTCCATCCACCTCACTACAAATAACTCAATTTCATTTCTTTTTATGGCTGAGTAATATTCCATTGTACTCAGTAATACATTGTACTCATTCCATCTTCTTTATCCATTCATCTGTCGATGGACATTTAAGTTGCTTCCATTTCCTGGCTATTGTAAATAGAGCTACAATGAACATTGTGGTATGTGACTCTTTTTGAATTATGGTTTTCTCTGGGTATATGCCCAGTAGTGGGATTGCTGGGTCATATGGTAGTTCTATTTTTAGTTTAAGGAAGCTTCACACTGTTCTCCATAGTGGCTGTTATCAATTTACATTCCCACCAACAACACAAGAGGGTTCCCTTTTCTCCACACCCTCTCCAGCATTTATTGTTTGTAGATTTTTTGATGATGGCCATTCTGACCGGTGTGAGGTGATACCTCATTGTAGTTGTGATTTGCATTTCTCTAATGATTAGTGATGTTGAGCATCCATTCATCTGTTTGTTGGTGATCTCTATATCTTCTATGGAGAAATGTCTATTTAGGTCTTCTGCCCATTTTTGGATTGCGTTGTTTGTTTTTTTTGATATTGAGCTGCATGAGCTGCTTGTAAATTTTGGAGATTAATCCTTTCTCAATTGCTTCATTTGTAAACATTTTCTCCCATTCTGAGGGTTGTCTTTTCATCTTGTTTATGGTTTCCTTTGCTGTGCAAAAGTTTCATTAGGTCCCATTTATTTATTTTTGTTTGACCACGGGGCCGGGGGGAGGAGGGAGTAGGGAGTTAATATTTAATGGGTACAGGTTTCAATTGATGATGAAAAGTTCTGGAGATGGATAGTGATGATGGTTGCACATCAATATGAAGGTACTTAGTGCCACTAAACTGTACACTTAAAAATGGCTAAAATGGTGAATTTTATATTTTACTACAATAAAAATATATGTGTATAATTTTTTAAAAAGAAAATATGTGGAAATATTTTATTTTATTCACTTGATTATCTTTGGGATTTTCTTACCTTGAGCTCATAAACTACCACATAGAAATGATTCAGAATAAAATAAGAATGTCTAAATAGGGACTTCCCTGGTGGTGCACTGGTTAAGAATCCACCTGCCAATGCAAGGGACACGGGTTCGAGCTCTGGTCCAGAAAGATCTCACATGCCGCGGAGCAACTAAGCCCATGATCCACAACTACTGAGCCCACGTGCCACAACTACTGAAGCCCACGCACCTAGAGCCCATGCTCCACTACAAGAGAAGCCACCACAATGAGAAGCTCGCACACTGCAATGAAGAGTAGCCCCCGCTCGCCGCAACTAGAGAAAAGCTCTCCCGAAGCAAAGAAGACCCAATGCAGCCAAAAAATTAATTAATTTTTTAAAAAAGAATGTCTAAATTAAAAAACAGAATAAAATTGATATGCTGCAATTCTTCTAAATCAAATGTAAATTTAGATTTTATAAGCATTTATTTCCACTAGGTGGAGCCATTTGCTTAAACTAGTTGTAGGAAAATTGACTGGAATAGTGTATGTTTAATTTTATAAGAAACTGCAAAAGTGTTTTCCAAAGTAGCTATACCATTATGCATTCCCTCCAGCAACATATGAAAGTTCCAGTTGCTCCAAAGTCTTATTAGCACTTGGCCACTCCTTTGCAGGACATTGGTCCTGGATATTTTGGACAGGACCAAAGGTCTACTAACCCTATATGATTCCATTCATATGACATTCTTGAAATGGAAAAACTCCAGAAACAGAAATTGAATTAGTAGTTGTCAGGGACTGGGAGTGGGGAGAGGGAACTGAATGCAAGGGACACTGGTAAACCATTAAAAGAGACTAAATTATGCTATACCTTGTTTGTATTAGCGGTTATATGATTATGGACATTTGTAAAAAGTCATTGAATATACACCTAAAAATGGTGACTTTTACTGTTCAAAAATGGTGACTTTTACTGACTTTTGTCCAATTATTATTGGGTTTTGTTTTCTTAATATTGAATATTTTAATACTTGATTAATGGGACATACAAAAAATTGCTTATGAAAAAGCAATTAAGATTAAAAACACGCTGAAGAATTCTGGCAGGTTTTATAAAAGTCTCTGTTAACATAAAAATCTTAACTTTTTTTCTCTGTCTTACCATAGTTTAAGGATGTGCATTGATGCCTTCTAATAAAAATGTATTTGTTTAAGAGACTTAAAGACACTAAAGTGATAACGATTATGTTTGTTTTATAATGAAAATTCCAAACTGGGAAATAAAAACATCTTGGTTATCTATATAAATCAAGTATCACCACATATTGTTCTTTTATAATTGGATACTGTCTTTCATATATATGTGAAAAGAATCTTACTCTTAAGGATGAGAAATCAAATAAGTATTTTAGATAGAAGAGCATTCTGAGATATATACCTACCTATAAACATATATAAGTTATATATTTCTCTTGTCATATAAAAGTATCATCATCAACTTGGAAGTTACATAATAAATATATTTAGTTCTAGCTTTACCATTATAACCTAATATTTATAGAGTAAATCTCATCTTTAAATATATTTTTTAGAAATCTCCATCTGTATTTCATTTGGAGTAATGGGATTTGGGTTTCCTAGAGGGAAGACATCCAGTACATCTGAATAAAATCATGCTTTGTTGGCACATTTTAAAATATATTCAGTGAAATCACATATTTAATTCATGTGTGAGAAAACTCAAAATTTTGTAGCCTATGAGGTGGCCAAGAAAAGAGGTTGGCAGGAAAGCTTCAACAGTGTGACAGCATATGAAAATATTTTTGAACGAATTGGGCCTTGGGAATTGTAATAGAATTGTAGTCTTTAGCGCCATAGAGGAATGAAACTGGATTATAAACAGCTACAAAGTAACAGAAAACTAGCCTGTCTATGAGTTCTTCTGGTCATTTTCTAATAAGAGTGCTTTGTCTTCTTGGCTCTATACCTTTCAAAGAATACCTAGAGCATCAAAGATATCAGACTTCACATAAAAGACTTCAAAGCAGCCATTAGAAATATGATCACAGAACTAATGGGAAGCTTGATTAAAGAAGTAAAGGAAGGCATGATGACAACGTTCAATCAAATAGAGAATATAAATAAGGAGGTAAAAATGATAATAAAAAAGAACAAAATGGAAATTTGGGGACTGAAAAGTATATATGAAATCTGATATTTGGTCAGTCTCAAACTCTGGGTACTGATTACCCCCATTCCGGGGCTTGTTACTGTCATTTGGTTTTTTAAATTTGTTTAGTAACTGGTTAGATTATTTTAATATAGTCTAGTCCCCATGCATACCCCACCACCACCACCACCATACACATACACATACTCAATGTTAAAATTCTGTTGCTGCTTTTTAGGAAGGCACAGCTTTAGGTATGCCCACAGTCACTCTGCGATAACAGTATTTGTATGGCTTTCTTCCTCTCTTTCACTGACCACACCCAGCTGTTAAATGCCATTAATTGCCAGCTGATTACTCTATTGTTCTACAAACTAATCCAATTAAATGGTGCTTCCTTTAAAGAGATAGAGTCTGTGGTCAGTATCTGATGTTTGTTCTAACCCCAGAAGGCTTCTCCCAGCTATCTTATTCTCTAGTTCTCTCCTGCAAACTTTTCAGCCAACAGTCTAGGCTTTATCGTCATTAAATCCAAGAGTCACCTCCCAATTGCCTTTCACCAAGATCTCTACTGTTCTTTACAGTGCTTCTAGGCTTGAACTTTTCCATGCTGTTGCAAATGAGGTCAGTTCCTTTGGGAAGAGATTAGGAGCTAAATGTTTTGTGGATTGATTCTCCCCCAGGCAAACTCTCTTAGCCAGGGCTCTGGAGCTAGGGGTGGTAACGATGACAAGCTTCTCTCTGCACGACCACCCCACTCTAGAAGCTGAGTACTCAGTATGGGGGTGAAGGGTGGGCAGCAGCCAAGGTTCTCTCAGCTTGCGTCTCCTTGCATGGAACCACTACCTTATGAGTTGGGGCAAGTACAATCAGAATCCCAGTATTTTCAGCACTCTGTACTCAAAGTAGTAGCTCCATTCCATAAGTGGGCGAGGGTTGGAAGATGGGAGTCCCACCTCTCATTAGCAATCACCTAGAGCTTAGCCTCAGCAACAGGTAGCCAGGGGGAGAATAAGAAGCACCGAATTCATGCTCCTCCAGGGTAAAAAAGCCCTCTGACTAGAAGCTGGGGCAAGAATTCGTCCTCTGTTCTTGGGTGCAGCAGTCTAGAGTGGAATCTTCACCTTGCTGAGCAGAGAGGGAGGAAAAGAGGGAGGAGTCTTGGTTCAAATATCACAAACTCTCACTTTTTTTTTACAGAATGTTGATAGATGTTGAATAGATGTTTCCTCATTTGTTATTTGTCCTTAGGACCATATCCAGAAGGTTTAAATGGTTGGTTTTTCTTTTTTTTAATTTTTTTTTTTTTTTGCGGTACGTGGGCCTCTCACTGTTGTGGCCTCTCCTGTTGCGGAGCACAGGCTCTGGACGCGCAGGCTCAGTGGCCATGGCTCACGGGCCTAGTCACTCCACGGCATGTGGGATCTTCCCAGACAGGGGCACGAACCAGTGTCCCCTGCATCGGCAGGCAGACTCTCAACCACTGCGCCACCAGGGAAACCCTCTTTTTATTAATTTTTATGAATTTCACTGAGGAAGGGGTAAGCAGAGCTTTGGACACTGTCATCTCAGAGGTTGATCCAAACTTTCATTCATTTTCTATATCTGATTCAATCAACATTGACATTGAGCATATTCTATGTGCCATGAATGCAAAAATGAAAAGGATAAGATTTCTGCTCTTGAAGAGCAAATAATCTAGTGGAAGGTATAAAGAAATAATTGCAACTCTAAGTGATAAGAGCTACAACAGAAAAGTATATTAAGTACAGTAGAAGCACAGAGGAGCAGGTGACAGCGTTGGGATGGAAGTGAAAACAATATGGAAGATCTCATGAAGGTAATTAAAACCAAAGGGTAACTTTGGGAAACTTTAGCTCTGCTAGATCCACTATCCCTGAAAATCATTCCAAATAAAAACAATGATTATAATTTTTATATTAATATTATTTGATATAAACAGTTGACAATTTCTTAACCTTAAACATAAAAGTATCTAAGAATTTTTGCTACATTTGTCTGTAACATAAAATATAAGTAAATCACAGTGAGCAAGTACAACTTCAAGGCAAGATCTCTGGCCTCCTACTTCCAATAATTCCAACCAGTTTGTGCCCCTAATCCCTTTGGTACAGAAATCTAGAGCCTCCACTGTTCTTGGAGAAGAGGATACAGTTCCACATCATTTTGGTAAAGTCTCAGAGGAACAAAGGAATAGGAGACAAGTCCATTTGCTTTCTAACATAGCATGCTAGACTAGTTTTTGTCAACCAAAATAATGCAGAAGACTGCAAATAAGAAGAGTTTATTTGGGGTCATAAGAATTGTAATTCAGTTTCTGGCCTTACATTTAGGTCTTTAATCCATTTTGAGCTTATTTTTGTGTATGGTGTTAGGGAGTGATCTAATCTCATACTTTTACATGTACCTGTCCAGTTTTCCCAGCACCACTTATTGAAGAGGCTGTCCTTTCTCCACTGTACATTACTGCCACCTTTAACAAAGATAAGGTGACCATACGTGCGTGGGTTTATCTCTGGGCTTTCTATCCTGTTCCATTGATCTATATTTCTGTTTTTGTGCCAGTACCATACTGTCTTGATTACTGTAGCTTTGTAGTATAGTCTGAAGTCAGGGAACCTGATTCCTCCAGCTCCGTTTTTCGTTCTCAAGATTGCTTTGGCTATTCGGGGTCTTTTGTGTTTCCATACAAATTGTGAAATGTTTTGTTCTAGTTCTGTGAAAAATGCCAGTGGTAGTTTCATAGGGATTGCATTGAATCTGTAGATTGCTTTGGGTAGTAGAGTCATTTTCACAATGTTGATTCTTCCAATCCAAGAACATGGTATATCTCTCCATCTATTTGTATCATCTTTAATTTCTTTCATCAGTATCTTATAATTTTATGCATACAGGTCTTTTGTCTCCTTAGGTAGGTTTATTCCTAGATATTTTATTCTTTTTGTTGCAGTGGTAAATGGGAGTGTTTTCTTGATTTCACTTTCAGATTTTTCATCAGTGTATAGGAATAGAAGAGATTTCTGTGCATTAATTTTGTATCCTGCTACTTTACCAAATTCATTGATTAGGTCTTGTAGTTTTCTGGTAGCATATTTAGGATTCTCTATGTATAGTATCATGTCATCTGCAAACAGTGACAGTTTTACTTCTTTTCCAATTTGGATTCCTTTTATTTTCTTCTCTGATTGCTGTGGCTAAAACTTCCAAAACTATGTTGAATAAGAGTGGTGAGAGTGGGCAACCTTGTCTTGTTCCTGATCTTAGTGGAAATGCTTTCAGTTTTTCACCATTGAGGACGATGTTGGCTGTGGGATTGTCATATATGGCCTTTATTATGTTGAGGAAAGTTCCCTCTATGCCTACTTTCTGCAGGGTTTTTATCATAAATGGGTGTTGAATTTTGTCAAAAGCTTTCTCTGCATCTATTGAGATGATCATATGGTTTTTCTTCTTCAATTTGTTAATATGGTGTATCACATTGATTGATTTGCGTATATTGAAGAATCCTTGCATTCCCGGAATAAACCCCACTTGATCATGGTGTATGATACTTTTAATGTGCTGTTGGATTCTGTTTGCTAGTATTTTGTTGAGGATTTTTGCATCTATGTTCATCAGTGATATTGGCCTGTAGTTTTCTTTTTTTGTGACATCTTTGTCTGGTTTTGGTATCGGGGTGAAGGTGGCCTCATAGAATGAGTTTGGGAGTGTTCCTCCCTCTGCTCTATTTTGGAAGAGTTTGAGGACAGGTGTTAGCTCTTCTCTAAATGTTTGATAGAATTCACCTGTGAAGCCATTTGGTCCTGGGCTTTTGTTTTTTGGGAGATTTTTAATCACAGTTCCAATTTCAGTGCTTGTGATTGGTCTGTTTATTTTTTCTGTTTCTTCCTGGTTCAGTCTCAGAAGGTTGTACTTTTCTAAGAATTTGTCCATTTTTTCCAGGTTGTCCATTTTATTGCTATATAGTTGCTTGTAGTAATCCCTCATGTTTCTTTGTATTTCTACAGTGTCAGTTGTTACTTCTCTTTTTTCGTTTCTAATTCTGTTGATTTGAGTCTTCTCCCTTTTCTTCCTGATGAGTTTGGCTAATGGTTTATCAATTTTGTTTATCTTCTCAAAGAACCAGCTTTTAGTTTTGTTGATCTTTGCTATTGTGTCCTTCATTTCTTTTTCATTTATTTCTGATCTGATCTTTATGATTTCTTTCCTTCTGCTAACTTTGGTTTTATTTTGTTCTTCTTTCTCTAAATGCTCTAGGTGTAAGATTACGTTGTTTATTTGAGATTTTTCTTGTTTCTTGAGGTAGGACTGTATTGCTAAAAACTTCCCTCTTACAACTGCTTTTGCTGCATCCCATAGGTTATGGGTCATCGTGTTTTCATTATCATTTGTGTCTAGGTATTTTTTGATTTCCTCTTTAATTTCTTCAGTGATCTCTTGGTTATTAAGCAGCTGTTTAGCCTCCATGGGTTTGTAATTTTTTAAGTTTTTTGCCTGTAATTGATATCTAGTCTCATAGCGTTGTGGCTGGAAAAGATACTTGATATGATTTCAGTTTTTTTAAATTTGCCAAGGCTTTATTTGTAACCCGAATATGATCTATCCTGGAGAATGTTCTATGTGCACTGGAGAAAAAAGTGTATTCTGTTGTTTTTGGATTGAATGTCCTGTAAATATTAACTAAGTACATCTCGTCTAATATGTCATTTAAAGCTTGAGTTTCCAGAATCCATATTTTAAGATGAACATTTGTCTTACCCAAATGAGCCCCTCAAATATCTCCTCTTATGATTGAAGTATAGGAATGGAATAGATAAAGCAAGTTTGAGGAGGGAGTAGTGGACATGTAAAGAGGTATCTTCAGAGAATCTATATGATCATCTTAATGGAAACTCAGCAGAGATGGCACCACTGTTTTTTCTACATCACCTACAGCCTAAAAGACAAGTTTTCTCTTTGCTAAGGATATGAAGCCTGAAAGCAATTGAGGAAGCTGGTATAGTGGTTCAGAGTGATGTCAGGCAGATACTGTTCAGTTCCTAATGCTACCACTTACTAGTACTGTATGTAATCTTGGGCAAATTACCAATCTTAACCTAATTTTTTTCATGAGTTATTAGAAGGTGCCTTCCAGGGTAACCACATCACACAACACCTAGTGTGATCCAGCCATAGAGAATTCCATGTGAATTGTGCCTCCTTCAGTCATGCAATGTGACTGTCCCTGTGCCTAGCATATAGTGAGCATTAAAAAAGGCAGTGGTTAAATATCCAATATCCAATCCAGTCCTCTCTTGTAAACAAGAATGAGGAAGTTCTGCAAATTTCAGTTTAGCATAAGTGGTAAAAACATGAACCAAAGATCTGATACTGTCAGTATTCTAACATTAAGTTGTGCTATTTACTAGCCATGTGTTCTTGGGCAGTTTACTTAAATTCTTGGTGCCTCAGTTTCTCCTTTAGTGAAAGAGGGATAATACTACTACTTACCTTTTAGGGTTATTGTAATGATTAAATAAGTTAACACATGTAAAACATTGAGAACAAAATCTGGTACATTATAAACACTAAATAAACGTTAGTTACAATTATTTATACGCTATATGGAAAGGTATCCTAAATATGTTGTTAAGGTGAAAAAGCAAAGTGATGAATACCTTTAAAAATTAGGGTAATTTGAAAGGTGGTTACCAGAGGGGAAGTGGGGTGGGGGGAAAGAGAAATGGGTAAAGGGGGTCAACTGTACAGTGATGGGTGGAAACTAAACTTTTGGCCGTGAGCACACTGTAGTGTAATCAGAGGTGTAATGTTGCACACATGAAACTAATATAATGCTATAAACCAATGTTATCTCAATTAAAAAAACAGGCAGGAGGCAATGCTGCTCTAAAACATATGATAAATATATATATATATGTTTAAACTTATATATACATAAAATTTCTCTGTAAGAATAGCTAAAAATTTAATAACATTTATTACCTATCTGGAGGGGAATTGAGTGGAAGGAGGAGGAGGGAGCATTTTCATCATACAGCTCTTTATACTTTCTGAATTTTGAACCCTCTGAAAGTATTAGCTTTGAGAAATTAAATTTTTAAATATAGCTAATAGTAGTATTACTATAATCAGTTTGATATCATTTACCTTATAGATATTACTATTATTATAATAATCAAATGTCATTGGGTACCAACTATTGTATACCATATTACATTGTGTATTACACAAAGGATATATTGACCCTCTCATTCAAGAGCATTTAATTGGACACAGCAAATATATACAAGCCTATAAGCATGAGGAAAACACCCATGAAAGAAGTGTGCAGACCACATTCTAGGGGGTGAGGGAGGAGTCAAAAGCCTGAGGGATCACTTCTGGCTTGCACTATCAGTGAAGGCTTGATGGATGCATAAGGTTTCAATGACATTCCAAGTAGAAGAAATGGCACAATTTGATTACAATAATATGGTACATTACTGGGAAGCACCAAGAACTGGAAGATGTAAAAATAACAGAGAATATGACTGATGCTGGAATTTGGAAGGGAAACAACATCATTCACTTTTCAACAAAGAATATTTTTTGCTCATTGGAATAAATGTGTGTGTGTGTTTACCTAGGTGTACATATTCAATGAGAGGTAATTACTCAGCAGAACGGGGAAACCTTATTAAAAATAACCACATTGAGGGACTGACTGATTGATCAACTCTAAACTAACTTTCAAACATCTATGTAAATAGAATAGCAATTAATAATTTTTATCTTATAGAAGTTTGAGACCTTTAGAAAACGCGTTTGTGATTTCAATCAGTTTACAAAGCCTAAATCAATTTCATTGCAAAACATAGATATGCTCCTAATATTTTCTTGAAGCCAGTTCCGTTAGGATTTTCTGTGGTTTCTTCCAAGTATAGAAGCTAAAAACCAGCTCTAATCCTTTCAATTTATATACTATTGTATAGTCTTTGAGTTAGAAATTACAAAGGATCTGAGTTAGACAAACATTTACTTAAGTGCCTAAAATGTATTTTCACAAGCATTATTCTGTAATCCTTACAACACTATGAGGACATATTTAATTCCTACTTTGACAAACAGGCAATTGGGTCTAATCTAATTACTAATCTAATAACTTCAGAGCTGGGATTAGATTTTGGGTGAAGTGTGTATGTATATGTACATGCAGGTGGGGGGTAGGATAAAGAAAAATAGCACCAAAGTCACTGGAAATTTTCACCATAGCAATATTGTCTCAGGATCAAATTCCAGGCCTGTTGTACTAGAGGGTGCCATGGTGAGAGGAATACCAGTCTCATACACAAACATCTACGTATTTCCCTTAGTCAAAGAAAAATTAAGATTATAATTTGCCTTTGCCAATTTATCTTCCACTTATCCTTGTGACATATTAATTTGTTGCCTCTCAGTTCCAAAGATATCCTTCATTATCTCATCAATGACAATGGAGCTAGACCCTCTAAGCAATTCTCCTTTGCAGTGAACACAATGTTAAGCCTTTTTTTTTTTTTTTTTCAATAGAGAGGACTGGAAGGATATTACAGGAGAAGGGAGATTCTCCTTCTGGTTCCCATATGGGTTCTGCTTGTTTCTTCTTTTCCCTACCATGCCACAGCCAGAGGTGCATGGGTGGGGACATTCAGCAGACATCCTGCCCTTGGCACATGCCCAAAGCATGGAGCCACTTGGTAAACTCACAGCTCTAAACCCAGTCCAGTGACCACCTTGCTGAGACCCTCATGACACAGACATAACATACCCCAAGATTTGTGCCACCCATACCTCTACTCCTTTAGCTATCCACTCTCCCAGCCTCAGGCTACCTACACCTCCTACTTGCCTGAGGAATGTAGGCCAGCTCTGGCCCAGGCAACCCTATGAACTTCTCTATCATCAAGTGGGCTACAGCCATCCCTTCTCTAATGAGGTCTGAATCCCAGCCTTGGGGAGGAGTCACCCCTTCAAGTTTGTCCCTTCTTTGGTACTCCCAATTAGCCCTTGATAGCCTTTAGAGTTCTCTCGACATCTTAATAGTCAGTTCTCTGTTATAATTAATAATTAGTATATTAAACTTTCCCTGTTCAAGTTATTGTGTGGTTACTATCTCCTGTTTGGACTCTGATATGATCTCTAACCTTGTTTTTTCATATAAGCAGATCTAAACTATGCTTTCTTGCCTAGTTACATTTCATTGTGGCTTTCCTTACTATTAGGGAAAATAGAGATTAAAAGAAGGAAGGAAAGGAGACAACTGAGGATAATTATCTTTATTTGACCAATTAAAAGGTTAAGCAGTTGAAGGTAATTTGTTCCGATCTTCACTTAAGCCCATTATCCAGAGTATTGGTTCAAAAAACCATTCCTCTCCAGAGTTTGCACATTCTTTTCCAGTCAAAAATGGAATATTATTTGTTGCTCACTAAACCAGAGAAAATACTAGGAAATTACTTTAAGAAGAACAAAAACATCTAAAATTCTTGTTCTAAGTTTTCTGGGGAGGAGAACTGGGAACAGAAATTGTTTTACAGATTTCTTATTCCACTCAAAGATTTTTATTGAGCACTTAGCAATAAGGTCCTATACACTATTGTTAAATTAATAACAAATAGTTAATAATTTAATAATTATTAGTAATTTAACATGTTTTGATATACATGAGAAAAATCCTATTTGTTATGGACTGAAAGTTTGTGTCCCTCCAAAGTTCTCATGTTGAAGTTCTAACCACTAATGCAATGTGTTAGGAGGGAGGGGATTTGTGAAGCTATTAGATTTAAATGAGGTCATGAGGGTGGACCCCTATGATGGGATTAATACTTTTATAAGAAGAGGAAGAGACATCAGAACTTCCTCTCTCTGCCACGTGAGGATAAAATGAGAAGGCAGCTGTCTGCCAACCAAGGAGAGGGTCTTCACCAAGAACCAAATTTGCCAGCACATTGACCTTAGACTTCTCAGCCTCCAGAACTGTGAGAAATAAATGTTTGTCGTTTAAGCTACCCAGTCTATTGTATTTTGTTGTAGCAGGCTGAGTTAAGACACCAGTCTTAACAAAATGCACCTGATGATCCAGTCATTTTGCACTACTCTCATTTCTCAGAATGGACCCTGTTCTCTCAACCCCAGCCTATTGCATACGCTGGTCTTACCTGAGACACCCTTCCCTTCAGCTTCCACACTCCTCTTCTAGCCAACCCCTATGTATCATTCAGATCTCAGCTTAGAAATTCTTCCTTCAGAAAGCCTTCCCTCTAACTGCACCACACACACATGCACACATACACGTTTAACTGGATTTTTCTTTTATATGCTCCAATCCCTCAATACATAATAAACTACTTGAAGGCAGGAATATTATCTTGTTCATCATGCCTAACTCATAATAGGAAATCAACAAATATTCTTTGACTGCTTTTAGTTTCTTGGATAAATTTGTATTAGAGCCTCAGCCAGTTGTTCTCACATAAAGTCACTCTTAACACTAAAGAAAGGTAGCAAAGTTCACAAATAAGATCTTTTTCAAACTCACTTTTCATAACCCGAGAAAGGTGATGAAGTATTTGGAAGAGGAAAAACACTTGCCAAATCACAGCTGTGAATGTTAATCTCAGAAGTTAAATTAAAATCCTCTCAAAGATATTTTTGGATCCTTCACAGATAAACCTTTTGAAAGCACTTTTGTTCTTTCTGTGCAGAAGAATAAAGTAAGTTTTACAAATGAGGAATCTTGACAGAGCCAGACTGTGAGCTTTTACACTTGTGCTGAAATACTAAGGAGACTGAATTTCTCTTAGAAACATTATTGCTGTTGTAAAACATTAAATACATTTTCTTGAGGCAATATTTACCTTTGGCAGCTGAAAATGAGAGATTCAATTTTTAGGATTTCTGTCCAATCTTGCATGATGTTCATAGACCAAAGATTTTATGAAAGACTTGTTAATGGTTTATCTAGAGGGTGACATTCTTTTCAAATATTCTAATTTCACTTAACTCTTTAATTGTTGACATCATCAATACCAAGTTATCTGTTGATAAGCTGAAAAGTTGTCAGCTGAAAGTAAGAAAAATTACCACAGACTCCAGAGCATGGTAATGCAAAAAGCTCATATGGGTCTGTCTGTGTGTGGGCATTTGTTTCTTTGCATTAACAACAGGGGTTATGAAGTATGCATGCAGGAATAGAATGTTGCCCTTTGGAATGATATTTGAATATTCTAGAACCAATATACATGAGCTATTTAAGCCAAATGCATCCAAAGTGTTCTAAATGGCTGCCAAATTATGAAATACTTGAAACAGTGTGGAGGAGTACCAGAAACTAGTCCTCAAATCACTTTAAAATATTTTTCTAAACTGTGCCACAAACAGATGGACACAAAAATATGTTCCATTTTCTCCATTCATAGTTGTTCTGGGGGAAAAAAAAACACTTTCTTAATATAGAATCATTTACAGCTGGTACTACAGTTGTTGGGATTTTGACCATCTCTGCTTTTCAGTAGCAGCAGCAATGTAATAAGCATGTTCACACTTGCCATTATGGTAGAAATTTTAATGGTAGTTAGAGCTAAACTGCCCAATCCTTTAGAAGCTTAGAACTGCAAATGGGCATATGTAATATGCAGAGAAACCAACTGGCTATGCTCTCATTAAAGTACAAGAGCCAAACTTTGATTACAGCCTAAAGAACTTGGAGTCACTCATCATACACCTTTTAATCCAGTGTGAAAGATGATTAGGATCATAAGTATCAGTAAGGTGCACGGCTGTCCAATGCTCACCATCTTTTGGCAGGTGCAAATTGAGCCAAGAAGTGACTGGGAAAGACATTTAAGTGTGTTCATTGGGTCACAGAGTTTCCAGACATTCAAAATTAGTCGTAGATTAACAACCCAAGAAAATGCAGCCATACGAAGAAAATGGTATCCATAAATCACATATGGAAAAGTCAAAACTCCACACTAACATATTCTAAAAATAAAGTATTTTCTAAACTGTCCGACTGTCCAGAAGAGTTTTTTCAATGATAGATTTCAAAACCTCATAAGATCTGGTCCCTGCTTTCACATGTCCTACAATGCTCCGCCCAGCCACATTAACTTTTTCACTTTTTCTTTCTCTTTTTGCTTGGGGAGAGGGATGGTTGTTATTGGAACACACCTGCCTTGGGGCCTTTGCACTAGATTTTCCTGCATCTAACTTCACATACTTAACTTCTTGTCATTCACATTTCAGCTTAATTTTCACTTCCTCAACGAGTATTTACCTTCTAGAGAAGTCACTTTAAAACCTACCTTATTTTATTTTATATTATGGTCCTTATTGCTACTTTAATTTTTTATTTGTTCCTGTGCATGCTTGCTTGTGTGTTTTTTCCTTTTCCATCTCCTGGCAATAGGATGTGAGCTCCATGAGAGCAAAAATCTGTCTCTTATTCATGGCTAACCATATAAAGCAGTTCCTACCACACAGTAGGCACTCAATAGGTGCCAGTAGAATTAACGCTTCTTGTTCATGTATTCTTCCATTAGAAAGGAAAAAAAGAAAAGAAAACTAATGACAGGCTCAGTGAATTCAAAAAGCATTTGGATAATCTTATACCTGATATTAGTCACCTCAAATCGTTTGGGGAGTAGATACAATGTAAAGAAATAAACATAACCTAGCAAATCTTTATCTGCATCAGGTCCACCAGCATATTGTAACCAGAACATAGTTAAATATATACTTTTAAAGAATTAAGGCCATTAAAGGAAAACATATTTAATAATCCACTCATCTATTTTTTTCAGAAACAAGTACCTGCCCCATTGTATATGCACAAATACAGAGTAACAATAACAAAAAAAAGAAATAGAGCTAAACATTTTGACACATGAGCTAATTAAAAATACCAATAACCTGGTTCATTTAATATAATACTCTAAAGGAGGATATATTATGAACTAGGGACTCGAAGAGTATCTTAAAGCACTAGGTAGGCAGAAAATCATCTGTACATCTGATTTGGTTTTTATCAATCCCCTTTATGATTGATTAGAATTGCATCAACACCAATTGGCCACAATGATTGCTATTGGTGTTAGTGTGTGAAACAAGCAAATCCTCTATTCTAGAAGCTGAAATTGTGCGCATTTTTCATTACTTGTAACCATAGCACCCACGAGAAGTCTGTCTCAAATTGATAATTATTGTATTTTTAAGGAAGGGTCTTGATTATTCATGACTTCACCTTTTCACCAGAAAATGAGCAGAAGGAAAAGGATTAAAGACTGAATTTTTAAAAGTGAGAATGTTAAGAGTATGTTGTAAAAGGAGTTTATAAGAAAGAATGATTTAAACAGACAAATCTGTCAGGTATAGTTTTTTTTTTAATTTAATATGTATAAGAGCATGCAATAAAGAAAAATATGTTGACTGCCCTTAGAGACAAGGAAATCTTTTTTTTTTAAAGTGAACATTAATAATATATTTCAGATAATGGGCACAAAAATGATTGAATTAAGATGTCCATTTCTGGCCATGATAGAGTAACAGTAACTTAATTACTTTCCTACCATAAACAACTAGAAAACTAGATAAATATATTTTAAAGGATTTTCAGACATTGGACTACAGGCAACATAAAAATCTGATCTCTGAGAAAAAGAAAACAAATGACTTAAGTCCTATAACTAACCAGCTTCTTTTCAGAGGGACATTCTGAACATTGGAGCAGAAAGGGGGATACCCAGCAAGGCAATCAGTTTGCTCATTCAAGAACTCAAAAATCAGAGTTCAGTGACTGAGATAGCTGGAAATTGCAGAGCAGAATTCCAGAGAAGAAAGAGCTACACAGAAAACCCAAGAAATCTGCACAGGCTGGAAAGGAGAAGCTGCAGATCTGAGTTAAATCATTCCAAAGCTCACTCAGGACTGGGAGATGTTTGATTTCCAACTACCCAGAGTGTAGATCCTTGGGACATTCAGTAAAGATCCAGAAGGTCAATTCCTTAGTGGTGGGACTAAAATATTCTAGGACAAAGAAAACCCTAGACCCACTAAACAAAGCTTAAAAACAAGCCATGAATGGGTCAAACTAAACTGAACTAAGTTAACTACCTATAAAAACAAAATTCAAACTTTCTTTAAAGGAAGACAACAAAATCTAAACATTCAATAGTGAAAAATTCAAAATTTCCTACATCCAACAAAAAATTACTAGATATTCCAAGAAGCAGGAAAATGTGACCCATATCCAGGAGAAAAATCAGTCAATAGAAACAGTTACACAAACAACAGAGATGATAAAATTTGAAGGCAAAGATGTTAAAATAGCTACTATAATTATCTACAAGTGTTTGAAGAAAAACATCAATATATTGAGATAAATAGAAAATTTGTTAAAAGGACCATATGGAGTTCTAGAGGTAAAAGTTTAATATCTAAAATGAAATTTAACTGAAAAGGATTAATAGCAGTTTAGACACTGCAATAGTAAGATAAGTGAACTAAAAGTAGTAGCAATAGAAAATATTTATGAATATGAAGGAGAGGAAAAATACTGGAAAAAAGCAGAGTATCTGTGACCTATGGGGTGATATCAAGCAGTTTAATGCACATATAATGGCAGTCCTGGAAGTAGAGAAGATAGGGGCAAAGAAAAATAATTTGAAGCAATAATGAACCAAAATGTCCAGATTAATGAAAACTATAAATCTACAGATCCAAGAAGCTCAACAAACCCAAGACAGGATAAAATAAGAAAAATAACACCAGAGAACATCATAATCAAACTCTCAAAAACTAGTCATGTAAAAATAAAATCTTTAAAATGGACAGATAGAAGACATGTTAAATACAGGAAAACAAAGATAAGCATAACAGGGATTAAAAACCTGTAGACATTACTATAATTATAGTCTAATGATGTCTATTTAAAACAAACAAACAAAACCCCCTAATGTTTGTGAAAAGCAAAACTGGTTTAAGTCAATTGGCATAGATTACTTAGATCAGTTAAACTGACCTAGGTCACTTAGGTCAGTATACAGAGCCTGGCTAGATGGCCACCAGATTTCTTCTTTCTTTTTATTGAGCCCACATCTAGCCTATTTGTGTATACAACTGAATTTTGGCCAGTGAAATGTGGATGCACGTGATTTATGCAACATCCAGGCCTGGCTCACTAAAATCTCCAATATGACTCCTCATGCTCACTCTGGTCTCTCAGCCAGCAGAGGACTCTGATATACTGGGGGATGGCAGAACCAACAGATGTCCCCCAACCCAATGACTTATGTCTCTGACATAAGCAAGAAATAAGCTTATATTAAGTCACCAAAAGTTTTTTCAATTTGTATCAGTTACCCTACCTTGAGTAACATAGTAGTTTTGCAACAATTAAGATTCATACATCTTTATCAGCTCTCATTTATAAATAAATCTCTCATTTATAAACAATAAAAGTATATAAATGAGCCCTTTTACACGTGAAATTGACCAAATTTACATAGTTAATAAATGCCAGATTCAAATTTTAAACCCAAGTCTTTCTGTTTCTAAACTCCTGGGTTCTTTTTACTGCCTCACATCACACAACTCCCATACTTATTTCAATAGAATAAGAATTGGAAAGTGGGGTAAGTACTGATTTATGTCAAATTAAGATAAGAAAGATTTTCTAGTTTATCAACATTGAGCACTGAATAATTAAAGGTAAGTATATTCTATGACAGTAAACCAAACTAAAACTAAAATGCAGTCTATAACAGAACTGCATATATGAGAATTAATACACTAATTTTGCTATTCTCTTCCCATTAATGCAATCCAGTATTTATAGTCTCATATCTGGTTTATTCCCCTCATATAGGCCAGATAATAACCACTGATGAAATTTCTTCATTTTCATAGCTCTGAAGCAAACAGCAAATCTCTTTTTTTTTAATATATCATGTTTACAATATTTAGCAGAGATTATTTCATCCATTAAAAGGTACTCATGTATACATAAAACAAAGGGGTACTATTATCTCTTTGCATGTGGATATAAGGCAAATCTATTAAAAATATGTGAATTTTTTCTCCCCTTTAGCTTCATATAAATTCTTTGTAGTCATTAGCACATCCTCTGAATGAATTGCATACTCTTCAACAGAGCTCTTTTCCTCAAAGTGCAATGCAATATTAATAATGGGAAAACATCTCATTTATTCTAAAGCTCTATTATTTTTCTTTTTATATATTGCCCAGATACAAGTAAATACATCCCAAAAAAATGCCCACCCTTTGAAATGGGAAATGGTTATCTCATAAAATCCAGAGGAAACATAAAATGACTAAAGTTTTGGAGAGCATGCTTCATTCATTTGTATTCATTGATTAAAATATGCATAATGCTGCTTCTAAAATTTGCTCTAAAAAATTAGTATGAATGTGCCCAAAGATTTAGCCTTAACTTTATTCATTGAAGAAATTATATTTTAATTGTATATAACTCTGTTTGTCATTAAAAAAGAACTAATTAACAACAAAATAACAACTAAAGATATCTAAACTCTTTCTTTGTAGGAGGTTAGAACGCTATATATAAGTCCTATCTCCTTCATTGGGGACAGAACTTGAATTTTGTCTTGGCATAGGCATTCTAGGGTTACTTAAACAAAACAAAGACTGCTATACTTTCCCTGGCAAATCAAAAGTAGAAGAAACAAATCTTTTTCAGTGTTTTGATATTACATAGTTCACACCCTAAAATTTATACTAGATTGGAAAAAATGTGTCATTGATCACAGATTGTCTCCAATTGATTAAACATATTTATCTGAAACAGGTATCAAGTATTCTAACTAGTTTATTCTCTTCTCTACAGAACACCTCTAAATCAGCACTTAATATTGTTTGTAACAAAGGCTTCTATGGTGTCCTTAGAAACTCCATTATCCCCTCAGGAAGTGATTGGCCAAAGGGACTTTGAGTTAATGAGATTAATTTTTGAGGTTCATTGGTTGTGTATTTCTAAGACCTTTGTAAACACCATGGAAATTTTTCAAGGTAGTAGTGGTGGTTATCGCTGCTGAAAACCCTTTATAAAATATCAGGTATTCTAACTAATTTGTAGAATCAAATTGCTTTTATTCTAAGTGCTATTGTTAATGTCAACTCTTTAAATACAATGATTAATTTGCTTCCCTATATTGGTCATAAATAGCATGAATCAGCAAAAAACAAAAACTGAGAGCATTACTGCCCTATGCTGAAGAAATTTTAATCCTTTTTTTCTTGAAATATCAATTAAATAACATTGTCAAGATATTCTTAACCTATTATCATTTTAAATCATAAAATAATTATTATTAGAAAACAGGTTTTAAAGTATATTATTTGCTACTTGGAATGGTTTTATATCTTTTCCACAAACATAATGATTTAGATGGAAACCAGAGGAGAAATGCTAAGCTCCCAGGCCCCTTCCTTCAGACTCAGGTATACTCAAGAGATAGATTTTACTGAGGATTTTCAGGAAGTGCTGAATGTGAAGGACCCAGTTATCTGTCCCTTCACACAATTTAGGGAGGCTTAGGCCAGCCGGCAGATCAGTGATAATGAAGAGGGAGGGACAAACTAAGATAATGAGCGCCCACACTCAGGGTGAAAGTTGTCCAGAGGAGCAGAACCAAGGGCCTTAATAGAAGAATGATTTAACATCACACATTTTTTGAGTAGAAGAGATGATATGATTCAGCCCCTTTCTAGCATAAGTATTTTAGTCCAAGTTCACTGCTGTAGCAGCTGAATGCAAGAAAGACTGGGTTCCTTGCCCATGGACATATTCGAAAGTAAGCAGCAGAGGCTCCGTGGCATGTGGGATCTTCCTGGAACAGGGGTCTAACCCACGTCCCCCACATTGGCAAGCGAATTCTTGACCACTGTGCCACCAGGGAAATCCCTAAGCACCATTTAACGTAACCTAGATCTCCTCTTCCATGGCACATATCTTCCGAACGTGATGAGGAACTGGCATGGGGAAGGCTGTGATGCTCAGGCAGCAGCATGAATGATTCACTGAAGATGAATCAGAGGGACATGAGGTGGTGACAACAGCTACAATAAGGCTAGTCAAGAAAGACCTTTCTTATAAGGAGACACCTGAACACGTCCCTCAGCCCCAATCTGTTGACTGACAGCCTCCTCCATCTCAGGCAATGGATGTTCATTTAGTACCATGGACATAAAGGAACAGCAAGAGGCCGTGTGGCTGACAGGGTCTTGGTGCTACGGCCTGGTGTCAGGCCTGTGCCTCTGAGGTGGGAAAGCCGAGTTCAGGACATTGGATCACCAGAGACCTCCCGGCCCCATGTAATATCAATCGACAAGAGCTCTCCCAGAGATCTCTGTCTCAATGCTAAGACCCAGCTCCACCCAATGGCCAGCAAGCTCCAGTGCTGGATGCCCCATGCCAAACAACTAGCAAGATAGGAAAACAACCCCACCCATTAGCAGAGAGGCTGCCTAAAATCATACTAACTTCACAGACACCCCAAAACACACCATTGGACACAGCCCTGCCCACCAGAAAAACAAGATCCAGCCCCACCCACCAGAACACAGGCACCAGTCCCCTCCACCAGGAAGCCTACACAACCCACTGAACCAACCTTACCCACTGGGGGCAGACAAAAAAAAACGGGAACTGCAAACATGCAGCCTGTGAAAAGGAGACCCCAAACACAGTAAGTTAAGCAAAATGGGAAGACAGAGAAATATGCAGCAGATGAAGGAGCAAGGTAAAAACCCACCAGACCAAACAAATGAAGAGGAAACAGGTAGTCTACCTGAAACAGAATTCAGAGTAATGATACTAAAGATGATTCAAAAACTTGGAAATAGAATGGAGAAAATACAAGAAAGGTTTAACAAGGACCAAGAAGAACTAATGAACAAACAAACAGTAATGAACAACAAAATAAATGAAATTTAAAAATCTCCAGAAGGAATCAATAGCAAAATAACTGAGGCAGAAGAACGGATAAGTGACCTGGAAGATAAAATAGTGGAAATAACTACCACACAGCCGAATAGAGAAAAAAGAATGAAAAGAATTGAGGACAGTTTCAGAGACCTCTGGGACACACTAAATGCACCAACATTCAAATTATTCAAATTCTGTGGTCCCAGAAGAAGAAGAGAAAAAGAAAGGGGATGAGAAAATATTTTAAGAGATTATAGTTGAAAACTTCCCTAACATGGGAAAGGAAATAGTCAAGCCCAGGAAGCACAGAGTGTCCCATATAGGATAAATACAAGGAGAAACACACCAAGACACATATTAATCAAACTATCAAAAATTAAATAAAAAGTAAAAATATTAAAAGCAGCAAGGGAAAAGCAACAAATAACATACAAGGGAATTCCCATAACGTTAAAAGCTGATCTTTCAGCAGAAACTCTGCAAGCCAGAAGGGAGTGGCAAGACATATTTAAAGTGATGAACAGGAAAACTGACAACCAAGATTACTCTACCCAGCAAGGATCTCATTCAGATTCCACAGAGAAATTAAAACCTTTACAGACAATCAAAAGCTAAGAGAGGGGCCTCCCTGGTGGCGCAGTGGTTGAGAGTCCGCCTGCCGATGCAGGGGACACGGGTTCATGCCCTGGTCCGGGAGGATCCCACATGCTGCGGAGCGGTTGGGCCCGTGAGCCATGGCCGCTGAGCCTGCACGTCCGGAGCCTGTGCTCCGCGACAGGAGAGGCCACAACAGTGAGAGGCCCGCGTACTGCAAAAAAAAAAAAAAAAAAAAGCTAAGAGAATTCAGCATCACCAAACCAGATGTACAAAAATTGCTAAAGGAAATTCTCTAGGCAGGAAACACAAGAGAGGGAAAAGACCTACAATAACAAACCCAAAACAATTAAGAAAAGGGTAATAGGAACATACATATCAACAATTACCTTAAATGTAAATGGATTAAATCCTCCAACCAAAAGACATAGACTGGCTGAATGGATACAAAAACAAGACCTGTATATATGCTATCTACAGAAGACCCACTCCAGAAGTAGGAAAACATACAGACTGAAAGTGAGGGGATGGAAAAAGATATTCCATGCAAATGGAAATCAAAAGAAAGCTGAAGTAGCAGTTGTCATATCAGACAAAATAGACTTTAAAATAAAGACTATTAGAAGAGACAAAGAAGGACACTACATAATGATAAAGGGATCAATCCAAGAAGAAGATACAACAAGTGTAAATATTTATGCACCCAGCATAGGAGCATCTCAATACATAAGGAAAATGGTAACAGCCATAAAAGGGGAAATTGACAGTAACACAACCATAGTAGAGGACTTTAACACCCCACTTTCATCAATGGACCCAAAATGGAAATAAATAAGGAAACACAAGCTTAAAATGACACATTAAACAAGATGGACTTAATTGATATTTATAGGACATTCCATCCAAAACAACAGAATACACTTTCTTCTCAAGTGCTTGTGGAACATTCTCCAAGATAGAGCATATCTTGGGTCACAAATAAAGCCTTAGTAAATTTAAGAAAGTTGAAATTGTATCAAGTATTTTTTCTGACCACAGTGCTATGAGACTAGATATAAATTACAGGAAAAAAACTGTAAAAAATACAAACACTTAGAGGCTAAACAATACACTACTAAATAAAACCAAGAGATCACTGAGGAAATCAAAGAGGAAATCAAAATACACCTAGAAACAAATGACAATGGAAACACAACTGAAAACCTATGGGATGCAGCAAAAGCAGTTCTAAGAGGGAAGTTTATAGCAATACAATCGTACCTCAAGAAACAAGAAAAATCTCAAATAAACAACCTAACTTCACACCTAAACCAATTAGAGAAAGAAGAATAAAAAAACCCCAAAGTTAGCAGAAGGAAGGAAATCATAAAGATCAGATCAGAAATAAATGAAAAAGAAATGAAGGAAACAATAGCAAAGATCAACAAAAGTAAAAGCTGGTTCTTTGAGAAGATAAAATTGATAAACCATTAGCCAAACTCATAAAGAAAAAAAGGGAGAAGACTCAAATCAACAGAATTAGAAACGATAAAGGAGAAGTAACAACTGACACTGCAGAAATACAAAGCAACACGAGGTATTACTACAAGCAACTATATAGCAATAAGATGGACAACGTAGAAGAAATGGACAAAAAGCTCAACCCTCCAAGACTGAACCAGGAAGAAATAGAAAATATAAACAGACCTATCACAAGCACTGAAATTGAAACTGTCATTAAAAATCTTCCAAAAACAAAAGCCCAGGACCAGATGGCTTCACAGGTGAATTCTATCAAACATTTAGAGAAGAGCTAACACCTGTCCTCAAGCTCTTCCAAAATAGAGCAGAGGGAGGGACACTCCCAAACTCATTCTACGAGGCGACCATCACCCTGATACCAAAACCAAAGATGTCACAGAAAAAGAAAACTACAGACCAGTATCAATGATGAATATAGATGCAAAAATCCTCAACAAAAATACTAGCAAACAGAATCCAACAGCACATTAAAAGGATCATACACCATGATAAAGCGGAGTTTATCCCAGGAATGCAAGGACTCTTCAATATATGCAAATCAATCAATGTGATACACCATATTAACAAACTGAAAGAGAAAAATCATATGATAATCTCAATAGATGCAGAAAAAGCTTTTGACAAAATTCAACATCCATTTATGATAAGACCTCTCCAGAAAGTAGGCATAGAGAGAATTTACCTCAACATAATAAAGACCATAAATGACAAACCTACCACCAACATCATTCTCAGTGGTGAAAAGCTGAAACCATTTCCTCTAATAACACAAACAAGACAAGGTTGCCCACTCTCACTACTCTTATTCAACATAGTTTGGAAGTTTTAGCCACAGCCATCAGAGAAGAAAAAGAAATAAAAGTAATCCAAATCAGAAAAGAAGAAGTAAAGCTTTCACTGTTTGCAGATGACATGATACTATACACAGAGAATCCTAAGGATGCTATCAGAAAAGTACTAGAGCTAATCAATGAATCTGGTAAAGTAGCAGGAAACAAAATTAATGCACATTAATCTCTTGCATTCCCATACATTAATGATGAAAAATATGAAAGAGAAATTAAAGAAACATTCCCATTTACCACTGCAAAAAAAGAATAAAATACCTAGGCATAAACCTACTGAAAGAGACAAAAGACCTGTATGCAGAAAACTATAAGACACTGATGAAGGAAATTAAAGATGATACAAACAGATGGAGAGATATACCATGTTCTTGGATTGGAAGAATCAACATTGTGAAAATGATTGTACTATCTGAAGCAATCTACAGATTCAATGCAATCCCTGTCAAACTACCAATGGCATTTTTCACAGAACTAGAACAAAGAATTTCACAATTTGCATGGAAACACAAAAGACCCCAAATAGCCAAAGCAATCTTGAGAAAGGAAAACAGGGCTGGAGGAATCAGGCTCCCTGATTTCAGACTATACTATAAAGCTACAGAAATCAAGACAATATGGTAGTGGCACAAAAACAGAAATATAGATCAATGGAACAGGATAGAAAGCCCAGAGATAAACCCACGTGCATATGGTCACCTTATCTTTGATAAAGGAGGCAAGAATATACAATGGAGAAAAGACAACCTCTTCAATAAGTGGTGCTGGGTAACTGGACAGCTACATGCAAAAGAATGAAATTAGAACACTCCCTAACACCATACATAAAAATAAACTCAAAATGGATTGAAGACCTAAATGTAAGGCCAGACACTATAAAACTCTTAGAGGAAAACATAGGCAGAACACTCTTTGACATAAACCACAGCAAGATCCTTTTTGACCCACCTCCTAGATTAATGGAAATAAAAACAAAAATAAACAAATGGGACCTAATGAAACTTAAAAGCTTTTACACAGCAAGGGAAACCATAAACAAGACAAAAAGACAACCCTCAGAATCGCAGAAAATATTTGCAAATGAAGCAACTGACAAAGGATTTATCTCCAAAACGTACAAGCAGCTCATGCAGCTCAATAGCAAAAAAACAAACAACCCAATCCAAGAATGGACAGAAGACCTAAATAGACATTTCTCCAAAGAAGATATACAGATTGCTAACAAACACATGAAAGGATGCTCAACATCACTAATCATTAGAGAAATGCAAATCAAAACTACAATGAGGTATCTCCTCACACCGGTTAGAATGGCCATCATCAAAAAATCTACAAACAATAAATGCTGGAGAGGGTGTAGAGAAAAGGGAACTCTCTTGCACTGTTGGTGGGAATGTAAGTTGATACAGCCACTATGGAGAACAGTACGGAGGTTCATTAAAAAACTAAAAGTAGAACTCCCAGTACTAGGCATATACCCTGGGAAAACCGTAATTCAAAAAGAGTTATGTGACACAATGTTCATTGCAGCACTATTTACAATAGCCAGGACGTGGAAGCAATCTAAGTGTCTATAGACAGATGAATGGATAAAGAAGATGTGGCGCATACATACAATGGAATATTACTCAGTTGTAGAAGGAAACGAATTTGCGTTATTTGTTGTGAGGTGGATGGACATAGAATCTGTCATACAGGGTGAAATAAGTCATAAAGAGAAAAACAAATACCATATGCTAACACATATGTATGGAATCTAAAAAAAAAAAAAAAGTGCCTCTGATAAACCTAGTGGCAGGATGGGAATAAAGACACAGACTTAGAGAATGGACTTGAGGACATGGGGAGGGGGAAGGGGAAGCTGGGACGAAGTGAGAGAGTAGCATTGATATATATACACTACCCAATGTCAGATAGATAGCTAGTGGGAAGCAGCCGCATAGCACAGGGAGATCAGCCTGGTGCTTTGTGACCACCCAGAACAGTGGGATAGGGAGGGTGGGAGGGAGACGCAAGAGCAAGGGGATAAGAGGATATATGTATACATATAGCTGATTCACTTTGTTATACAGCAGAAACTGATCACTTTGTTATACAGCAGAAACTAACACAACATTGTAAAGCAATTATACTCCAATAAAGTTGTTAAAAAAAAAAAAAAGTAAGTATCAGAATAGAGAGTAAACCTGGGTTTTAGGCTTCCCGGTGAAGCGAATGCTAAGGACCACTATAAAGCTTCACAAACAATGCAGAGCCACAGATGTAGCCTTTTGCCATTTATCACTAAAAAAGTTTTTATATGTGGAGTCAGAGAATTGCGTTTGTGTTAAAAGTCTGCATTTGATCAATAGAAGCCTGTAAAGCATACCACAATGTTGTTACTCTGTATTGATACCTCTTCATTAAGATACCAGGAGTTTCAAAGAATGGACATACCTCAAATCTCTCAGGAATTCTGAGAGATACTCAACGTGTTTATTAGTTTGGTTAATAAATTAGGGAAATCTTGATCTATATTATTCTAGATTCCTTTTCCAAAATAGTCAGAACTTTATTAGTTCTAAATTTTTAGGGAATTTAGCCAGGCTTATGACAATCCTCTTATGGTTATTAAAGGCTAAAGTCAGCTTCTTAAATAATGGTATATCTTTGAGTTAATTCCCTCTTCATTGTTAAAGATTTTAGGTAAATAGCTATCTCTCTGGCATTTTAGAGTAGGAGTCCCCCAGTAGGCTACTAGTCCACAGCACCATGGAAGATTCTCTAGCTCCACTGAAGGGTACTTGTCTGGGTGTCTAAGAAAAGCCAATTACATAACCTATAACATACACAAATGACACAGAGTTCTGTGTACCTGTGCTTGCATGGTTCTGAAGAATTTTATTGAAAAAGAAATTCCAGAATTCTGCAGAAGGATAGACAAAGATAGCAAGACCCTATTTGAGAAGCAGTTTGATTCTGGTTGAAGGACAATTGTAGGTTACAGATTACTGAAAGAAGTTATTAAATATTTTTCTTTTCACTAAGAAAGATATGGTAGCCCTCAATTCAAATTAGTAGTACAATTTAAGTGTTGTGAAAGATGCAGAAACATTGAGGAATAAACTGGCTAGAAAATTGTCACTACAGGTGGATGGGTAAGTGATATATTAACTAATAATATATTAATTAATAATAACATATAAATGTATATTTGTTGTGTTTCAACTCATTACTGTGCCTTCTTTGACCAGTGGAAACCTATTCAGATGATTACTTTAGTTCTTTAGATATGATCAGACTAGTCTCTCACATCATTTTTGCTATCTAATGTAATAGGAAGTTACAAAATCAATTTGTACATCTCCTGACTCAGACCTGGAATTTGCCATTTCTTCCAGGTGCTCTGTTTCCTCTTGATGGAAAACTGTATTTAGAAACCTCAGTCTGGGGCACCAGAAAAGTTTATTGTTACTGGGCTGC
This sequence comes from Pseudorca crassidens, assembly GCF_039906515.1. NCBI lineage: Eukaryota > Metazoa > Chordata > Mammalia > Artiodactyla > Delphinidae > Pseudorca > Pseudorca crassidens. The sequence continues at coordinate 83,142,558 of NC_090298.1, forward strand.
TTACTGTTTCTACAGGTTTGCAATGGCCAGAGCTAGAAATATTTTTTTAACAAAACTATATCTCAGCAGGTCATACTGATACTTTCATTTTAAAATCCTAGACTAACTGAATTTAAATCTAGATATAGTTTTCTCATGCCAAAAATCCCAGTTCTCAAATTAAAAATTATACATTTGCTTTATCCAACACTACACACACAATAATCTCAGAATAACCACCACAATAACCTTGAAAACACTGGAAATTTTTGCATATTATTTTGTTCTCAGATGTTTTATACATCATCCTCTGATGATGTATAAAAAGATCATTCTGTCTTACAATTTTTGGAATAGTTCCTACTTGTGTAGTTATGCCACCGACTAGACAAAAATTTAAGTTCATTTGTTGTTTTTTATTTAACTGTTTTGTAATTACATAAAATACACAACTTCTTTAAAGAAATGACTCCAAGTCTACAAGGTACAGCTTATGAATCCTACTTTCTATCCAGTTGTCTCCACCTAATGCTACAATGCATATTTTACTTCACTTTGCTTCTTTCACTTAATACATCCTGGAGACAATTTCATAAGTCCATTTATATTTATTGATATTATCAATATTTTGGCCTCATTTCTGTCATAATATTTTATAGATATACATGCTCATATATATGTAAAATTGTCTTTTATATAAATATTTTTCACTGTGATCTATTTTATCCTACTCTCTCTCTCAGAATACTTTTGTATTTAGAAATTGTGTAATTTTGTTCTAAAAGTTTATCACCTTGGGATTTTTTTAATTGAAATCACATTGAATTCATAGCTTAATTTGAAGAGGATTGATTTATTTATAGTGCAGAATCTTCCAGTCTTTATGATCATCATATACCTATTTATTCATGCCTTCTTTTAATTCTTTCAGCAAAATTTTATATTTTCCTTAAGTTTTTTTTTAAAAGATTTAATTTTTTACTTATTTTTGTGGGCATTGGGTCTTTGTTGCTGCATGTGGGCTTTCTCTAATTGTGGCAAGTAGGGGCTACTCTTCATTTCAGTGTGTGGGCTCCTCATGGTCGCTTCTCTTGTTGTAGAGCATGGGCTCTAGGTGGGTGGGCTTCAGTAGTTGTGCCTTGCGGGCTCAGTAGTTGCAACCCGTGGGCTCTAGAGCACAGGCTCAGAAGTTGTGGCACACGGGCTTAGTTGCTCAGCAGCATGTGGTATCTTCCCTGACCAGGGATAGAACCCATGTCCCCTGCATTGGCAGGTGGATTCTTATCCACTGCACCACCAGGGAAGTCCCTATATTTTCTTTAAGTTCTTAATATTAAACATTACTTATTAGGCTTCTTCCATAGCATTTTATTGTTGCTGATGCTATTACAAGTGAGGTATTTCTCTTTTTTATTTTCTAATTGGTTATTTCTGGAAAAGTAAACTATTGACTGTTCTTTGTTGATTTTGTATTTTATCTTATTGGGCTCTCTTATTAGTGCTAAGTTTAATTAAATTTTTAATTTTGAGGTAATTTTAAGTTCACAGGCAACTGTATGAAATAACAGAGAGACCCCTGTATTATCCCTTCACACAATATCCCACAATGAAAACATCTAAAATTTTAAAAATTTAATTTAAAATGGTGATTGCAGTTTAACAACACCTTTGCAAAATCTATTTTTGTTGTAATTCCTTATCAGTATCTAGATATGTATTTTATTATCTAAAACAAATCTATATAATTTATTATTAAAAATTTTCAATACATTCTCTGTGATCATTGACTGGGAATTTCAAATTTTAAATTATACAGACTAAAATGTAAATAGTCAAAAATTTTGCACAATACCCATGAATAATACCCATGGCCTTTGTTTAGCCAGGGACCTATCAATGTCTAAACCATACAGACTGTATTATGAATCTATTTTAAAACTCAAGTAAAACTTCATGACCTATATGTTATCTGTTCAACAAAAGGTCATGGTGCAGAGAAATGATTGGAAAACCATCTAATGACTGTTAGATTTCTGTTCATCTCTAATAGGCAAACACCTTTCACAGCCACAGAGGTTCAATAGGAAGCTAAAAATACTGCTTTCATATTGAGATGGTAAGTGAGGTATATGGAGTTTGAAGCCATGATTTCATATCCTAACAGCTACCTTTCTTTCTCAGAAATGACTCACTGACAAAACACACGCTAAATCCTTTCAGATGTGAATGGAATATATAAAATGTGTACTGAACTCATTATGCTTTCCAGACTTCTGCTTTCACTTAGAATGGAAAGAGCAGGTGCATTGCTATTCACTTCAGGCATTATTGGTACATTTAAATTAAAAATAGAAATTAACATAAATTAATCAAACAAATCTAGAAGAGAGCCATTTGGTTGGAATCTCTGAACAGCTTCCATTTCAACCATCATCCCCATTTTACAGATATCAATTTTAGTATGGCAACACACCAAATGAATAGGAAGGAAAAGTCCATCTATATTTTCATCATAAGAAATTTCACAGAACAAAGTTTTTGGAAATAGATAAAATAAAAAGTTAATTTACATATTTACAATGTTCAGACATTTGTATATATTTAGACTTACTTGAATAAAAAACAGAATAAGGTTTTTAAAAAAAGAATCTAACCAACATTCTGCATGCTCCTCTATGCCCTCTGCATAATTTTTTTAAAAAGTTAGTTTGAAGAATAAGAAGCTATTAGTATCTAATAATTAATCCTACATATGTAATGATTTTTTTCATGGACTCACATTTTATCAACATGATACACAAATTACATTTGACCTCTGAAAAACATGGGTTTGAACTTCACAGGTCCACTTATACATGGATCTTTTTCCAATAAACATATTTGACAATTTTTGTGGAGATTTTTGATGACAATTTAAAAAACTTGCAGATGAACCGCATAGCCTAGAAACATTGAAAAAATTAAGAAAAAGTTAGATATGTTATGAATGCATAAAATATCTGAAGGTACCAGTCTATTTTATCATTTATTGCTATAAAGCATACACAAACCTATTACAAAAAGTTAAAATTTATCAAAACTTACACATGAAAACACTGATAGACTGTACATAGTGCCATTTTCAGTCAAGAGAAATGTAAACAAACATAAAGATGCAGTATTAAATTGCAACTGCACAAAATTAACTGCAGTACATACTGCACTAATGTAATAATTTCATAACCACCTCCTGTTGCTCATGCAGTGAGCTCAAGTGTTGCTAGTATTGGCTTAAAATGCCAGGTGATGCTAGTCATCGTGTGAGCAGTTCATCTCTCCAGTAAATTGCATGTTGCAGTAAAAAGGGATCTCTTGCGGTTCTCTCATATTTTTCATCATGCTTAGTACAATACTGTAAACCCTGAATAACACCATGGTCCCATATGAAGCCCCACTAGTGATGCTGGAAGTGCTCCTAAGAAGCAGAGAAAAGTTATGACATTACAAGAAAAACTTGAATTGCTTGATGTGTACAATAGATTGAGATCTGCAGCACAGTTGTCTGCCATTTCAAGATAAATAAATCCAGTAAGGATCATTGTAAAAAAAAGAGAAAAAATATTTGTGAAGCCGTCACTGCAGCTACACCAGCAGGCATGAAAACGTTGCACTTTTTGTGAAATACCTTTTTTATCTCATGCAGGTTGCTATAATAAAGGCATACCTATAGACACTAATATGATTTGAGAAAAAGCAAAGTCATATATGACAACTTAAAGCAAGAAGAATGTGAAGGATCTATGCTGGAGAATTTAATGCCAACAAAGGATGGTTTGATAATTTTAGAAAGAGGTTTAACAGCAGAAGCAGCTTCAGCTGACCAAGAGGGAGCTGACAAGTTCCCATGTCATTAAGAAAATCATTGAGGAGAACAAATATGTGCCTGAACATGTTTTTAATGTAGACCAAAATGCCCTACTTTGGAAAAAATGTCACAAGGGACATTTATTAATAAGGAGGAGAAGTGAGCACAAGGATTTACGTCTGGACAGGATAGACTAATTTTACTGTTTTGTGCAAATGCAGTCAGGTTTATGATCAGAACTGCCCTTATCTATCTGCTGCTAGACCCCAAGCCTTGAAGTGAAAAGATAAACACCAGCTGCCAGTCTTTTGGGTGTACAACGAGAAGGCCTGAACAATGAGAACCCTTTTTCCAGTTTGGTTCCACAGATGCTTTGTCCCTGAAGTCAGGAAATACTTTGCCAGTAGGAGATCGCCTTTTACAGTTTTTTTGATATTGGACAATGCGTCTGGCCACCTAGAACTCCATGAGTTCAACACTGAAAGCACTGAAGTGGTCCACTTGCCCCCAAACACAACATCTCTAATTCAGACTCTAGAACAGGGCATCATTAAGACCTTTAACGCTCATTACATATAGTAGTCTATGGAAAAGATTGTCAACACTACAGGGGAAAAAAAAAAAAAACAATAAAGAGAACATCATGAAAGTCTGAGGATTACACTATTGAAGATTGAAGATTGCCAAGATTGAAGATGGCCATCATTGTTCTAGAAAAAGCTGTGAAAGCCATCAGGTCTGAATCAGTAGATTGCTGTTGTAGAAAATTTTGTCTATATGTTGTGCATGACTTCACAGGATCTATGACAGAGCCAATCAAGGAAATCATGAAAGAGATTGTGGATATTGCAAAAAAAAGGTGGGAGCTGAAGGATTTCAAGATATCGATCTTGGAGGAATTCAAGAGCAAATAGACACAACACCAGAGGAATTAACAGAAGGTGACTTGATGGAGGTGAGTGTTCTGAACCAGTGCCAGACGAGGAGGAAGAAGATGTAGAAGTAGAAGTGCCAGGAAACAAAGTGACATTAGACAATATGGCAGAAGGTTTCCAGTTATTCAAGACTGCTTTTGACTTCTTTTATGACATGGACGCTTCTATGATGCAGGCACTAAAACTAAAGCAAAGAGTGGAAGAAGGATTGGTACCTATAGAAATATTTTTAGAGAAATAAAAAAGCAAACATGTCAGACAGAAATTACAATGTTATTTCCATAAAGTTGCACCAAGTGTGCCTCTCTCTGCTGCCTCCCCTTCCACCTCCTCCACCAATTCCATGCCTGCCACCCCTAAGAAATGGAAGACCACCCCTCCTCAGCCCTCATCGGCCCACTCAACATGTAGACAATGAAGATGAAGACTTTTACAATGATCCACTTCCACTTAATGAATGGTAAATCATCATGACATACAGTTTAACTCTATGAAAAGTTTTTGTCATCAACATCATCATTGCCTAAGTATTTATCATGTAGACATTGTAAGCAAGACTTTATTAAAGTGGATAGCCTATTCTTACAGAGGCATGAGGTGAGTGATATTTATCTATTTAGTTATTTACTTATAATACTAAAATGCATATTTATTTAAAGAAAAAGATTCTAAACATCAAGGCTTCTCTGTTCCTAGCTGCAAAAAACATGGCCAAACAGAGATGAAAAGTAGAATCAAAACAAATTACCTGAAATTAACAATAAGCCAATTTACATTTCATTTAAGAGAAGCAAACATATAGGTCAGATAATAACTTCAAAGTGTAGTTTACAAAGAAAAACAAATCTGGAACCCAAACTCAAATGAGTTGGAAATAAAAAACGAAGCAATAAAAAGAAATAAACATGTACAGAAGCTATAACGACCTCCCTCAGCCTATGAAATTCTGGAACTTTTCTTTCTCCCCAGTTTAATCTCACATCTCGGCCAGAGGCAGGCTGGACACCTCAGGGATTGTCACTTCCCCAGATGGCACCAAATTCATAAGTCACAAATTCCAGGAGTAAAGACCAAAGTTCTCCCTGCATCTCCAACATGGACTTTAAAACAAAACAAAAGCGTTTGCTTGAGAATATCTTCATATTCATTAGCTTGAATCATGTGAAATAGTAGTTTTTATAGGTAAAAAATCAGTGCATATTGGCAATTTCAAGAGATTAAACCTAATACATTACGATTTTGATTACAGAAATGTTAAGATCTTAAACATATGCAGCTAAATATAAAATTAGGTATATTTCTACTTCTTTAGTTAAACCAAAGATAGCTTCCTTTGGTCACTAATTCTTTTTTGGTTTGTTTTTGAATTTTATTTATTTATATTTTATACAGCAGGTTCTTATTACTTACCTATATTATACACATTAGTGTATATATGTCAATCCCAATCTCCCAGTTCATCCCACCACCCCGCTTTCCCTCCTTGGTGTCCATACATCTGTTCTCTACATCTGTGTCTCTATTTCTGCCTTTCAAACCAGTTAATCTGTACCATTTTTCTAGATTCCACATATATGCGTTAATATACGATATTTGGTTTTCTCTTTCTGACTTACTTCACTCTGTATGACAGTCTCTAGGTCCATCCACATCTCTACAAATGACCCATTTTTGTTCCTATTTACGGCTGAGTAATATTCCATTGTATACATGTACCACATCTTCTTTATCAATTCGTCTATCGATGGGCATTTAGGTTGCTTCCATGACCTGGTTATTGTAAACAGTGCTACAGTGAACACTGGGGTGCATGTGTCTTTTTGAATTATGGTTTTCTTCAGAGAATTTGCCCAGTAGTGGGATTGCTGGGTCATGTGGCAATTCTATTTTTAGTTTTTTAAAGAATCATCATACTGTTCTCCATAGTGGCTGTATCAGTTTACATTCCCACTAACAGTGCAAGAGGGTTCCCTTTTCTCCACACCCTCTCAAGCATTTGTTGTTTGTAGATTTTTTGATGATGGCCATTCTAACTGGTGTGAGGTGATACCTCATTGTGCTTTTGATTTGCATTTATTTAATTATTAGTGAAGTTGAGCAGCTTTTCATGTGCCTCTTGGCCATCTGTATGTCTTCTTTGGAGAAATGCCTACTTAGGTCTTCTTTCCATTTTTGGATTGGGGTTTTTCTTTTTAATATTGAGCTCCATGTGCTGTTTATATATTTTGGAAATTAATCCATTGTTCTTTGATTCATTTGCAAATATTTTCTCCCATTCTGAGGGTTGTCTTTTCATCTTCTTTATAGTTTCCTTTGCTGTGCAAAAGCTTTTAAGGTTCATTAGGTCCCATTTGTTTATTTTTGTTTTTATTTCCCTTTCTCTAGGAGGTGGGTCAAAAAAGATCTTACTGTGGTTTATGTCAAAGAGTGTTCTTCTTATGTTTTCCTCTAAGAGTTTCATAGCATCTGGTCTTACATTTAGGTCTTTAATCCATTTTGAGTTTCTTTTGTGTATGGTGTTAGGGAGTGTTCTAATTTCATTCTTTTAAATGTAGCTGTACACTTTTCCCAGCACCACTTATTGAAAAGACTGTCTTTTCTCCATTGTATATCTTTGCCTCCTTTGTCATAGATTAGTTGACCATAGGTGCATGGGTTTATCTCCGGGCTTTCTATCCTGTTCCATTGATCTATATTTGTTTATGCCAGTACCATATTGTCTTGATTACTGTAGCTTTGTAGGATAGTCTGAGGTCAGGGAGTCTGATTCATCTAGCTCCATTTTTTTCCCTCAAGATTGCTTTGGCTATTCTGGATCTTTCTTGTTTCTTGTAAAAATTTGAAGATTTTTGTTCTAGTTCTGTAAAAAATGCCATTGGTAATTTGATAGGGATTGCACTGAATCTGTAGATTGATTTGGGTAGTATAGTCATTTTCAAAATATTGATTCTTCCAATCTAAAAACATGGTATATCTCTCCATCTGTTTGTATCATCTTTGATTTCTTTCATCAGTGTCTTACAGTTTTCTGAGAACAGGTCTTTTGTCTCCTTAGGTAGGTTTATTCCTAGGTATTTTATTCTTTTTGTTGCAATGGTGAATGGGATTTTTTCCTTAGTTTCTCTTTCAGATTTTTCATTATTAGTGTACAGGAATGCAAGAGATTTCTGTGCATTTTGTATCCTGCAACTTTACCAAATTCATTGATTATCTCTTGCAGTTCTCTGGTGGCATTTTTAGGATTATATATGTATAGTTTCATGTCATCTGCAAACAGTGACAGATTTACTTCTTCTTTTCTGATTTGGATTTCTTTTATTTCTTTTTCTTCTCTGATTGCTGTGTCTAAGACTTCCAAAACTATGTTGAATAATACTGGTCAGAGTGGACATCCTTGTCTTGTTCCTGATCTTAGAGGAAATGCTTTCAGTTTTTCACCATTGAGAATGATGTTGGCTGTGGGTCATATATGGCCTTTATTATGTTGAGGTAGGTTCCCTCTATGCTCATTTTCTGGAGAGTTTTTATCCTAAATCAGTGTTGAATTTTGTTGAAAACTTTTCCTGCATCTATTGAGACGATCATATAGTTTTTCTTCTTCAATTTGTTAATATGGTGTATCACATTGATTGATTTGCATATATTGAAGAATCCTTGCATTCCTGGGATAAATCCCACTTGATCATGGTGTATGATCCTTTTAATGTGTTGTTGGATTCTGCTTGCTAGTATTTTGTTGAGGTTTTTGCATCTATATTCATCAGTGATATTGGTCTGCAATTTTCTTTTCTTGTAGTATTTTTTTCTGGTTTTGGTATCAGGGTGATGGTGCCCTCACAGAATGAGTTTGGGAGAGTTCATTCCTCTGCAATCTTTTGGAAGAGTTTGAGAAGGATGGGTGTTAGCTCCTCTCTAAATGTTTGACAGAATTCACCTGTGAAGCCATTTGGTCCTGGACTTTTGTTTGTTGGAAGATTTTTAATCACAGTTTCAATTTCATTACTTGTGATGTGTCTGTTTATATTTCCTATTTCTTCCTGGTTCAGTCTTGGAAGGTTATACCTTTCTAAGAATTTGTCCATTTCTTCCAGGTTGTCCACTTTATTGGCATAGAGTTCCTTGTAGCAGTCTCTTATGATGCTTTGTATTTCTGCAGTGTCCGTTGTAACTTCTCCTTTTTCATTTCTAATTTTATTGATTTGAGTCCTCTCCCTCTTTTTCTTGATGAGTCTGGGTAAAGGTTTATCAATTTTGTTTATCTTCTCAAAGAACCAGCTTTTAGTTTTATTGATCTTTATTATTGTTTTCTTTGTTTCTATTTCATTTATTTCTGCTCTGTTCTTTCTTTCTTCCTTACTTTCTACTAACTTTGGGTTTTGTTTGTTTTTCTCTTTCTAGTTCCTTTAGGTGTAAGTGTAGATTGTTTATTTGAGATTTTTCTTATTTCTTGAGGTAGGATTGTATTGCTGTAAGCTACCTTCTTAGAACTGCTTTTGCTGCATCGCGTAGGTTTTGGATCATCGTGTTTTCATCGTCATTTTTCTCTAGGTATTTTTGATTTCCTCTTTGATTTCTTCAGCGATCTCTTGGTTATTTAGTAACGTATTGTTTAGCCTCCATGTGTTCGTGTTTTTTACGTTTTCTTCCCTGTAATTGATTTCTAAGCTCATAGCGTGGTCGGAAAAAATGCTTGATATGATTTGTTTTCTTAAATTCCTGAGGCTTGATTTGTGACCCAAGATGTGATGTATCCTGGAGAGTGTTCCATGTGTGCTTGAGAAGAAAGTGTAATCTGCTGTTTTTGGATGGAATGTCCTTAAATATCAATTAAGTCTATCTGGGTTATTGTGTCATTTAAAGCTTGTGTTTCCTTATTAATTTTCTGTCTGGATGATCTTTCCATTGGTGTAAGTAAGGTGTTAAAGTCCCCACTATTATTGTGTTACTGTTGATTTCCTCTTTTATAGCTGTTAGCATTTGCCTTATGTATTGAGGTGCTCCTATGCTGGATGCATATATATTTATAATTGTTATATTTTCTTCTTGGATTGATCCCTTGATCATTATGTAGTGTCCTTCCTTGTCTCTTGTAACATTCTTTATTTTAAAGTCTATTTTATCTGATACGAGGATTGCTACTCCAGCTTTCTTTTGATTTCCATTTGCATGGAATATCTTTTTCCATCCCCTCACTTTCAGTCTGTATGTGTCCCTAGGTCTGATGTGGGTCTCTTGTAGACAGCATATAGATGGGTCTTGTTTTTGTATCCATTCAGCAAGCCTGTGTCTTTTGGTTGGAGCATTTAATCCATTCACATTTCAATAATTATTGATATGTATGTTCCTATGACCATTTTCTTAATTGTGTTGGGTTTGTTTTTGTAGGTCCTTTTCTTCTCATATTTCCCACTTAGAGAAGTTCCTGTAGCATTTGTTGTAGAGCTGGTTTGGTGGTGCTGAATTCTCTTAGCTTTTGCTTGTCTGTAAAACTTTTGATTTTTCCATCAAATCTGAATGAGATCCTTGCTGGGTACAGTAATCTTGGTTTTATGTTCTTCCCTTTCATCACTGTAAATATATCATGCCACTCCCTTCTGGCTTGTAGAGTTTCTGCTGAGAAATCAGCTGTTAACCTTATGGGAGTTCCCTTGTATGTTATTTGTCATTTTTCCCTTGTTGCTTTTAATAATTTTTCTTTGTTTTTAATTTTTGTCAGTTTGATTACTATGTGTCTTGGCATGTTTCTCCTTGGGCTTTTCCTGCCTGGGACTCTCTGCACTTCCTGTACTTGGGTTGCTATTTCCTTTCCCATGTTAGGGAAGTTTTCTATTATAGTCTCTTCAAATATTTTCTCGGGTTCTTTCTCTCTCTCTTCTCCCTCTGGGACCCCTATATTGCAAATGTTGTTGTGTTTAATGTTGTCCCCAAGGTCTCTTAGTCTGTCTTCATTCCGTTTCATTCTTTTTTCTTTATTCTGTTCTGCAGCAGTGAATTCCACCATTCTGTCTTCCAGGTCACTTAACCATTCTACTGCCTCAGTTCTATTGATTCCTTCTAGTGTATTTTTCATTTCAGTTATTGTGTTGTTCATCTATGTTTGTTTGTTATTTAATTCTTCTGGGTGTTTGTTCTTTAATTCTTCTAGGTCTTTGTTAAACATTTCTTAGATCCTCTCGATCTTTGCTTCCATTCTTTTTCCAAGGTCCTGGCTCACCTTCACTATCATTATTCTGAATTCTTTTTCTGGAAGGTCGCCTATCACCATTTCATTTAGTTGTTTTTCTGGGGTTTTATCTTGTTCCTTCATCTGGTACATAGTCCTCTGCCTTTTTCATTTTGTTTATCTCTCTGTGAATGTGGTTTTCATTCCACAGGCTGCAGGATTGTAGTTCTTGCTTCCACTGTCTGCCCTCTGGTGGATAAGGCTATCTAAGAGGCTTGTGCAAGCTTCCTGATGGGAGGGACTGGTGGTGGGTACAGCTGGGTGTTGCTTGGTGGGCAGTGCTCAGTAAAACTTTAATCCACTTGTCTGCTGATGGGTAGGGCTGAGTTCCCTCCCTTTTGGTTGTTTGGACCCAGGAGACCTAGCCCTGGAGCCTAGAGGCTCTTTGGTGGGGTAATGGCGGACGCTGGGAGGGCTCACGGTGAGGGCTCATGCCAAGGAGTACTTCCCAGAACTTCTGCTGCCAGTGTCCTTGTCCCTGTGGTGAGCTACAGCCATCCCCCATCTCTGTTGGAGAACTTCCAACACTAGCAGGTAGGTCTGATTCAGTCTCCTATGGGGTCACTGCTCCTTCCCCCTGTGTCCTGATGCACACACTACTTTGTGTGTGCCCCCCAAGAGTGGAGTCTCTGTTTCCCCCAGTCCTGTCGAAGTCCCGTAATCAAATCCTGCCGGCCTTCAAAGTCTGATCCTCTGGGAATTCCTCCTCCCGTTGCTGGACCCCCAGGTTGGGAAGCCTGACGTGGGTTCAGAACCTTCACTCCAGTGGTTGGACTTCTGTTGTATAATTGTTCTCCAGTTTGTGAGTCACCCACCCAGTGCTTATGGGATTTGATTTTATTGTGATTGCGCCCCACGTACCATCTCATTGCAGCTTCTCCTTTGTCTTTGGATGTGGGGTATCTTTTTTGGTGAGTTCCAGTGTCTTCCTGTCAGTGATTGTTCAGCAGTTAGTTGTGATTCTGGTGTTCCGCAAGAGGGAGTGAGTGCATGTCCTTCTACTCCGCAATCTTGAACCAATCTCCTCACTAATTCTTCTGACACAAGGTGTGGACTCAAGTTCAGGAGCCAAAAGGTCCAGGTCTGGGCTGTTTTTCCACCTCACACTTGTTCTGCTCTCTTGGTCAGTCATCCTGTTCTGAGTCGTCATGTGAAACATCTGCTGTGACTCTGCTCTCTCTGGTTTGGTGATTTTAACTCTTGGAGCATCATTGGTTTTATTTGTATACTTTGTACACTGGTTCTAGTTTCCAAATTACTATTGTTGTTGTTATTATTATGGCTGTTCTCCCACATAGCACATCTTTCTCTTACTCTCTCTCACCTGCACATTTCAGTTTTCCTCCCATACTGCCATCATCCTAGAAACACTGCCTGAGTGCATCTTCTCTTTCTGCACATTTTAAGGTGAGTGATATTTATTATAAAATTAATAATGTCTTAGTATTCTTACTCATTTATTTTATTTTTAATTTATTTATTTAATTAATTTATTTTTGGCTGCATTGCGTCTTCGTTGCTGCGCGCAGGCTTTCTCTAGTTGCGGTGAGCGGGGGCTACTCTTCGTTGCAGTGCGCATGCTTCCCACTGCAGTGGCTTCTCTTGTTGCGCAGCACAGGCTCTAGAGCACAGGCTCAGTAGTTGTGACATACGGGCCTAGTTGCTCGGAGGCATGTGGGATCTTCCAGGACCAGGGCTCGAACCCATGTCCCCTGCATTGGCAGGTGGATTCTCAACCACTGTGCCACCAGGGAAGTCCCTTATTCTTTTAAAACTTTGCTTTCCAAGAATTACATTACTGTATAGTATGCCTCTCTCTCATAATTGGAGAAACTGCTTATCAGCCTATCATCAAAGGTAAGTGGTTTTTTAAAAAAAGTGACAATATTTCCAATACTGTATTATGAATATGACTAATACTGTATGCCATAAATTTTTTTAAATTAATTAATTTATTTATTTTGGCTGTGTTGGGTCTTCATTGCTGCACATGGGCTTTCTCTAGTTGCGGCAACGGGGGGCCACTCATCGTTGTGGTGCACGGGTCTCTCTTGTTGCAAAGCATGGGCTCTAGGCACGCGGGCTTCAGTAGTTGTGGCAATGTGGGCTCAGTAGTTGTGGCTCATGGGCTCTAGAGCACAGGCTCAGTAGTTGTGGCACACAGGCTTAGTTGCTCCACGGCATGTGGGATCTTCACAGACCAGGGCTCGAACCCGTGTTCCCTGCATTGGCAGGTGGATTCTTAACCACTGTGCCACCAGGGAAGTCCCTGCCGTAAAATTTTTATAACGATTCATTTATTAGTGTATAAGCTAGGTTACTGTGAAGCAATTGTATCAGTTATACTGGCTACCATAAAGCAATCATATTGCTTCTTCTTTATCAATGCATGAATCATTATAACTGTAAATAAAAGTGAATTTCTTTTTCACATTATCTTTTAATTTTTGATATCTAATGTTAGTAATACGTATAACATCTACAGTATCATATAAGACAATATTGATGTAGACATTGACAGACTATCTTGAAAACAGACAACATAAACTTATGATATCAATAAATACAGTAGAGTACTATAAACATATTTTGTCTTCCTTATAATTTTCTTAACATTTTCTTTTCTCTAGCTTAGTTTATTGCAAGAATACAGTATATCATACATATTAACACAAAAAATATATGTCAATTGACTATGTTATCGGCAAGGATTTCAGTCAACAGCATGCTATTAGTAGTTAAGTTTTGGGGGAGTCAAAAATTATACATGGATACATGGACTGTGTGGGGGGTTGGCACATTTAACCCCTGTGTTGTTCAAGGGTCAACTGTAAATATTTGTTCAACAGTACATGCATATTCATAACATACTCATTGTTTCCTATTCTCCAGAATAATAAAATAAAATAAATAAAATAAAATAAAATAAAATAAAATCTTTAATAACATTAAAGATGCTATCATGCTATCCTAGGGCTTCCCTGGTGGCGCAGTGGTTGAGAGTCTGCCTGCCGATGCAGGGGACATGGGTTCGTGCCCCGGTCCGGGAAGATCCCACATGCCGCGGAGCAGCTGGGCCTGTGAGCCATGGCCACTGAGCCTGCGCGTCCGGAGCCTGTGTTGTGGCAGAAGCCAGAACAGTGAGAGGCCCGCGTACCGCAAAAAAAAAAAAAAAAAAAAGATGTTATCCTACAAAAATACTCATTTAAAAAAATCATTTAAAATACTTTAAAGTTATAAGAGTTTATTTTAATCTTCAGTCATTCTAAGTGTTTCTGTAATTCTGGATCAACATGGTCTAATAAAAATATAATGTGAGCCACAAATGTAAATTTAATTTTTTAGTATCTCTTTTTTAAAAGTTTGAAAGAAATAAGTAAAAAATAGTTTCAGTAACATATTTTTGTTAATTCAATATATCCAAAATAATCTCATTTCAAAATTTAATAAATATTAAAAAATTTATCACTGAGATAGTTTACATTCCTTTTTTTTCATGGTAACTCTAAAATCAGTTATGTATTTTGCACCATTAGCATATTTCAATTCAGACTGGCTCATTGCAAGTGTCAATAGCCACATGTGGCTAGTGGCTACCATACTGGACAGCCCTAGATGGGTCAGGTCATTATGCATTATACAAGTTATAAATAGGTTTTACTAATTAAAAGTTTCAAAAAGTGCCAATATCACCTCGAAAATAAACTGCACCTGTAGTACATGCCTTGTTATAATGTATAGAATTCTTAAGGCATACCTAACTTGATTATACCTAAGGCAAATGGATAGAAGTCACTTAGAAATCAACAAAGCATATGCAAGCATAAACCAACAATACAAAAATTGCCTACTATTTGGTGCCACACTTTGAATCATACATTCAAGCTATAATTTTTTTTTTATCCTGCCCACTTCAGAAAAAACATAGTGCTTATGGAAAAAGAAAAAAAAGTTCTATTTGAAAATGCTTTAAATCGTTCAAAAAGAAAAAGTTCCTTTAAGAAAGTCTATTTTAAAGGCAACCAAAGTTGGCAAACTTTTGCTGTAAAGGGCCCTATAGTAAATATTTTAGGCTTTGTGAGCCATACAATCTCTGGCACAACTACTCAACTCTGCTATTGTACCGAGAAAGAAACCACAGATACTATGTAAACAAATGGATGTACCTGTGTTCCAATAAAACTAGTTACAAAAACAGATGGTGGGGTCATCGTTTGCAACCCTTGTTCTAGACTACTTTCCTTGCAAATAAAAGAAATCCAGCTCAAATCTGTTGGATATTTATTGGCAGCAACAGCAAAAAATATTAGTCTGTTCAAAAGATGTTATGAGGTACCCATTCCTCATTTCTTTGCCACCAAGCATCTCCAGATTTAAATGCCTTTACTGCTTGAAATCTCAGAAGGAGAGAGGAAAAACTCTGTCTCCTCTAGCAACTATATCAGTCCCTGAAAAGATACTGGGGCTTTGCTTAAGCCATTTTCCCATCTTTGGATCAACTGATGTTGCCAGCGAAAGGAGGCCTCTTAATGTTCAGCATACCTCACATGCCCACTCCTGTAAAGGCAAAAGGAGTGAGAAGAGAGACATTTGATTGCTAGCCTTGCTGGATGTTAAGAGAATCTGGTAATAAAAGGGGAAAAAAGGAGTAATTTATGAGGAAAAAAAGGCAAGAAATGCAGAGCAGAGACAAATTAAAGCAATTCACCAACAGCATCATATCTCAGGACATTATCATGACTGAACCATTAACTCCAGTGAACAACGGCATACTAAAATAAGGACTTTTTTATTTGAGAGCATTGTACACTGGGGTGGGATAGGAGACAAAACCAGACTGTAGGTATAATGATAGCCTCATGATGAGCAAAGGATGATATGTACAGACTATACCAATAGACATCTAGTGGTCCTTACTGGAGGAAAATCACCAAAGAGTGGGGATTTCTAATAAGCAGGTCAAGCACTGTCATATGATCTGGATCGATGGACTGTATCCTGACAAAGGTCCCTGGGAATTGCAAGGAAGGGACTCTGGTCTTATAGTATTTGAGTTACCATTCAGTTTTCTAAAACATGATTGCAGATATCAGAGACAGAAAGAAGGATGGATATTGTGTTTTCAGAATAAAAAGTATGAGAATCTGAATTGGTGCTGAGGGCAAGTATTAATACCATGCTAGTAATTAACACCTGACTCTTGGTCTGGAGTTCCATCAACTCTCCTACCTAAGGTCAAGATTTTCCTAGAACATGAGGCAAGGCTGAGCCTGAAACTGATTATTAGTTCCTAAGCCTGGAAAGAAGATGCAGAAGTTGAGAGTAATGCAGAGTCTTGAGAATAGAGGGCCTTTTTAAAGATTATAAGGAAAGTTTCTGTACTCTGAATTGGATTTTTTAATTTTTGCTTTCATTTTATATTATGATTTGAGTTCAACAGACAATGAATGATAATGTTAGAGTATGATTTGAGAAATTTGATAAATCTTGAAGCTCATCACTAAAAGTAATATTTAAATGTTTCTCATGGTATATTTTCAGGTTGTACCCTAATACAAAATAAAAACAGAAACTATTTTTTATGGTACAAAACTAAAGAAAATAAGGCTTCAGCATCATAGAAAATAGTTTTCATTTTAACCATATTACTTAGGGTAAAAGCTGAATTGCTCTAACAAAGAGACCCCAAAATATTATGGCTTAAATATGGCAGAAATTTATTTTTCTCTAAAATGACAACCCAGAGTAGGGTGGTCTGGTGGTCTGGTCACCTAGTTATGTAGGTTCCCAGGCTGTCAGGGAAGTTCAGCCAACTTCAACATGAGTTTTCACCTCTGGGTTCAAGACTGCTCAGTTGTCACCATTTCTCAGTTAGTAGGAAGCAGGAAAGACAAAGGAAATGAAGAGCAAGCAGTATCCTAATAAGGAAGTAGCAAGGAAGTAGCAACAAAACATATTTTGTTCAGTCACATCTTATTGGTAAGAACTTAGTGGTAGGACCATAGCAACCTGGGTAGCTATGAAGAGCTATGCAGTGGGTTGTTCTATTAAGTAAGAGAGGTTGCATATTGGAGCTTGATTTTTTACCAGCTATCATACATGCCTTTAACAAGCATTTAATAAGTGATTAATGGGGTCAATTACCATTCAAAACAGCAAATATGATTTTTAAAAATAGAATACAGTTACTGCTCTTGAGAAACACACAGTATAGCGAAGACGATGTCCATGGAAACAATTTTAGCAGAGTAACTGTATTATTTTGGAGTGTGTTATGAGGTTTCTTGAGCATAGAGAAAAAAACCACTATTGTCCACAAAAGAAAGTCAAGAAAAAGTTCATAGCAGAGGTAGTATTTGAGCTAAATATTTTTAAATGATTAAGAGTTCACAAGGTAGGGACTTTCCTGGTGACACAGTGGTTAAGACTCGCGCTCCCAGTGCAGGGGGCCTGGGTTCGACCCCTGGTCAGGGAACCAGATCCCACATGCATGCCGCAACCAAGAGTTCACATGCCACGCTAAGGAGCCGGCAAGCCGTAACTAAGGAGTCCACCTGCCGCAACTAAGACCATGCACAACCAAATAAATTAATTAATTAAAATAAATATTTTTTAAAAATCACAGTGTTTAAAAAAAAAGAGTTCACAAGGTAAAGTGAAAAAGGGTGCTTTGGTGAGCAAAGGCTTGGCAGAATGTAGTGGCCTTGGGGAATGGCAAATAGTCTCATATGAGTAGATCTATTCAAAGTGTGTGTGTGTGTGTGTGTGTGTGTGTGTGTGTGTGTGTGTGTACATGCACATGCATGTACATGGATATACATTTGTATTAGGACAGAGAAGTGAAGTGAGGGTGTGAGGAGTGAGAGGAGATGAGTCAAGCAAAGTGCACAGGGACAAGATTGCAAATGACTCTGGAAGGAGTTTGTACTTGATTACGAAGCCATTGAAGGATTTTTAAGCAGGGAAGTGATGTGGTAGATTGGAATACTAGAAATTTCATTTTGGTTGAAGTCTCCTCTTATGAGGGCTACAAGGGAAGAAGCATTCTTCATTTTTATTTAATTCAACAAACATTTGTTGAACACTGTCTTTGTGCCAGACCTATTCCCTGTCCTCCCAGAAAAATCCAATTTTCAGTGAAATAGAAAGAGGAATCAACTTTGTTGCCTGGAGACAGTTCCCATTTCGATAAGTTCTCTCTTAGGACATACTTTAGTTCTTAAAGGATAGAAAAGATAAGTAAAATATAGTTTTTCATTTACATTGGCCTCCAGTTTCATCCTCAACCCCATTGGGTTCATACAGCAGGTTCCTTGGACTTTCATGCATAAAACACAAAACAAAACAAAAAAAACCTTCCAGCAAGTCTACCCCACTAGGCTTCAGACATGACTGGATTGCAGGAGTGAGCAAAATTCAGAGGGAATCAGGAAAACATCATATCTCTTCAGGCAGTTGACCCATCTCCCACAAGAATTTCATAGGTGGATCTCTTTTTTTTTTTTAATATGTGACCACAGAGAAAATGATAACATCAGATACCAGAAAATTATCACCCTAATTACTTAAGATGAGAACCAGCTTCACAGCTTTATACAATCATCTCAATTTCTCATCACTCTTTATGGGAGAAAAGAATTTCTGAGTTGGGAATTTTGTCACTGTACATTTGTATCTGGCTAGATATATTCCAAACTATTTATTGATATCTGATGTATCAAATCTTCATTTTACTTCCCAAAGATCTCAGTCAATTCATTAAAAATTATTACAGCAATAAAGCTATTACAATACAAGAAGGAAATGTGAAAAATTCTAGAAATATTGTCCAGATATTAATGTATTTATTTTCACCAGCAGATGGCATTATTTAGTTATTTTTAAGTTAAAAAAAAAACTAACATAATACCAGCAGCAAAGTATTCAAAATAGTTTAATATATGAGTGAATAATCTTAAAAGAATCATCAAAGAAATGGGTTATGTTTTTCCTTTGTTCCAGCACCATCCATCTCTACAAGATGTTGCTTCTTTTGAAATCAGCTGAATATTTCAAAATATTGAAACACACTGGGGGGTGGGCACTAACAGAGGAGAATCAGGCCACAAGTGCTCATGTTTGAAAACAGATGGTTTGAAAATGAATACAGGTAATTAATAATAATGATGTCTTGACTGCATGGAGCAGCTGTCCTCAGAGCTCAAAGATCTCCCTTCATTGTCTCATTTATCCTCCCTATGTCTAATTATGACGTCAAGAATGGAATGGACACACCCATTGGTTTTGTTTTGTTTTTGTTTTGGGGGACTATAGACAGTAATAATCTCTCCTGATACAATAAATTTTCATTCATGGTTACAACTGCAACATATGTAAATACACCGTAGGTTGTTTTAAATAATGGAACAAAAATATTAAAATCACACATTTGTAGAATTGTTTGAGCTGGCGGGGAAGGAAGGTAGAGGAACTTGGAAATATTCGTTATGGAAATTCAGACCCAAGGATAGTTCCCTGTGTATGAGATAGTTTTTAAAATGTGTACTGAGATTGAGATGACTTATTCATATAGGATCCAAACCAGGATACAAGGTATCTGATTACTACATTAGAGAATATCGTGGGGTTTTTTCCCCACTTTCTTTTCACTTTTACTCTGCATCCTATTTCCCAAATCTTATCTATCATGACAACATTTTTAATCCACGGGACAGGAAATTTGATTCTAAAGGCTGTGTAATACTTTGTACATATTTTAGCATTATATAACAACGTTCTTTGGAACTCTTTTTAACAAAGATTTAAATTTTTAAAATATTTTATATGCAAATACTGTTTGAAATCAATGTCCTTTAAAATTAGCAAATAAACAATGAGACATTCTGCTGTTCGTCATAATTTTAACTTTACTTCTAAATTTTTTTATAGAATTTGAGGCACTGCTGATGAGTATGTGTGTATGCTTGTGTGTGTGTGTGTGTGTGTGTGTGTTTGTGTGTGTGTATCTAACAAGGTTCATAAAGCATTAAATCTCCCAGTGTTTCTAGGAAAGAAGATTGTGTCTTTAATATATGACCTTTGTTATTCCCAATTCATAGTTTCTGAAATGCTGTTCTCCAAACCAACTAGTCTTTTTTTTGGCTGCATTGGGTCTTCATTGCTGCATGTGGGCTTTCTTTAGTTACAGCAAGTGGGGGCTACTGTTCATTGCAGAATGTGGGCTTCTCATTGTGGTGGCTTCTCTTGTGGAGCACGGGCTCTAGGCACGCAGGCTCAGTAGTTGTGGTGCACGGGCTTAGTTGCTCCGACGCATGTGGGTCTTCCCGGACCAGGAATTAAACCCGAGTCCCCTGCAATGGCAGGCGTATACTTAACCACTGCAACACCAGGGAAGTCCTGAAACCAACTAGTCTTAATCCAGACTTTTTAGCTCAGTTGCATTCCCTGAACACTCATTCAAGACAGTCCACACACATTTTACTTTAGTCCTGCTTCTTCCAAACCAGCCCTTGAACTGACATAATTTTTCATTCCCGGTGCCATTTAAGAATCATAAAAGAACACCTTCTCTGGGCTTCCCATTCTTGAAAGCCTTAATGCCTTCCAAAAGTGCTGCTTTTTTCTATCACCTTCATAAACATCCGTCAATTACCTTAATACTGACCATGCTGCTTTCATAGATAACTTTCATGAACTTCTCCCACCTTTCTAGATAACATGGTGCTTGGCTCACATTTTTCTTCCCAATCCATATCCTCTGCCATCATCCCAAGTAACATACGATGTATGCATGAATTGAGCCACCTGAACGTCACAATATTCTTGCTCTTCCTCACATCAGTGATATACACTTACCTCTACCTCAGGACATTTGCACTTTAAGGGGAATCACATTGTCAAAAAGCACTACTCTATGATCAAGGTGTCTAGTTCACTGCCTTTTTTCCAACAACAGCCTCTTTTCCAAACATCTCTTATTCCATCACCACTCATAGTACCTGATCTCCTCCCTCACTAGCCCAACAATCACTCAATTTCCTACACTTCACTCTGCCCTTGATGGCCTTTTGGCTTTACTGAATCCGTGGGTTAACTTTTTCAGAGATTAACTTTTCCACTTAAACTGCCCAACCATATGCTGGGATCTATGAGCTGCAGAGAAAAAGTGATATGTAATCCCTGTCCATAAGCCATTTACAACTTAATACGGAAGGCAAGAAATTCATAGATGGATGCTTATTCCTGCTTTGGGGAAATGACAATAACCTTTGTTATTTAGCTCATGTTGATGTTTAGCTCAGACAGTCTTCATTACAGTCACCTAACTTCTTAATTTCAAACTGCATCTCCACATTCGTAAACACTTGTGCCTGAAGTAGGAGGACTAGAGAAAAATGGCCTCAGTTTGGTCTCTTTTCTTATATGGGATTTTATAAAATTTTCTGGTATCCATTCTAGAAAGTTATTCTTACTTTAATTATTTTGAGTCTTTAGATTTTGTGGTGAATTTTGAAATAATTAAGAACAGGTTAAAAACATGACGACTTGTGATGGTTAATTTTACATGTCAACTTGGCTAAGCTATGGTGGTCAGATATTTGGTCAAACACCAGTCTAGACGTTGCTGTTTAAGTAGTTTTTAGATGTGATTAACATTTAAATCAGTAGACTTTGAGTAAAGCAGATTATTTTCCATAATGTGGGTGAGCCTCATCTGATCAACAGAAGGTCTTAAGAGAAAAAACTGAGGTCTCCAAAGGAAGAAGGAATTCTGTCTGTAGACTGCATTCAGACTGGAGCTACAACATTAATTCTTTCCTGAGTGTCCTTCTGGCCTGCCCTGCAGAACTGAAACTTGCCAGCCTCCACAATCATGTAAGCCAATTCTTCAAAATAAATATCATATATATACATATATATATACATACACACACACACACACACACACACACACACACACACACACACACACATCCTATTGGTTCTGTTTCTCAAGAGAACCCTGGCTAATGCATCACACTATATTGTATGAGTAAACCTACATGATAAAATAAACATCTTTAATGCCGAAATCTCTCGTTATGAAATGCTCAAGAAATATTCCGCTTCTTGATTTGATAACATATCAACAACATAATTCTCATTATTTAAATTCCACTAGGAATAAAAAAGGCTAATTGCAGCATTAATAATCAAATATTTGGCAAAATTCAATCTGTTGCTTCCACTTAAATACACTGAATTTACTGTTGCTTCTTCTTGGGTAGCAGGATTATCAAGGTAAGTAAATAGCTTCAAATATTGCAGAAAGTAATTTAAATAAAAATACAACTCAAAACTTCACATCAAGCACTCACTTATACATTCATTCACCAGTGAGTTACCAATACCTAGTTTTTTCAACACATTATGGGGTTTCTGTTTTGTCTTCATGGGGAAAAATGTATCAGAGAAGCATTAACATATAAAATAGAGAAGACATTTTCCACTCTGTAGTCAGTTCCAGTCACCTGAAGAATAAGAAAGACAAGGATTTGCTATCTTATAGGAAAACATGACTCTGGCTCAATAGGTCATATCTTACCACAGGGATGACAAAGTGGTACATAGTTTATTCTCTGCTATAGTGCAATGGAGATTTGATCATAGGAAACACTAAAAAATCATGTTAGTAAAATAAACTGTAATTGGAAACAGAACAGATTTACCAAAGATAGAAGGTCAAGAAATTAAGCCACAGTAGGAGGATTCCTAGGAGTAAATTAAATGGGTTCAAGTCTGAAGTGCCTGATTACTTTCATAATGAGTTGTTTATAAAATTATCAGGGTCCTTATGGGTCAACTAGCTGTTGTTTTTGAGCATCTGAACAAGATTGAACAGATTTCAGAAGACAAAAAAGGTGATTCTATTTTAAAAAGGAAAAATTGCATAATTAGAGCAAAAAACTTATTAGCTTAGCTGAAAAGAATACTGAGAAGAAATCAAAGCCAAAATGATTTGCAAGATCCTAATAGAGAACAGGGCAATGGGTATTAACCTGCTTTTTTTAAATAATAAATTTTAAAATAATAATCTAATCTATGCTAAGGTAACAGGCCTAATATGTTAGGACAGAGATACAGATTGTAATCTCTTACAAATTTATTTAAAAGATTCTGCATGGGGGCTTTCCCTGGTGGCGCAGTGGCTGAGAGTCTGCCTGCCGATGCAGGGGACATGGGTTCGTGCCCCAGTCCGGGAAGATCCCACATGCCACAGAGCGGCTGGGCCCATGAGCCATGGCAGCTGAGCCTGCACGTCCGGAGCCTGTGCTCCGCAACGGGAGAGGCCACAGCAGTGAGAGGCCCGCCTACTGCAAAAAAAATAAAAATAAGAAAAAAAGATTCTGCATGATGTTCTCCATAAATATAGGAAAACAAATCCACACATGTCAGCTATAATACCTGCTAATTTAACAAACCTAGCTGGAAAATGAGATCTACTCTTCTCCCACCAGTGAATTTCGTAGATAACATAGGGAAGGAGATTGGGAAGGGACCCAAACATCCATAGAGAGACATTAAGGCACAGTTACATGTGCAAAGTTGGTATTCAAACATCTTAAGTTTAAATCCTCATTTTGTTTCTTACAAGTAGTGGAATCTTGGGCAATTTACACAATCTCCCCAAGATTCACTTTTCTTATCTGTGAAATGGGAATGATAATGGTGTCATTTAATGACAAGTAAATGCGATTATAAAAGTAAAAGACGTGGGACTTCCCTGGTGGCACAGTGGTTAAGAATCCACCTGTCAATGCAGGGGACACGGGTTCAATCCCTGGTCCGGGAAGATACCACATGCCTCGGAGCAACTAAGCCCGCGTGCTGCAACTACTGAGTCCATGGGCTGCAACTACTGAAGTCTGTGCGCCTAGAGCCCATGCTCCGCAACAAGAGAAGCCATCGCAATAATAAGTCCATGCACTGCAATGAAGAGCAGCCCCTGCTCACCGCAACTAGAGAAAGCCCAGTGCACAGTAACAAAGACCCAGTGCAGCCACACACACACACACACACAAAAGTAAAGACTTGTCAGAGAGATTGCTTTTTACTAAGGAAAAATACAATAGGTGGGGCTGCATGAGTGTTTTTATACCTCAGAACTGAAGGTGAAATCAGATTTCATTCCTTCAACACCGTGGAATGCTTATTATGTACAAGTGCTAAGGATACAAATATACATAAAACATAGTCCCTGCCTTCTATCTGTTCATTGGAAAGGACTGACAGGCAGATATGTAAACAAAATAGTACAACAAAGTAAGATCAGAGACATAGAAATACATGCAAACCTTGTTAGCGCACTGAGAATGAAGGTCTCAGAGTGGACTTGATAGAGGAAGTGGTGTTTGAGGGGTCGGTGTACAGGGTGACTAGGCTATTCAGGGCAAAAAGAATAGCATCAGTGTCCAGCCTGAGTGTATACCAAGACTTTACACTCTGACCTGGTGCAGCTCCAGGCTCCAACCTGGTATTTAGAACCATGTGCAGCTTTTATGATAGCTTTCATTCACTACTCACAGTTTTTTTTTTTTTTTTTTTTTTGGTATGCGGGCCTCTCACTGCTGCGGCCTCTCCCGTTGCGGAGCACAGGCTCCGGACGCGCAGGCTCAGCGGCCATGGCTCACGGGCCCAGCCGCTCCGCGGCATGTGGGATCCTCCCGGACCGGGGCACGAACCCGCATCCCCTGCATCGGCAGGCGGACTCTCAACCACTGCGCCACCAGGGAAGCCCACTACTCACAGTTTTAAGCTGTGTCAGGTAATTAAGGTTGCTGGGAGTCTGCCTTTACTGCATTATATGGGTTAATAAATGGTTAGAGTATCTGAGGGACCAGTTATCAGTAGGTCATTATCAACCCTGGAGGAGCTATCCAAGAATATTTCATTGTGACTGATACTGCATTCAAGCATCCTTGCATTTTTCTTTGACCTAGATTATAGAGACAATTATGCTTACTGAATCTGGAGATGAAAGAAAGCCCAGAAGACTGAATTAGAACTTTTACAATCAGGATAAAATTTGACTAGTGATTACAATAAACTTGGTTAAGTAAGTTGGGGCAGGTACTAACATATGTGGGAAGAAAAGTCAGATTGAGGAAAAAGAGAGTAGACGATTCTATATTAAAAAATATAGTGGACAATCTAGATTGTCATACTGAGTGAAGTAAGTCAGACAGAGAAAGAAATATCATATGATATTGCTTATAAGTGGAATCTAAAAAGAAAGGTACAAATGAAATAGAGTCACAGATGTAGGAAACAAACATGGTTACAAAGGGCGAAAGGGGCAGAGGTAGGGATAAATTGGGAGATTGAGATTGACATATACATACTACTATATATAAAATAGATAACTAATAAGGACCTACTGTATAGCACAGGGAGCTCTACTCAATACTCTGTAATGACCTATATGGGAAAAGATTCTAAAAAAGAGTGGATATATGTATATGTATAACTGATTAATTTTGCTGTACAGCAGAAACTAATACAACATTGTAAATTAACTATACTCCAATAAAAATTAATTTTAAAAAATATAGTGGAAAATCTATTGGAGTCACAGTATGTAATAATTGTCCTATATGCTACAAAATTTTAAAAGATTTCTTGACCTTTGACCTTTGCAAAAAAAATCACATTTCTAAAAGAACTTTAAAAACTGAAGGGTAATTAGAACAGTGCTATGAAAATGTGTCATACATAGCTCAGTGCTCTTCAGCTTTTCCTGTCTTATTTCCCGTAAACTACTCAAAGTATCCAGATCCTACCATAATAGAAATACTAAACTCACTTCTTTTGGTTACTTTTATAAGTTTATAAGCATCCTGTTCATTAATGTCTTGTTATTTGTTATGAAAACCCAGTGACCTACTTAGACCAGTGCTTCTCAATCCATCTGTGGTGAAAAGACTGATTTTTATTTGTAATCCATTGAAGAACGATGCTTTTAGAAGATACTCTAAAATAAATTATAAGGTAAACAAAATTATAAAACCAGACATAAAAACAAGTCCAAGTTGTTTATTATTACATTCAACAGACATAAACTATTCTGTCAAATTGCTTATACAAGTTTCTAAATGCTTACTTTCAATTTCTTTACTTGTCTCATCATGAACCAGTTACAAACATTCCTCAATCAACACAGGTCCATGAACAACATCTGGTGTATCACTGGTTTACATATATCTCTTAATGAAAACCCGTGGTAGAGCAGAAGAGGCAGAGCAATATAATGATGTGGTGTTAAAAGCCCAGGATCGAAGATCAGGAACCTTGTATTCTATGCTAGCTCTTTTACTAACTGAAACTCTCTAGTCCTCCAACTTTCTCACCTGGAAAGTTATGAGATTAGTAAATGATTCTAGCATTCCTGTCCAACTCTAAAACCTCATGTTTTTATGACTAAAGATTTTAAAGTGAAGATTTCTGTGAGAGAGTGGCATGGACATATATACACTACCAAATGTAAAATAGATAGCTAGTGGGAAGCAGCTGCATAGCACAGGGAGATCAGCTCGGTGCTTTGTGACCACCTAGAGGGGTGGGATAGGGAGGGTGGGAGGGAGATGCAAGAGGGAGGAGATATGGGGTTATATGTATACATATAGCCGATTCACTTTGTTATAAAGCAGAAACTAACACAACATTGTAAAGCAATTATACTCCAATAAAGATGTTAAAAAAAAAAAAAGAAGCTGGGGGAAAAAGAGTAAATTAAACACAAGGTAAATACAAGGAAGTAGAAATAAAAATGAGTGGAAACCAAGGAGGTAAAAAACAGAGAAAAAATACAGTACATCAACTAAACTAAAGCTGGGTTTTTAAAACAGTCCATAATATTTATATACATATTGTTAGACACATTAAGAACAAAAGCTAGAAAACACATGATTTATATTAGAAATATAATAGAAGATATCACTACACAATTTATAAGGATAACAAGTAATATCGTGAACAACTTTACACCAAGAAATTTGGCAAATTATAACCAAAAGGGCAAATTCTTCCTAAGACACAAACAGAAATAAGAAGCATTAAAAAACCAGAATAGTTTTATATTTACTAGATTGAATTCACAATTCAATAAACAGCATGCACAGAAGGGTTTACTGGTACATTGTATTAGACATTTTACCCTATAACCCTGATAGAAAAATCAGACCAAAAATAAAACAAAACAAAGCAAAAAAGGAAAAATTAAAGACCTATAGTTCCTATAAACACAGATGCCAAAATTCTTAACAAAATATTAGCCAACTGAATCCAGCATTATGGTGAAAGAAATATGCATCATGACCAAATGGGGTTATTCCAGGTATGCAAATGAAATCCACATATTAACAATGAAATTCACCATACTAACAGAATGAAGGAGAAATGCCATAGTCAAAATTGTTGCAGAAAATGCAGCTACTGTCACAATTAATTGTAAAACACATAATATGTTCTCCTTAAGATAAAGAACAAAGTAAAGATGCCTGCTCTTACCTCAGCTTGGTACGAGGGATGCTTGCCAGTGAATTAAGGTACGAAAAAGACACAAGGCATAAATACCTGAAAGAAGATGCAAAACTGTCTTTATTCATTGATTATATTGTAATTTACTTTCTACAATCAAATAATCTAGGGACAAAAGAACAAAAATAACTAAAAAGCAAATTTATCGAGGCTTTTTAGTTATTTGGTGGGATGCAAAAGCCATATGTAAAAGTCAATTGTATTCTATATAAATAAATAAATAAAAATAAAGTGAAGACTTCTGAAGAAAAATGGGCCAGGTTATTTAACGTGGAGAAAAGTGGGAAAATTTATTATTGTATTTGCTTGGACGCAGCTCCATGACCTACACAAAATTACTTATGGACTTAGGCATAATGATTCATGCCTGTCAAATAACTGCTTTAACCACCCACAAGTAATTGGAAAGACTGCAGTAAACTTTAGGCACATCTAAGTCTCCTACTGCTATCTCCCTTATAATTATAACTCTGGTGCTGGTATCAGTTGTCATGTACAGCACAGGGAACTCTGCTCAATGTTATGTGGCAGCCTGGATAGGAGGGAAGTTTGGGGGAGAATGGATACATGTGTATGTATGGCTGAGTCGCTTTGCTGTGTACCTGAAACTATCACAACATGGTTAATCAGCTATACTCCTATATAAAATAAAAAGTTAAAAAAAAGAAGTTTGATAATACTGAGAACCAGGATCACTAATCCCATATCTACCAAGCATAGAACAAAAGGGCCTAGTCTTTCATTTTACTGTCAGTTATTTATACATGTAATGCCCTTCCCTGTTTAGAGTATGTGTTGCTCAGTTCTGGAATAGTTTACCAAGAAAGGTTACACACGTTTCTTCTTTGAAGATCATTAAAAAGAAGGCCTTTTCTTTCTTGAAAAGGTTTGTCAATGACCAATATAAAAGCAAAACAGTGAACAAGACGGACTCCAGCATTATGATTTGTTGTCATTGTTTAAGCCTTAACTTACAAAAAAATTAGCTGATAATAATAGTTTACTTCTCTTGAACTTCTATTATTCAGCTCCAGTACCTTTTTTTCAGGCCCAGGTTAGCTTCCCAAGTTCTTTGTTCCATTAAATAGGAACCAGAAGTTTCTCTCCCCCACTCTACTTGGTCCTGAGTTTAGATTACCTCCTCTTTCACGTGCCTTCTACCAAAAATTAGTTCTGAAGATACAGACAAGGCATGTGAGTAGGGAACTGCTTTACCACATCACTGAGTATTCTGCCCTGTAGAGAAATTATTCCAGCTCAACCTTTCTTAACAGTAACACACCCTAGTCTTTCAGAGGTGAAAACAGTCTACCTTTGCTGTCTTTAAGAACCTTTGAAAAGGTGAACTCTTCTTCAGCTACAGATGGAAAACTGAAAAATTATTGCCTAAATAATTCATCCTGCCAAGTTCCACACAGTGAAAATAAAATAAAATATCCGACTTTGTTTGCACAAGATGAAAATATTGAATGGGGAGAGCTCTACAAAGGGACTCAAGTTCACTAAGCCTGACAAGCCAGTTTCTTTCCTCTCTCAAGGTTCCACAGACCCTTGGAATCAGAGTTTCCAATTACTGACTCTGTACTTGAGCATAGGGTATAAGGAATTATTGCTATCTGACTTAGATGAAAATGTGTTCCAAAGGTTCATTCACTCAATTCAACAAAACGTGTCCCAGCACCTATTAAGAGCAATACACTTTCGTTGAGTTAAATGAATCACTACACTCAAGAGTGTCCAATCTAGTTGAGGAGAAAGAGGCACATACACAGATTACTCTAGCAAAGGTCAAACTGTGATAAGTGTGATGAAAGAGGCTCAGAAACCTAAGGGAGTCAAGGGAGAAATTGATTCAATATAAGGAAGGATTTTTAGAGGCTGGGCTTAAAAAATGAGTAAAACTCTTTTACTTTTCTTACTTCACTGTGGAAAATAAAGGAAAGAAGATAAAAATCACACAGAATCCCATCACCTGAAAATAATTACTTTTAACATTCAACATTTTTATCTATACATATGTAAGCATGAATACTCCTTAAAGAAATGTAATCATCAGTGCATACTCCTTTGTAGACTACATTTTTCCCTTAACAATACACAATGAACGTTTTTCTATGTCATTAGCTATTACTCTAACATAGGTATGGCTCATATGTTTCATGTTTCCTTTTATTTCTGGTCCTGATTATGGCTGCTTAGAGTTTGATACTGAGTTCTAAGTGAGAAAGAAGGCTTTGATCCATTTAGCAATGTCCCCACAAGTCCAGGTTAGGGGATCTGTGCTACAAACACCGTATACTTGCTGGTTCATTTCTTTCTCTCTTTTAATACCACATGTTATTCTATCATATAATTGCATATATATTTAAACCAATCCCATGTATTTGGACATTTAGGTTATCTTTGATTTTTCCCTGTTACACATAACACCATGATGCACATCCTTATGCATATATAGTTGCCCATTTGTATAATTATATTCTTAACAAAACTTTCTAGAATTGTTATTGCTGAATCAAAATATATGCAAAATTCCACGGCTCCTAAAAAGCATTGCCAAATTACAGTGCAGAGAGTTTATACCAATTTAAATACCTAGAAACTGTGTATGAATGTACTGTTTCTGGTTCCATTCCATGCTAGATGTTATGTTTTCTTTTTTAATGTTTTCTCACCAGTTTGAGCTGGTACATGATCAGTTTTATAAATGTTTTAAGCAGCTCATAACTCTAGGGAGTGGAGGGATGTTCCAGGTGCTCCAGGGCCACTCAACAATCACAAGGTGAGAAGGACAATATATTAGCATACTGGTAACCCATGGGGCACAGAAAAGTTCTGCTATACACCATTATTAATTTTTTGTCTGTGACATCATGAGTTACCCACTTCTAACAGAATATCTTTAAAATCTCATTATGATTGAGGACCTATCCAGTTGTCTTTCTAATTCTGTCAGTTTGGGTTTTATATATCTTTTTTTTTTTTTTTTTTTTTTTTGCGGTACGCAGGCCTCTCACTGTTGTGGCCTCTCCCGTTGCGGAGCACAGGCTCCGGACACGCAGGCTCAGCAGTCATGTCTCATGGGCCTAGCCACTCCGCGGCATGTCGGGTCTTCCCGGACCGGGGCACGAACCCCCGTCCCCTCGCATCGGCAGGCGGACTCTCAACCACTGCGCCACCAGGGAAGCCCGGGTTTTATATATCTTGAGGCTTTGATGTGAATGAAAAAAGAGTTATGATTATTATGTCTTCGTGATTGACTGTTCATTGTATTACTATGTAGAGCTACTATGTCTATTCACCCTTTTTGCCTTAAATTATATTTTTTGCTACACAGCTTTTGATTTGTAAGCAGCATACAGTTAGATTTTTAAAAATCTAATCTGACCATCTTTCTTTCATAAATGAGTTTAATCTAATTTTACTATTGTGATTTCAGATATATTTGGACTTATTTCTGACATCTTTATTTTTTCTGTTAACTTCCTGTATCTTTTCTTTTTAATTCTTTATCTTTGGTTGATTTGATAAAGTATTCTATATTTTCTGCACAAAACTCTGCTGGTTTTTAATCTTAGATCTTAATCTTAAATTTTAACATATGTAATTAACCATAAATTGTTCTCACAAAGCCTACAGTTATTCCACATTTTGATTCTCCCGACAATGACAAGAACCTTGGCAGTCTTTTACAACACCACCCCCATCTTATTATTTTGTTTAAAATTTTAATATCAACAATTTTCAAAACAAGAGTACAATTATTTGTTTTAACTGTATATAATTAAATTTACCAACATATATTATCAATTTCTGTGATTTCTATTATTTCTTGTATCCTTTGCTTTCAGTTCATTTTTTGTCCTGCAAAGTTAACTGGAGTCTGGATCATAAATTCTTTAAGGCTAACGATGACTGAAAATGTCTTATATTTGCCAGCATTCTTGATTTATAGTTAATTAGATATAAATTCTAGACTGAAGATTATTCTCTCTCAGTACATTGAATACATTCCATTGCATTCTGGAATGTTAACAGTCTAGGTTTCATTTTTCATTCCATTGTAGAGTAACTCTCCAAGAGCTTTAAATCATTTTTTTTCTCAGACATTTTGCAGTTTGATTATAGTATATCTAGGTATAGATTTATCACCATTTATTTTGCTTGTTATCCAGTTACTTTGACCTTAGGTCTCATTACTTCTTCAGTTTTGGAAAATTTTTAGCAGGTATCTCAACAAATATTGCTTCTTTGTCATTCATTCAACACTATTCTAACCATCAATCTATTCTCTTAACTGCCCTTTCATTTTGTTTATGTCTATTTTTCATGCTGTTTTCTGGGTTAATTCTTCAATACCATCTTCCAATTCACTAATTTTTTTCTCTATGAAGTTTATCCCATCTACTGCTGTGGTTGATTGTGTTTCCAAAGATGATCACACACTACCTCCCATCCCACATTCTTTTTTTTTTTTTTTAAATAGATCTTTATTGGAGTATAATTGCTTCACAATACTGTGTTAGTTTCTGTTGCACAACAAAGTGAATCAGCCATATGCATGCATATATTCCCTCCCTCTTGAGCCTCCCTCCCACCCTCCCTATCCCACCCCTCTAGGTGGTCACAAAGCATGGAGCTGATCTCTCTGCATTATGCTGCTGCTTCCCACTAGCAAACTATTTTACATTTGGTAGTATATATGTATACATGCTTTTTGCTGTGAGACTTTGCTATTCCTGTCGGGAAGAGATTGAGTCTATGTCCCTTCCACATGAATCTGTATCAGTCCTATGACTTGTTTGACCAGTAGTCTGTAGCACAAAAGGCATGTACCAGTTCCAGCCCTTTAAGAGGTCTGGCGCTTCTGCTTTCATACTCTCTCAAGGAAACCAGCCGCCATGCTTTAAAGAAGCATGGACTACACTAATGAATGAAAGGACACAAGGTGGAGAGAAAAAGCCACATGGTAAAACCCTGAGGCTTGTAAATGAAGGCTCCTGGAACCCTATAGCCCAGCTGACTGCAACCAACTAAGTCACCCCTGCAAATGCTACTAATTGAGCACTGCCTAAGGTCCAGACCCAAAATGATGGGAAGACTGCTGCTACATTTGGGGATAGTTTTTTACACTATAACAGATAACTGAAGTAATTACTATTTATTTCAATGACTGTATTTTTCATTTCTAAGATTTATAATCAATTCTATTTCATATTTATCTATTTTATTTCATTTTTGTCTGGTGTTGATTAATAATCTGTTGTCTTTTAAAAATGGAAACTATGCCTCATTCATCTCTTTGAACATTCTAAGCATGCTGATTTAAAATTTTTATTTTTAATCCGGAGTAAATTTCTGCTTTGACCATTGATTTTGTCATCTATCTGTCCTGGCATTAGATTTCTTCTAGACTACTTGGTGGTGGGGGCGGGGAGTAGGTAAGAGGTGGAGACAAATTACAAATACATTGTGAATAGAGGTTTTTTCTCTTTTCATTTTTCACCCCGCCTGCAATATCCCTGGCAGTCTACTGACTTTGCAGTTGCCTCTTGCAGCCCTCCAGAACCACAACCAGGACCTTATCACAGTGATTTGGGGTCCTGTTTATGGAAATATTGTAGATTTTGCCGGTTTGGTCACAGAACAAGGGATAACTTGCCTCATTTATTGGTCCCATGTCTTATGTCTATTTCGTTCTGCCTCCCTAAGCCCACAACTTTCTCAAAGCCTAAAGCAGAGATCAGGTATAGTGTGTTATTTTTAAGGTTCCTTTCATAAGGGAGACAGTCTAACCCCAACATCTGACTTCTGACTTACCTTCCTCCACCCTTTACCCTACAAGATTCCACATCTCAGGCACAAATGACTCAAGAGACCAATAAGCTGGAGATTTAGCCCTGTTCACTGTATTGTGCTTTATTACTTTCTCAGTTCATAGCGATGATTAGTTTGTTTTTAAAACTGGATCTTTCTCTTCTTTCTTTTTATGTTCCATTGCTGCTATACATTTGGACCACAGGGAGTGAGTGAACAAATCATGCATTTACTATGCAACCTAGCCTAGAAGTCCAGTATATCATTGATTGAAATGTCTTCATCACACATAAAGATCTTTCATGTTCTTGAGTCTCTGGCAGGCCTTTCTGGTCTGTTGACCCCTGCTTTTCAGAGCTCATGTGATTAGATTGGACCCACATGGATAATCCAATATTATCTCCCTATTTTAAGGTCCATAATCTTAATTACATCTGCAAAGTTCCTTCACAGCAGTACCTACATAAGTGTTTGATTGAATAACCAGAGGATGGGAATCTTGAGGGGACATTTTAGGATTCTGCCTACCATAGTAATGGATCACTAAAGCCATGTGCTGCCGGATTAAAAAAAAAAAAAGTTTAAAACCAGAAGTGAATGTAGGAACTTCTGTCTTCTAAGGAAGGTAGGGGTAAGGAAAGAGGCATGAGGAGATGTTATTTATATCAGAGTAAAAGTTAATCTACATACGACCCCATTCCACTTTAAAACAGTAGTAAGAGAAGACTCCTGCTAAGAGGTACCAAAAGGAATGGAAATCTAAATTACTAATTAAATTACTTATCCTCATACTATTATGAGGATAATTAAAGTGTGAGAAGGATTTTGCAGGCAAGGGAAAACTCAGGTATATGGCTGGAGATTGGAGTCTACATAGAAATTGCCCTTGTCTATTTGCTTTAATGTAAAACTGTTACATTGACCCCAAACCCTGACACTGACAAACCTGCAGTAAAGTCTGCCACCATAAAACTGTCTTCAATGTATGGTTCACGGAGATGGCAAAGAAAGGAGGCTGAGTTCTACATCATGACTTGTGTAGAGCCAAAGGCAAGAGGACCAGTTGATTTAGAAGGTAAGATGCAAATGATACCAAACGTTCAGGAGGTTAGGAACTTGGAACCAGAAGGCCATGAGAATGTCAGCCCTCAGGATTTACAGTTATCTTAAAGAGGTCCTGAGCCTTCCCATGGGATGAGAGCTTGAGCCAATTTTGTTTGAGCCTCCAAGATAGTTAAGAGGCTCCCCTGAAATCTGAGTTACAGTTTAAAACAGTTCTCAATCCTGGCAGAGTGTTAGAAATGCCTGGGGAACTGTTAATAACAGCCAGTACTTAGGCTACGCCCCAGAACAACTGAATCAGAAACTCTGGGAGGGGGATGCAGGCATCATTAATGTTTAAAATGTGCAGCCAAGGCTGAGAACCACTGGTTTAAGCTGTGGAAGAACGTTGAAGGATGGGCACTAGAAGACAAATGAGTAAATCAGATGTTCTAAGAGATGGGAGAAAACCCACTAAATTGAAGCTATGAGAAGATGATTCAATTCTGCAGTAAAATTGAATGAATGAGAACAGAGAGGAGGCTTTCAATTTAACTAACAGGAGGATACTTTTTGCTCTGAGAAGTGCATTAGTAAAATGGTGGGGACAAAATTTGGATTACAAAGATTTGAAAAACAAATGAGGGAGAGGAAGTAGAAGTAAATGTAGGCTAATTTTTCAAGATATTAAAAGGGATGTTAAGGCAAAAGATGAAACCATGACAGGGAAAGAGCATGGAAATAACTTGGAAGTGCAAATGCCAGTAGGGCACCTTCATAAATGAAAATTAAATTTGAAGTGAGAACATTCTGACTATTCCTGACTCCACACATACTTCTTTATAGTCATAAGTGAAAGGACTGAGAACCATGTTTATATGAAAATGAAAAATACTCCTTCACTTTTCTCCATAGGAGAAGGAGGGACAGAGAACAAAAACTAATTACAGCACAAAGTATATTTAGCTGTAACTTAATCAGTTTAACCATTATTTATAGGTGTCAATGGTTCACTCTTCTATTCAAACTATCACACATCTGTGATAGGTTTCATAATGTAGACAACCAGACAGTAATAACTTAATTGAATTCAAGTAAGCAATTCATGTCAGTGTGTGAATGACTTGAGTTTCTAGACCCCTTTTAAAATATAGAAAGTTTACTAATAAAAATGAAGCTCTATTTGGCAATATGAAGAAGAAATGTGAAGAAGGCCTGCAGCAAAGTCTGCCCTCTGTCTGGACATGAGTCCTTCTTTGAAGTCAACTTCTATAAACCAGCCCTAGCTCTTCTCTGCCTACACTTCTGAACCCCAAGTTATTTAAGAATTCCGTTTCCCTCTTGGTGGGTCCTTGCAGGAGATGATGGAGGAGGGCAGGAATGAGGATAGATATTCTTATCTATCAGTTAGTGGTACTTACAATTGGATTCAAAATTT
Organism: Pseudorca crassidens; assembly: GCF_039906515.1. Taxonomy (NCBI): domain Eukaryota; kingdom Metazoa; phylum Chordata; class Mammalia; order Artiodactyla; family Delphinidae; genus Pseudorca; species Pseudorca crassidens. The sequence continues at coordinate 83,178,410 of NC_090298.1, forward strand.
TAATCAGGAATTTTATTCCAGGTACGTTGCAGGAAAAAAATATAGATAGAGATCCTTAGAAACCATGTGACATGTTTGTATTTCACTATATTTTTATCTCCAAACAGCCCTTCAGAACTCTCTCAGTCACCCAGGACCACTGGACCTTGCTTGCCTAGAATAGCTTTTCTGTTTTTCTTTTGAATACATACGTGCTTCTAGAGAAGAAAAAAAATATGTCATTGGATTTCCAGTTTCTCACTGTCTCCACTAGAGTCTTATGAAAAGATTGGAAGAGCCCTTGGGGAGAAAAACTATTCCTAACAGACCCTAAAGGAAGGACACTGAAGGTTTCCCAGGGGAGGAAACAGACTTAGTTAGTGAATAAGCAGTTAACTGTAGCCAGCCTTTGCCTAAGGTGAGCAGTGAACAGTTTTCAGGGTAAAGTGTGGTAGGTTCCCTTCACACTTAGGGAGAGAGACCCTTCAGTTACATAATTAGTTAGAAAACTTTATTTGAGGATCAATTGTCAAAGGCAAAGTGATTTGAGATTTGATGGGGCGATGCTTGATTAAATAGAATTTCAGAATTGAACTAATGTCCACAATATCAGGGATCATATTTTATAGATAATGACAATGTATAGACTCTAAAGTAGACTCTGTTCCTGAAGTTGACAGTATTTTGCTCTTTTCCTTTGCTTTGTAATAATATTCACCACTAATACCTTCCATATGCTGAGTACAATATAAAATTTACCTTATTTAATCTCCTCACATAACACTATAAGGTAAATATTTACATCCCTGCTTATAGACCAGTAAATAGACCCAGACATGTTCAGTAGTTTACTCAAGGCCATATGGCATATTAGTAACAGAGCTAACATTTTGATCTCAGATTTATTTGCCTCCAAAGTGTGCCTTCTTTCATTATATACATTATACTAATTTTCTATATGTTTAAAGGAGCTTCATAACTATATAAGAAGGGACATTTTCAATCCTCCATGCCAGCAGAATTTCAACTCAGGGCTACACAAAGCAGCGAGCTTATCAGAATGGATAAAGAAGTTGTGGCACATATATACAATGAAATATTACTCAGCCATAAAAAGGAACGAAACTGAGTTATTCATAGTGAGGTGCATGGACCTAGAGTCTGTCAAACAGAGTGAAGTAAGTCACAAAGATAAAAACAAATACCATACGCTAACACATATATATGGAGTCTAAAAAATAAAAATGGTTCTGACAAACCTAGGGGAAGGACAGGAATAAAGACGCAGACGTAGAGAATGGACGTGAGGACACGGGGTGGGGGAAGGGTAAGCTGGGACGAAGTGAGAGAGTAGCATTGACATATATACACTACCAAATGTAAAACAGATAGCTAGTGGGAAGCAGCTGCATAGCACAGGGAGATCAGCTCGGTGCTCTGTGACCACCTAGAGGGGTGGGATAGGGAGGGTGGGAGGGAGACGCAAGAGGGAGGGGATATGGGGATATATGTATACATATAGCTGATTCACTTTGTTATACAGCAGAAACTAACACAACATTGTAAAGCAATTATACTCCAATAAAGATGTTTAAAAAAAAAAGGTTAAAGGAAAGCTGACGGAAGCTGCTGGTAAAAATAAGGCTATATAAAAGGTAAGTAACAGCATATCTTAGTCTTAAACGTGTATTGAGTCTTAAAGGTGTATCTTAAGTCTTACAGGTGTATTGAGAGAGAGAGAGAGACATGACATTGACAGGGAGACTCAAAATAATGAGTCATCTTACTGGATGACAACAGAAATAGGAAAAGAATCCCTGTTCTTTTCATCTTGTGATTCTTGGGAGAAAGTGACAGTAGAGATTTAAGATCTTGAAATTGTAATGGAGGGGTTGGGGGATAGGAAATTACAAAAAACTTAGTAAATGGATTTGCGACCAAAATAAATTCAGTTCTTTATTTTTCACAGAGGATTACTGAATTTCATTTATGTTGTCAACACTGTGCCAGGTGCTGTGTAGGTGGACAAGGTAAGTAAGGCATAATACTTCCCCTCCAAGAGCTTATAATCAGGAAGCAAGGCATAATACTTCCCCTCCAAAAGCTTATAATCAGGAAGCAAGGCATAAATACAACAATGTATAATTTAGTGCAAAAACAAGCGTACTGATAATAAAAACTATAAAACTCAGAGAAGAAATAAGGAAATGAGGACTAGACTGTGCATTCACTCAACTAATAATTTGTTGAATACCTCCCACGGGTCAAGTAAGATAATTAATGCTATGGCTAACCAGTAGAAAGAAGCTTTCAACAGGTGAGAGCTTTGAGGTGAACATGTAAAGACAGAAAATATTTAGTTAAGTAGATAAAAGGGCAGTGACTTTCTCAAGAAGTAAAGATTTTAAAAGCACTAAACTTACTATAGATTTAAACACTTTATGTATATTAACTCATTTAATTATAAGAACTCAATGAGGTAGGTATCATTAGTGTTCCCATTTTACAGATGAGGAACATAGGCTCAGAAAGGTTAAGCAACTGACTCCCTAAGGCACACAAGAAGAAAGTAGTATAGCCAGATTCAGATGCAGTAAGTAAGATATTTAATTGCTTTGCTATACAGCCTCTCAGGCCACCATGTTAGAGAAGACCTGCTCATGCAAAGAACACAGGATTACCATGCCTTAGCAAGCACATCATCAGAAGTTTGGGTAAAATCTTGTCTTAGATCTTCGTGGTTGTGATTAATCTCTAAGGCAATAGTTCTCAAATTTTATGGTGCATCAGAGCACCTGGAAGGCTTATTAAAACACAGATAGTTGAACCCCATCCACAGTTTTCAATTCAGTGGGTCTGTTGTGGTGCCCCAAAATTTGCATTTCCAAACAAGTCCCAAGGTGATGCTGCTGCTGCTGGTCTGAAGACCACATTTTGAGAACCAATGATTAAGAAAACAAGTTCCCTGTCTCCCCCACAAAACTTATATCTGGGGTCTTCCATCAGTGAGCACTGAATCGAACATCTCTATTTCCACATCACAGGAATTGCAAAGTCGACATGTCTAGAGTTGAAATCACCATCTTTTCACTGAATATCTGCTCTTGTGTTTTTGCCATGTTAAGTGATGGCGCAAGTTAACACTTAGTACTTTGGAAGCATCTCTGACTCCCTGACTCTTTCCCCACCTGCCCCCATCCAGTCAAAGCACCATGTTATATTGATTTTCGCTGTTCAATACTTCTTTCAACAGGTATTTATTAAGCACTACTATATGCTAGTCTAGTCTGGATTAAGACTAACGGTGCTGAATACCCCAAAATATCACCACCAGACAATGTGCTTTTCTATAGTAAGAGAGAATATCTCTTTGACAGTCTTAGCAGGGTCACAGAAGAGAAGATATTGATAAGGGGTCAGGGGTCTAGGTTCAGGTGGTTGAAAAATGGTCTTTCAAAGCAGAAAGCTGATTGGGATTGAGCAGTGGTCATGACATAATAGTTTACAATTGGTCATCATAAACTGCTGTTTGATAAGTGAGCTATTTGTCTAGATGAGCAGACTGTTGTCTCAGATAAATTGATTTGCAGGAATTACCTGACGCAAATAGTAAGACTATTTATTGGTTTACAGTCTTATCTTTTTTGGGCAAATGTTTCCTGGCGCAAAACACTAACTCATATTGACAAAGGTGGTCTCTGTTCTCAGTCCTAGTAACTATGTCACGCTGATGTAGGTGATCACAATTCTCAAAGACATTCTGCCCTAGCTTTAAGAAACTTAAATTCTGGTGAGCAGGCAAACAGGGTTTCAACAAAATACCTCCTTGTTAAAATTAAGTTATTTATAGGGTAGAAAGTATACAGAGAAGAAATATCTGAGTATTCTTAAGGAAATCTTCACAGTGGAGGTAGCACTGAGTTTGAATGGATAAGGGAGTGAGGGCAATCTACTCCAGGTGAAATAAGAGGAACATGCAAAGCCCCAGAGATATGAGATATCATGAAGCCATCTCCTTTCTATTCATATACCTAAGGTTAATTCAGGCCCTCCTCTTTCTTTAAACTATTTCAAAAATCTTCTAATTGATAGCCTCTAAACCGCTGTCTCCAATCTTGTACATGCACATACCAAATCACTCAGTACTCTTCAGCCAGCGATGTATCTTATCTGTAACCCAGGCACTTTATCTTCAGCCCACAGCTGGAGAGGTGTGTATTGCTCCTCTGGGGAATGAAGAAGATGGTCAGGGAAGCACTCTGCCTCCTTCTCTGGTTGTGTGAAGTCCACAAGGGGCTCCTCTTGCTGCCCAATCTGTAATAGGAAAGATGATGATGCCTGTCATTCTGGGCTGGAGGGAGAGTATTTTCTCGTCTTTCTGACCAGTTAATCTAAAGAAGATCCAAAGAGCTATTTACCTGAGGTTTCAGAGGATAAAATACAAATTGTATAGAGTGGTAGGGTGGGGTCAGGGTGGACTTTGGATAGCTTTGCATCCTTATTTTATCTAATCCCCATTCTTGAAGGTCCCTTCCTAGACCTTCAGCATGTGTCCACATGGATGTTCCCTTCAATCGCAGAGTGTCTCCCCACAGACCACTTCCTCTCTATTCCTCATGTTACCCTCTTCTTGACTCCCCTGTGCCTGGAGTTTTTAACTTCTTCTTCCTCCTCCCTTCATGGATAGTGAACCTTCCCCCAGCAATTATTAGGTTTCTGGCATCTTCTTGGATTTTGGAAATCTTTATGGTCTCCAAGTTGTATGCTGAGGGTTGCTGGTTTTGAGTTGTGAGTCAGCCATAACCATTCATTCTCTATCTACTTCTACTGCTGACTAAGGGGAAGAAGGGGAACTTCCAGTTCTTACAAGAGGTGAGAAAGGACATTAGGAGTGATCACCATTTTGTATTGCAGCTTAATTTTTATTTTTGTTTTTCTTAAGAGGTATCTTCAAAAAAAAAAAAACAGAGATCTTATCCTGCAAGGATTATTCTCCAGCCAGTAACAGTCAAGAGGGTTTATGTATGACATTCATATCCCCTCTCCTAGAGTAATGTTTAACCTTACTTTGTTTTGTTTTTTTAAAAAGTATGTCTGTCCTTACCAACCTGAATAACATTACAAATCCCTCTTCCATTAACCTGTCCTTGGAAGGTGTTATGTCCAATCACCTCTTCTCGATTCCTGGCCTCCTCTCCCTCAACTGTGTTAGGAAGAGACAAAGACAGCCCTATGACATATCCTGCCATATAACCAACCTACTTAAAACCTCCAAGTTTCCTCATTGCCCATCAATAGCAAGAAAGCACATGCCCCCCTGTGGGGGCAGCCTCTATTTCACCCAGTTGTTGCCATGAGCAAATGCAGATTCGATGTGGCAAATTTCTAAGAGAAGTCAGAAAAAACCTGGGATTTTAAATGAAATATCCCTATTTTTAAACCTTGGGTGATATAAACAAAACTCAAGCAAAACCAAAACAGAAAACTCTTTACAAAAAAACACAGCTTCCATCTCTGATCTAAAGGATCAAGTCCAAACTTCTTATCAGAGCACAGGCTGGGATGAGGAACTAGCCCCTGTCTCCTCTCAAGCCCCATCTCAAATTACTATCCACAAATAAGCAACAGCAATATTAAACTGTTATTATTTTTCAGTTTCCACTTCCTATGCTTTTGAAAGTGTAATTTCCTCTACCTGGAGTCCTTTCACAAATATTGTCTACCTGGAAATTTCCTATTCATGTGTCAAAACACTTTGGAGGTACAACCTCCTCTTTGAAGTCTTCCCTGATCAGTTCACCAAAATCATTTTCTCTACTGTATTACCTTTGTACCTTATACATAGTTTTTATTATTATTAGCTTCCATTTGTTCCAGAGATGATAAAACAAATAACAAAGGTTACTTTAGAAGAGTAGAGTAGCTTATTCAAAGCCACAAAATTAAAGCAAGACCCAGAATTGTACTCCAGACCTGTCTATCTCCAAAGTCTATACATTGCCCACTACCACATTCTACCTCCTATTTCTGCCTGTATTATTTGTTTATATCAGTTCCCCCTACCCCTTATCTGGGATTAACTGAAAACAGGAACAGTACTTTATTCGTCTCTGTCACCAGTACCTGGAATATAATATACATTCAATAAATGTTTGTTGAACTGAGGTGAACTGCGTTTTATATGCAAACCATATCACTTTTATTCAATATTGCTCTATCTTCTTTTCATGATTAATTCTTGGTATTTATCTAAATTTATCTTCATTTTAGATTGTTAAAAAGAAGTTCAGGGACTTCCCTGGTGATGCAGTGGTTAAGAATCTGCCTGCCAATGCAGGGGACATGGGTTCGAGCCCTGGTCCGGGAAGATCCCACATGCCATGGAGCAACTAAGCCTGTGGGCCACAACTATTGAGCCTGCGCTTGCTCTAGAGCCGCGAGCCACAACTACACAACTAGCCTGTGTGCCTAGAGCCTGTGCTCCACGACTAGAGAAGCCACTGCAATGAGAAGCCCACGCACCACAACAAAGAGTAGCCCCCGCTCTCCACAACTAGAGAAAGCCCGTGGGCAGCAGTGAAGACCCAACGCAGCCATACATACATACATACATACACACATACATACATACATACATAAATTTATTTTTTTTAAAGAAGAAGTTCAATGGGATGTTTTTCAAATTCATTACCTTCCTAAAAGGTAATGAACCAAAAGGCAGGATTGTCATAACTTTAATAGTGATGTACTTGATTCAAGCAATCATTACTTGGGCATGTTTGAGAAGCAGAATATTAGCTCTCCAGTTCCCAAATTCCAAATCTTGACTTAGTAGGAATCAGCCCAAATTTGGGGAAGAATTTTTTTTTTTTTTTTTTTTTTTTTTGTTTAAAAGTGTTCAAAATATATTCAAAATATATTATAAACACATTCTAAACATATAACAAATTTAACAAGATAAACATAAATAGAATTAATTGTAATTTTAAGTAAGAAAACATATCTTAGCATTTATTCATTCATCCCTGTGGTAGTATTTGTCACTTTATTAAAATGATATTAACTGAATTAGATTGGTGAATTTTTCTTCGCCTATAGAAAATTAAGATTAAGAATATTCTGCAACATTTTTTATTCTACTAAAAAATCAATATTGCTTGATAATAAATAACAACATTAGTAGCTTACAATAATCAAGGCCATTCCTTTCTGAATAAATTAAGGAATATATTGCCAATAAATAATTAAAGGAGTTGGCAATTATGTTGAATATTTCTTAATATTTTGAAACCTAATCTAGTGGTAATCAAGGGAAAATTAATGAATTATGTTAGTATTTGTTTTATGTCATTACTTTAAAATGTATTATATTGCTGTATAAGCAAAATGATTTTATGGGAAATAATACAGATTATACACACAAATAGTTAAATTAATTATTAGCAAATCACTCTATAACTTGTGCCAAGAATGAAAAGATGGTACAGCTGGGAGGATGGCCAGTAAGAGGAAAAAGCAACAAGGGCTTTCAAGAAGTGATACTCCGGATTGCAAGTTGAACATTCTGCACCAATCACTGTCCAGTTCTAGAGAGGGATGGATTTACTCCCACATTTCCTTGAGTGTGACACTGCACCATGATTATGCAAGGTAAAGCCTTTAGTTATTTCTGTATTAAACGTAAGGATATTTTTAAATCAGGAAAAATCTGATCTCCATTTGAAAAAAAATCTATAAAACTTGCATTATCCTCAATAATAATTTTATAATGGATTAATTGTTTAAAATCTGGAATAAAAAATACCAGTATTATAGGAAATAGAAAATATTTAAAAAATCTTTAGATGGGGAAATAATTTTTTATCAGTACACCAAAAATTGATATTCTAAAGGTAAAGGAAGATGTATCTACATGAAATAATATCATTAATATTAATTATATTAAAACTTATATATGGCAAAGAAAATACATACCAGTGCCTCCCCTACCACACACGCAAAAGCACAGTCAATACAGACACGAATGCAAATTGAGACATTTGATATAATATGACAAAAAAGGGTTAATGCCTTTACTTTTTTTTTTTTTTTTTTTTTTTTTTGGCGATAGGTATACCTGGTTTTAATTCTCACTTCTACCGCTTGGTAGCTGGATAGCCTTAGGCAAGTTTCATACCTCCCTGAAATTCACTTAATTCAGTCTGTAAAATGGCATAATAACTTATTATAGCATCCTTTTAGGAATTTTAAATCAGTTCTTGAAATAAAAGTACACAATATATAGACAAGTATGGATTCCTCAATAGGTGTTTGACCTTTCATTTCTCCAGTATCCCACCCGCATCAAATAAAGAAAAATACTTTTTAAAATTTACGAATATTTCATTGTTGTAAAGTTAAAGCCATAAAAATAATCAAATGGCCTACTATCATACCGTTAGAAGAAAAAAAAAAAAAAGGTGTTCATGAGAGTTCCATATTAGAATACAAGTTTTCCTTAGGCACCTGTTTATGTATGCTATTCTGCTCTTTACAATAAATAATTAAATTTAAAAGACTTAATTCCTCACTTTTAAGACCTTATTAGTTTACAAATTACATATTGACCTATGCTAAATTTTATACTGACCCATGCTAATGAATTCAGTACAGAAAACAAAAAACACTGCACTCAAGCAAACTACATATATATATATATATATATAACTTATATGAGAATTGCTACTCCAGCTTTCTTTTGGTTTCCATTTGCATGAAATACCTTTTTCCATCCCCTTACTTTCAGTCTGTATGTGTCTCTAGGTCTGAAGTGGGTCTCTTGTAGACAGCAAATATATGGGTCTTGTTTTTGTATCCATTCAGCCAATCTGTGTCTTTTGGTGGGAGCATTTAGTCCATTTACATTTAAGGTAATTATCGATATGTGTGTTCCCATTCCCATTTTCTTAATTGTTTTGGGTTTGTTATTGTAGGTCTTTTCCTTCTTTTGTGTTTCTTGCCTAGAGAAGTTCCTTTAGCAGTTGTTGTAGAGCTGGTTTGGTGGTGCTGAACTCTCTCAGCTTTTGCTTGTCTGTAAAGGTTTTAATTTCTCCTTCAAATCTGAATGAGATCCTTGCTGGGTAGAGTAATCTTGGTTGCAGGTTTTTCTCCTTCAACACTTTCAATATGTCCTGCCACTCCCTTCTGGCTTGCAGAGTTTCTGCTGAAAGATCAGCTGTTAACCTTATGGGGATTCCCTTGTGTGTTATTTGTTGTTTTTCCCTTGCTGCTTTTAATACGTTTTCTTTGTATTTAATTTTTGACAGTTTGATTAATATGTGTCTTGGCGTATTTCTCCTTGGATTTATCCTGTATGGGACTCTCTGTGCTTCCTGGACTTGATTAACTATTTCCTTTCCCATATTAGGGAAGTTTTCAACTATAATCTCTTCAAATATTTTCTCAGTCCCTTTCTTTTTCTCTTCTTCTTCTGGAACCCCTATAATTCGAATGTTGGTGCGTTTAATGTTGTCCCAGAGGTCTCTGAGACTGTCCTCAGTTCTTTTCATTCTTTTTTCTTTATTCTGCTCTGCAGTAGTTATTTCCACTATTTTATCTTCCAGGTCACTTATCCGTTCTTCTGCCTCAGTTATTCTGCTATTGATCCCATCTAGAGTACTTTTAATTTCATTTATTGTGTTGTTCATCGTTGCTTGTTTCATCTTTAGTTCTTCTAGGTCCTTGTTAACTGATTCTTGCATTTTGTCCATTCTGTTGTCCATTCTATCTCCAAGATTTCGGATCAACCTTACTATCATTATTCTGAATTCTTTTTCCGGTAGACTGCCTATTTCCTCTTCATTTGTTAGGTCTGGTGGGTTTTTATCTTGCTCCTTCATCTGCTGTGTGTTTTTCTGTCTTTTCATTTTGCTTATCTTACTGTGTTTGTGGTCTCCTTTTTTGCAGGCTGAAGGTTCGTAGTTCCTGTTGTTTTTTGTGTCTGTCCCCAGTGGCTAAGGTTGGTTCAGTGGGTTGTGTCGGCTTCCTGGTGGAGGGTACTAGTGCCTGTGTTCTGGTGGATGAGGCTGGATCTTGTCTTTCTGTTGGGCAGGTCCACGTCTGGTGGTGTGTTTTGGGGTGTCTGTAGACTTATTATGATTTTGGGCAGCCTCTCTGCTAATGGGTGGGGTTGTGTTCCTGTCTTGCTAGTTGTTTGGCATAGGATGTCCAGCACTGTAGCTTGCTGGTCGTTGAGTGAAGCTGGGTGCTGGCGTTGAGATGGAGATCTCTGGGAGATTTTTGCTGTTTGATATTATGTGCAGCTGGGAGGCCTCTTGTGGACCAGTGTCCTGAAGTTGGCTCTCCCACCTCAGAGGCACAGCACTGACTCCTGGCTGCAGCACCAAGAGCCTTTCATCCACAGGGCTCCTTAATTTGGGATGATTCGTTGTCTATTCAGGTATTCCACAGATGCAGGGTATATCAAGTTGATTGTGGAGCTTTAATCCGCTGCTTCTGAGGCTGCTGGGAGAGATTTCCCTTTCTCTTCTTTGTTCTCACAGCTCCCAGGGGCTCAGCTTTGGATTTGGCCCCGCCTGCGCGTGTAGGTCGCCGGAGGGCGTCTGTTCTTTGCTCAGACAGGACGGGGTTAAAGGAGCCGCTGATTCGGAGGCTCTGGCTCACTCAGGCCGGGGGGTAGGGAGGGTCACGGAGTGTGGGGCGGGCCTGCAGCGGCAGAGGCCGGGGTGATGTTGCAGCCTGAGGCGCGCCGTGCGTTCTCCCGGGGGAGTTGTCCCTGGATCCCGGGACCCTGGCAGTGGCGGGCTGCACAGGCTCCCCGGAAGGGCGTGTGGCTAGTGACCTGTGTTCGCACACAGGCCTCCTGGTGGCGGCAGCAGCGGCCTTAGCGTCTCATGTCTGTCTCTGGGCTCCGCACTTTTAGCCGCGGCTCGCGCCCGTCCCTGGAGCTCTCTCAAGCTGCGTTCTTAATCCCCTCTCCTCGTGCACCAGGAAACAAAGAGGGACGTAAAAGTCTCTTGCCTCTTCGGCAGGTCCAGACTTTTCCCCGGACTCTCTCCCGGCTAGCCGCGGTGCACTAACGCCCTGCAGGCTGTGTTCACGCCGCCAACCTCAGTCCTCTCCCGGCGCTCCGACAAAAGCCGGAGCCTCAGCTCCCAGTCCCGCCCGCCCCGGCGGGCGAGCAGACAAGCCTCTCGGCTGGCGAGTTCCGCTCGGCCCGATCCTCTGCGCTGGAATCTGTCCGCTTTGCCCTCCGCACCCCTGTTGCTGTGCTCTCCTCCGCGGCTCCCAAGCTCCCCCACTCCGCCTCCCGAAGTCTCCACCCGCGAAGGGGCTTCCTAGTGTGTGGACACTTTTCCTCCTTCACAGCTCTCTCCCGCTGGTGCAGGACCCGTCCCTATCCTTTTGCCTCTGTTTAGTTTTTTCTTTTGCCCTAACCAGGTACGTGGGGGGTTCCTTGCCTTTTGGGAGGTCTGAGGTCTTCTGCCAGCGTTCAGTAGGTGCTCCGTAGGAGTTGTTCCACGCGTAGATGTATTTCTGGTGTATCTGTGGGGAGGAAGGTGATCTCCGCGTCTTACTCTTCCGCCATCTTCCCGCTGGGGAAGAATTTTAATCACTGGCTTCAAGCAAACATACATAAGCTGCAATTGTCCTGTCCCCCCTGTATCCTGAAGGATTTTTACAGATGGGGGTCAAATTGTAATTGTGTCTTTCTCTATAAGGTATTGATGAGGATATGTGCATTCTTTGTATATGAGAAGTTAGCCCAACTTACCCACAGTTGATAGGCATATTTCCACTTTGAGTTATTTAGAGCAAGGAGGAATATTTTCTGCTCAACCATTTAGCTATCTCCTCAAGTTTCCCACAAGAGGAAAATACATGGTTTAAAGGAAAGGCAGAGTCTGACTTGATGAAAACTCTCAGTGGATGGAATCTATGAACATAATCTTAATGCACCAGGCTCAAATACAGTATTTAATTACTTTTTCTCTACCTCAACATCCCTAAGGATTCTCACATATTCCTCATCCATAAAGCTGGCTAGAATTCTCAGTGTGGGAGGGAAGAGAGTCGGGGAGGGAGTCTCTCACCTAAGAAGCAACATCAGAACGTCAGGAGGATGTGTGGCATTTTCCTACCATGTTATTCTGATCAAGCATCCCCATGATAGGCTGATTCCCAGCCTTCTGTTGAGAATATCCCTGTCACAGAAAGAGGTTTTATTCCAATGGAGCACTGGATATAGGGTTCCCTTAGAGACACTGATTTCTGAGATTGAACAGAAATGCATATGAATAGATTACTATTAAGAGAGTTATTGATACTTTGAAGTATTCTGAGAGAGACTCTCCTGATATGATGAAAACAGTTTACCCTTGACACTATGGTGTAAAGAGGTAAGTATTCCACTTCAAAAATAAAGAAAATGGGGTTCTTTGGGGGTGTTTTAAGCATAACTACTCTCATTAAAGTATCACAGCCAAAGCCTTCCTTCTTTTATTTTACTCACATGGCCTAAGTAAGGTAAGTTTGTCCCCCATCCCATCCATTTAGTCACTCATACTGGCAAAGCGAGTGTTTCACTTAGCCTTCTTTCTTCTTATACCTTTTTACGAATCCCCCAAAGGGAGACTATCTTAAGTATAATTAGAGTCATGCCTGGAACACTGCACTTTCTTTGTTCTAAATTTTACGAACCAAGTGTTAGGTGAAGTTATCTTGAGTAAAAAATTAATAAACAGAAACGTCATTTAAAAGAGTTGGGAGACCAGAAGGGGGAGCTCTCACGCCTTGTGAAGATAACAGCCCAACAGGAAGAAGAAAGATTCCTCTTTCCTGACAACAAATCAGCCAATGAAAAGTGGACTCTGTGTTTACTATAGCTCTCTCAACTTCCTTTTTCCTCTCTGTAAAAGAGTTCTTCTCTTACTGTACAGGGGGATTTCTTGTGGCTTACCAATTTGGCAGACGCCAAATTGCAATTCTCTGCTAATCCTAAAAGAAAAACAACACATTTTTTGGCTAGAGAAATAACTGGCAGTCTATTTGTTTTAGGTCAATACTTGTTCTTCGAGATTCAAATAAAATTTGGTTTGAACAAAATGCAACATGTCTCCAAAATGTCTCCAATAATCCTGTGGACTGCTAGAACCTTAATGTCACAGCTGTCACTTAGAGCACCTCAATCTGTCTCCAGATTGGCTCTGTCCCAAAGCTGCTACTAAGACTCCTCAGACCCCCCACACAGTGCTAGTGACTCTTTATTTACCTCCATTCTTTAGAGCAGTGGTTCTCACAGTGTGGTCCCGGGACCAGTGGCATCAACATTACCTGGGAATTTGTTAGAAATGCAAATTCTTGGGCCCTCATTGAGACTTATGAGTCAGAATCCTTGGGGGCAGAGCCCAGCAATCTGTGTTTTAACGAACCTTAATTGATTGTGATGCTCACTAAAATCTGACAGGCTGTGCTTTACAGCAGAACTGCTCAAAATGTGGTCCATATATCTGCAGTATCAGATGAACTGGGGGCTTGTTAAATTTCAAAATCTCTGGCCACACTCTAAATTTACCAAATCAGAATCTCAGAATTCTGGTTTACAAGCTTTCCAGATGATGTTCACGCTTGCTAAAGTTTGAGAAGCACAAATTTAAAGCACTCGTGGGGCTCCTTATCTAGTCTCTTTTTAGCACAAGAACAGAGGGGCTGGAGACCTAGCAATACAGTTCTTTTACACTTATCCCCTTTTCTCTCCTTCCAAATGCATGCAGGTGCTGCTAAAATTCTTGATGTGATGGTTCAAACACTACTAGGACCTGCTGCTAGCCTAGCCTATCCTGACAGATCATTTCTTCACACAAAGGAATATTTCTCTCAAGAGGCCGATCACATCCCCAAGGATTCTATGGCGGCAAAGGAGGCTTTGCCTGCACAGAGCACAAAGAAAGAAAAAAACAAAAAATACCTCTGGGATAGGCACTAGAGAGACTGAGTTTGTCAAACTGCACACAGTTGCATTGATAAGTCTCAGCACTGACAACCAGAATGCCTTGTTACAAATTGAAGGATAGATGAAATATTCAGAAAGGAATTACCATATGTGAATATGCTGGGTTTGGTTTGACTTTGTAAATTGTATTGTATTTTATTTGATAGGATGGCAAATTTTCAACGGAAAGAGAAAATATAAAAATGATAAGATGCAAAAAAAGAATACACTTTGTCTCCAATTTTTCTCTCCATAAAGGCACAAAGTGGAAGCAGTGGATTCAAAGTTAACACAGGAGGCCTTGCACACAATGGGAGTACAGAATATTGATTTGCAATGCTCGGAGGGCTGCTACTAGAGAAGGCATCAGATAACCAATGGAAAAGATGAAGCAAGAAGACAAACCACTCATTAAATAAAAGGCCATTCAAAGATTGGGATTGGGTCAGCATGGAGAATTTCAGTTCTCACACTCAGTTTAATGATAAGGTTATTGCAAGTCATTTCCTAGTACTTAATTTCTGTCACAATAACCTCATAGTCAGCTTCATAGATAGCTAACAGAAATATCCCATCATTTAGCTATTATAAAGGTTCTAAGAGAACTTGGAGAAAATCTGCCAAATCAAACAATATTTTGTACAGCCAATCACCTGGAGAACATGTACATTTGGGCACCGGTTTGACTATTACACTGTAGGTCTTAGTTTTAACTGTTTCTGAGTTCCTCCAGCAGAATTCTGTGCACACATTAGGGGTATAATAAATAACCAAAAAGTAAGCTAGTATTATCTGATGTTTATTGAAGTGTTTAAATTTATATATCTATATATTCAATGAAAAGAAGTAGAAGTTTTCTAAATTTACTCCTGTCAGTACTTTATCAAGCTATTTCCTTGATTCCTTGCCCCATTCTTTTCCACATTGCATAATGTTTCTCTAACATTGTTCAGGACCTATTTCTTTATGCATGAAAGAAATTCTTTATTACATTTAATGTGATTTAGGAAAGCAACAGTGTTTCTTGCAGCACATGATAGTAGAGTCTGTGGCCTAAGTATATGCAATCTGTTTTTATTAGCACAGTAATTTGATTATTTGGGGTATAGGAATGACTAAAATTTTCATAATTCAAAGAAATAAGGCAAAGATGGCCAATTAGGATACACAAATTATTTTTCTAGAACTCAAAAGAGACAGGAATTATTAAAAGCAACCATAACAGCAAAATCAACTGCTAATGACCAGATGATGGAATGACAGACCATAAATATGTGCTAGGCATACTACAGCCTACAAAATATGTGCACTCTCTCTTTTTCTTTCTTTTTGATAGTTTGTACAGGAAGACCTTTACAAACCTTTCTTTTAAAATATACATCATTAATTCAGTTTCCCCTGAACCTCAGATTCAGCTCGTGAGAGCAGCAACTTCATATGCCATTGACAGAGAACTGAAAAGGAGAACACAGAAAAAGGGGAAAAGTCACAGAAATATCTTACAATTTGTCAAAAAATGACGATGGGTACCCACTTTTTAATCCATCTCCCGTAAAAAATATTGCTTAAGGGCCTAGGATTAACATTCATTATTATACACTGGGCTTTATAACGTAACACTTAGAAAGCGCTTACTTAGAGATAGTGGGACATTTATTGTGACTTGTCAAAGCTCAGAACTATTCAGGAAATGATTTCCACTTACAGATACATTTCATGTTGAAGAAAAACATCCTCCAAAGAAAGTTTAAAAGAGAATCCAGATGAATATTTTTTTTAGATGGGGCACAAATAAGTTCTGATTTCAACATGTTCCACATCTCCCCAGAGCTAAAAAGCTAAAGACAGTTCTACAATATCATATTTCAAAAACAGTACAGAGCTTAGCTGCTAAAGCAATAAAGCGGTTTTTGTCTCAGAAGCATACAGCATCATGAATAACATTGTCATCCAGAAACAATGACTGGTAGGCACCATTCTGTGTTGTATCTAAGCAGGCCGGCTTGATAGTGAGTTGCGAATGCCATCCTGCCCATTCCACTGAAGCTGACGTTTTGTACAGACTAGTAGAAATGTGCGATATGAGATCGATAAAGAAGTAATTAAAAGTAAAAGACTCTTAATGATTGTAAATGAAGCTGAGAACACAAACTCGGATCTCAGTAACCTGTAGTTATGACTCTAGGGCCGTGGTCTGTTAACATCTGCTTCTTGGGTAGGAATGTTTTTCTTTCAAAATAGCAGTGCTACATGAATCAACAGCTTCTAAAGGAACTATTTCATGCTATACAACCTTAGGTCTCAGACTTGAAAAATCTCATTGATCTTTGGTGAAATCTCAGTTATATAAGTAGGAAGTTATTTTTAAAGTCATAGCAGATGCTACAGTTCCTCCTCATTGCTCCCACATGGATGTGCACTGTTTATTCAAAATTGAGCCAAAAGCCCTGAAATAATAAAGTTAAGTAAGACTCCCTGAAAAACCTAGACAACAAATCTGTATGCAATGGATCTGTAAATATTCCTTTTAGTTTTATTATTTGGCTGCTGGCTTTTGAGCTGCCCACACTGACACACTCGTGCGCACACACACACACACCCTTCAGAGATTTGCATCAGGAGGAACATGGTTTTCATTCTGAAATTGATGGCAAGATTTTTCTTAATTTACATCATTTTTTTTACAGTCTCCTTGGTCAACCTAAAACATTAACAGATAAACTACAACCCTAACTCATCATTTTTCCATAAGAAATGTGAAGTAGGGCTTCCCTGGTGGTGCAGTGGTTGAGAGTCTGCCTGTCGATGCAGGGGACATGGGTTCGTGCACCAGTCCAGGAAGATACCACATGCCGCAGAGCAGCTGGTCCCGTGAGCCATGGCCTCTGAGCCTGCACGTCCGGAGCCTGTGCTCCGCAACGGGAGAGGCCACAACAGTGAGAGGCCCACGTACCACAAAAAAAAAAAAAAAAAAAAAAAGTGAAGTAGTCCATGCTGTTAGAAATAATCTTTTGTCCCAAAAAATGGTAATTAATTTAGTCAAATCAGAACTCAAATTAAAAGGAATTTTTATTGCCATACTGTAGCCATGGCCTGAAGCATTCTTTTCACTATATATATTTTTCTGTAATTTAGGGCTAAAATTTAATCACTAGTGAAAGAAGCTAAAGAAAATTTCAATTATCAGGTCTCATTGAGAAACCAAGTCTCTGACTTTATTTGGGGTATGTCAGAGATGAAACGTCAAAACCACATAGACTTATGTTTCTCCAAAGAATGTATTTATTCACTGTTGTGTCCCTAGTACCTAGAATAGTACCTAGGAAGTGTGAATAAATGAATGAATGAGGTAGTGTATCTCAGTATCAAAAGAATCTCAGTTTTTAAAGCCATAACCATCCCTCTTTTATTTCCTAGGTCAACTAGTGAGCATCCTTGCTTGGTAAGTAAAGTCATCATTATTATTCCCCACTATTAAGTTTTACATTATGTCACCTATTACTGACCTAGACATATATTTTATGATTAATAAACCCTATCCAATATTATTACTTACACCTGTTTCCATGTAGAATTACCAATACTATTATTTACCATATTTTCATGTAGAACTACC
The DNA here is from genome assembly GCF_039906515.1 of Pseudorca crassidens. Taxonomy (NCBI): domain Eukaryota; kingdom Metazoa; phylum Chordata; class Mammalia; order Artiodactyla; family Delphinidae; genus Pseudorca; species Pseudorca crassidens. Next base: position 83,195,995 of record NC_090298.1, read on the forward strand.
ACTGTATCTTTAAATAAGATTGAATAACTCCTTAAAATTCTCTAACACCTATATAATGCTTAGAATAAACTTCAATCTCCTTGCCAAGGCCTACAAAGCCCTATATGATTAAGTATTTCTTTATATTTCCAACCTTATCTCCTATCGTTCCTCCTTGGCCTCTATACTGCAAATGGCAGTATAAAGGCCAAGTAGCTTGTATCAGACAAGCCAAGTAGCTTGTATCAGACTAGCCCTCCTGCTTGTAACAACTAAAAACCCTGGGGAAAAGAACTACTCTTTGAAGGCATAGAGAAGTGACAAAATCAGCATAAACTAAAGGAGATCCAATCTTTGAAAGAAGGAAACCACATTAGTGGAGACCCACATTTATATGTTTTTCCACTAATGGCACTTCCCAGTCTACAACCCAGGGTGAATAGAACTCAAGTAAAACATTATTAGCTTGAGGAGTCAAAGGAGAAAATTGGAGGCTACCTAGAAACTGAGAAGGGGTAATTCTGGGAAGGAAAGAGAAGAGAAAACCCTCAAAACCACAGATAACCCCCACTCAAATCCATAACTGACTCCTAAACTGCAGATGTGCAGGGTATTGGGGGAAAGCAACAGTTAGGAGAGAATTCAGTGAATGAACACTACAGGGCAGTCATATTTTGGAATTAGAGTTCTGCTGAGTTAGAGTGGCTTAATGAATACATCGAGATTTCCATTAAAGCTCCAGAAGGACCCTGTTTTAGGATTAAAAACTACAAACCAGGACTAAGTGGTCTACCAATAATTTAACTGCCTGATAGAAAAAAAATTACACCCTTCAGAGGAAGATAATTGAATCTAGAATCTCTATAGTGTATCAATACAATATCCAGTATGCAATCAACATGAACAGACATATGAAAATACTTAAAATTATGATCATAGTCAAGAGGAAAAAGAAAACAGTTGCTAGACAAGACAAACCAGATATTAGAATTGATAGACTTAAACTTCAGAATAATAATAATAAATATATTAGAGAATCTATAAAGAAAATTGGATACAATGGGTAAAGAGGGAATTTCAGAACAGATGTGGAAACTAAATAAATAATAGAATTTTGAAATGGGAAAAAACAATTCAGTGGATGAAATTCATAGTAGATTGGATATAACTGAAGAGAGGATTAGTTAACTTGAAGACAGTCAAAATAAATCATCCAAACTGAAGCATGGAGGGAAGCATGATTGAAAAAATAATGAACAAAACCTCTGTGAACTTGGGACACATCGTGACTCGAGTCCTACAGAGAGAAATGTGAGGGAAAACAGAGCAACCAAATAGAAAGATAGATAGGTTTCAATTCAGTTTTAAACTTAGTTCAATCTGAAAATCTGGTTTCTATAGGTAGCAGTTCTCAATCTTTCCTGGAAAAAATGCTCCTTTCCACAAACATTCTCCCTTTTCCCAAGGTGATGACTAGTTGTATGCTGGAAGCAATTGGCTGACCTTGTGCAGAGAAGGATCAGGATCCTTGAGCACATGGTCCTCTGATCTCTGGGATGATGTCCCTGTCCACCTGAATGCAGCTGCCCCTTCTGACACTCACAACTAAAGCTTGTGTTTAGTGGAATTAAGGCCTGCTGTGAGCAGGACAGAGGCTGACTGAGCCTCCCCTAAGCTCCCATTCCTACTATCTCTCAAGTATCTGCCACATTCTTCTTCCAGCCTTTTGGTCCATTGGTTCAACCCTGGCTTCTACTGCTATGATAGACTTGCCGACTCAATTCTGCTTTAATGCCACATTGGAATCCTGAGCTTCACAGCCTCCTTCCTGACCACTGAACAGTCTCACTGATATAGCCTAGCCTCCAAGATGGTACAGGTACAGCCAGAGAGGTGACCACTTTTCAAAGTCCCAAATGGGAAGCAAGATGACACTTTCTCCCTGTCCCCCAACCCCCCCATCCTCTCCACTCCCAAATCTACTGATACTCTCTGACTTACCTTACACCCTCTGGACTTTAACTTGGAGAGAGGAAATCCTTCTTGCTTTCTTGGCAACCTCTAACAAAATTCCCAGGCCAGGAAAAGGTATTATTTCTTCCTGTGGTTTATATCCTTCTCTCTGTGTAAGCACCATCTCTATCTTACAGAAGAATGCTATAAGCAGAGTCCTACAACCTTAATACCTGAGCTATTAAGAGTAGGAGGGGATAAAGAAAATTGGGAAATACTGTCTTAAGACAATTGCCTGACTATTGTTGTTTTATAACCTATAACCTAAGCTATTTATTCTCTGTCTTTGCATTCCTTTTCCAGCAAACTCTGATCTTCTCCCTAGACATCTGGACTGCTGAAGCTGAATAGGACAAAGAGAAAGAGAGAGACAGAGACAGAGAGAAACAGAGAGAAGTACAGTGACACTTTTCAAAATATTAC